>NC_134194.1:1202500-1502500 GCF_964188355.1 Buteo buteo
GTGATGAAGGGAGGTTTCAGAGAAGCCCTGGAAGAACAGCCATTGTTGCCTCTGTCTACTTGAAGTGGTGGAGCAAAGGAGTAACTGAACATACAGTTTGTGTTTTCTTGATTTGTGTTATTCATTTTATGTTTGATCAGAAGTGCTTGTAATGCATTTCTGGAGCAACCGAAAATGGCATCAGAAATCAGCAATTACAGAAACCTCTTCCACACACTCCATGAAACACAGCCCTTGATACAACAGAAGCCAAGGCAGCCCCAGTCCAGCCCAGTTGGTCTTGGTCTGAGTAGGGACCTGGACTGGTCTCACCAGCTCGCACACTGAGAAGGCTCAACTCACAGAGGAGAAATGGGGTCTGCAGCAGAACTTGGGGAAACCTTCCCACAACAGGAGAATCTGCCTTAACTTCCACAGGTCCTCAAACTCACGCTGCTTCTGACTCGTAATGAGACATGGGGTATCTCCTTCACCATGGTCCTCCACACTGGTTTCCCTTAGTAATTTTTTCCCCAGAAAAGAAAAAGTAATTTACTAAACTAGAGCTGAGATCCTACAAAATTCTCAAGAAGATTTCTCCTTAGCAGGCCGTGGGTCCTGTTTTCTTCTGCTTTTGGTCATCACTATGACTCTTTCTGTACTGCTCTGTACACCTGCAGCACCTCCACCTGTCTTCATTCACCTCCCTGTACATGTATTTCCTTCTGCGATGTCTACACAGATAGTAATGCTTATGTGTTATTTTTCTAATTAAACCTATGGACCTTGTATTTCGAAAAGCAACTATTTAGTTGCAGCTAACGAGCAGCTGCATGGTGCCTAGTTGCTGGCTGGGCTTAAACCACAATAACAAGTTTACCTGACTCTGTTCTATAACATCCTAGCACTGGATCACATACACTTTCCAGCAAAATAAAGGTAACCAATAGAAATACATTGCTTTAAACACAAAATCTTTTTTTTGTTGAAAAACTTCATTTAGATTTTTCTATTGCATTTCAAAGAAAACAATCATTATAAAATCAAGTTTGGAGGAAAAAATGTTTGTCCTAGGTTAATTTTGTACTTAATTTAGAAGTTTCCTTTCATGGCAAAACTAAGAAATCCCTGTTTGCATTGTGATTTTGAGTGATGTTTTCCCCCAGCTATTTCCACAAACAGAAACAGATAGGAGAAATGTGCTTTGTAGAAAGTGAAAATTTATTTCACCCTGGTCTTGTAGACAACGCTGGTAATAAAAACAGTCATTAAAGAGGAGAGCATTCATCACTCCTCCCATCATGCCTCCCTCCAGCTGAGCTGTGCTCTGCCTCTCCTTGGGAACGTCTGCCTTCTGCTGCGTGCAGCCCCGAGAGCCAAGCCGGGAGCCTCTAGTCACAAGCTGGAGATACAGCGGGGCAGCTTCTTGCCATGCGGGCATCCTCGGGAGCTGGAGCCAGGCTGGGCTCCATGCAGCTCTGCAGACCTGGCAGGGAGCAGGCACGGGCTGGGGGGGACACCTGCCAAGGTAATAGCCATGAAAATATCTTGCTCCTTCCAGCAGTTGACAGAGCATCATGTGGAGGTCCCATACTGCTCTCACGGTCAAGAGCTGCTCCTCTTTGCTTCAGAGACATCACCCTTGCTCACAGAACGATGTGCTCGTGCTGCAGCCTGTCGTCTATCTCAATCTATGTTGGGGGCAACCGACCCTGAGAAGCATGGGCATAACATCCCCTGCAGACACACGCTTTCCAAAAATTGCACTAAAGAAGATGCCCCGCTGGTGGCAGGAATTCATATCACATCACCAATCCGGCCAGGGCCAAGAGAGACTGGAGCCTACCTCCTACCATCAGGAACCATCACCAAGAAATGGAGCAGGGCTCATTTTGCCTGTTACAGGGGAATTTCCATGTACCTGTTCCCCAGGTGCAAGGCATTTGCCCACAGCCTCCGGTTCCAGACCCTCATCTGCTGCCCTACAAGTGGATCCTGCACCACAGGGTGTTGGGTGGGTGATAAACCAGTGCCCCCAGCAGGACCCTCGTACTGGTGGGGACAGATCCTGGCTGAGGGACCGCCATGCCCACGTATATAAAAGGCTTTCTGAAATATTAAAATGCATGTAACTGCTTAGCTGAGGTGATAAATGGGCAGCACAATTATTTCAGCAGATATCATATACTGCCTTACGGCTGCCACAATAGACAAGCTATTTCAGTCGGAGTTCCAGCAAACACCTTGCAATGTTTTCTAAATATTTTATATTGGGGGAAAACATACTTTCCCACGCGTGCCTGAAAGATTCAGAATAAAACAGACACATTACGAGTGTTTTTACATCTTCACATATTTACCTCTGGCACTGTGAAAAATCATTTTGCCTGTTGTTTGTTAGTGCCTGGAAATGTCATTCATTAACTCACATAGGGTGCTTCTATTTTTTTTGCTATAGGTGCAATAGCATTCATTTGACAAGTAGGCTGGGAATAAATGCCACCAGGAGTTTCACATGCAGCTTGTGACAGCAAACCAAAACACAGCTACAAAACTCCACCTTGACTAAAGCTGTTTCTTCAGTTGTCATCGTTTGGTTTAGATGAAGAGTACTTTATCAGATACGGTGATGAAGACACCAACTGCATGCTCTTCTGCTCGGTGTCTTTGGAAGCGATTTGCACTTGCACACTGCCTGTTGGGGTTTGCACAGGACAAGGGGGATCCTGGGGGTCCCGGGGCTGAGGAAGCCTCCCTGCCCACAGCCCTGTCACTGCCAAAGGGAAAAGACTGAAAGTAAGAAACATTCTGGAGTTATAACACCTAAGAGTGGGGACAGATTCCTTTGCTTCATCTGCTGCAGTTGTTTAATACCGGGAAGAAATGCAACTCCCAAGCCAGCTCTCCCTACCTGGAGGCGTGCTTGCTTTCTAGCAGGAGTAAAGCAGTGATATAAACGAGGGAAGGAGAGGGGTAAACCCTGTCCCTACCCCAGGAGCTGCCGCAGGGTGAGGAAGGGCCATTCGCCAGCACAGGGGCCATCGCTCACCACCCCGGGCCCCGAAAAGGGGGAGCCGTGCTCTCGGCTGCCCGGCCCCGCAGCCGGCTGGGGACGCACTCACCAGAAATACAAAACCCCAAACCCCTCCTGACCCCGCACCAAGCTGGGACTTCACCAAACGTTGCGCTTTTTTGCCACATTTACACCTCCCATCAGTTCTGCTTTAGCAGAGGGTTTTTATATCTTAACTCTACGGGTGCACATGCAGGTCCTGAGGACACGGCCACTCGGCGAGCAGGTGATAACTCAGGGGCCTCGGCACTGCCAGTTTTGTTCTGATGCATTTTACACTTTCTAGATGGAAAAGGAACATAACCAAGAGGGGAGGCACCAGCAAACACATAGGGTCTGTGCGGGCAACATGGGACCCTCGCCCATGATGTTCATTGCTCTCCTACTCCAGCCCAACAGACCCCATGAGGCTTTGCCTGCAAAGGCATTCTCCCACACAAAATTAAAATGAAAAGTAATTACAAAAATAAGATGACCTCGAAAAGGCCTTCCTCCCTACCCACAGCAAGGCCAACGTATAGGAAAACAGCCCACACTGGAAGGCAGATGCACCAGCCCAGCTTCATAATGGGACTCCCAGCCTCCACCTAACTGGGAAGCATTCACACTAAAGCCATGCAGGCGATTATATAGTAAAAGTCTCCTGAGAAAACAGCACAGTTTTAGTGAAGCAGAGTGTTCAGCTGCTCTAATCATACTAATTACTTGAGACATTTCCTTTCTCCCTTCCCTCCTGCACCCTCTTGGGCCCTTTTGCCTTCAAATCAGCTACAGAAACAAAGTAATTTGGTCAAGTAAGAAGCTCATTAACACATGATGCAGCTCAGCAGCACAAGAAAACACAGAATACCACAAAGGTCCATTCACCCTGATGTCCTGACTGACAGACCGACCGACCCAAACACAGCAGAGGGGCTTTCTCTGGCACGGAGGGACTCAGTGCAGGGCGAGGAGGAGGAAGATGGCTTCATCCTGCACATGAAGGGCTGCGAGACCCAGCTCAGCCCTCAGACACCCTTGCCAGGGTGGCCAACATCCTGCTCCACCTCCCTGGAGCCCACTGTTGGGATGACTGACCACATCCCAGAAATGGCAGGGAGGCTTGGTGCTAACACAGATCCTGAAATCAGCCCCCCCTCTGCTTCCCCAAGTCTAGTCTCTCTTTTTCCACCATACCTCAGCAGCGCATGATTTAAAAAAAATCTCCCCCAGCTCCCCTCTTCTCAAATTCCCAGACATAAGGAAGTGATTTAGAGCTAGTTTCTGGGAGGTGGTTTTTGGCTTTGTGTGTTTTTGTTTTTGTTTTGTTTTGTTGGGGTTTTTTTGCATCTGTCACTGATGCTAACACAGACTGGCTGCTCGGGTCTTGCTTATTGCTTTATTTCAGCTTTATCTGGTGAAAACCAAACACTGCAACCCAGTTCTATTGTTCAGGAAAGATAAATTATATTCTAAATGCACGCATGACCTGCTGTTCAAGAGGCTTGTTTTAGTGTTTTATGGTCTTTATTTATTGATCAGCCAGGAGATCCAAATCTGGTACTCCGAGCTATCTGAGCCAGGCTGGGAGTTAATGGGAGCACTGGCTTGGCAGTGGGAAGGGGAGCTTGCCGGCAGGCTCCCTCCGCATCAGTGGATGTGCAGGGTCTGGCTCCCCTGTGCATTGCACCAGCCTCATTTCAGCATCACTGCTCAGCCAAAAATACGATTAAGCAAGCAGTGAATCCAGTTTTTAAGTAGTGCAGACAAATAGAAATATAATTATTAAATTGAAGAAAAAAGGGCCAAACTATAATTTGTAGAGTCTAAATGTTTCAGCTTGAACTCAATACATTACCGTGTAATAAAAGCTACTGCTTACACTATTCTCATCTTCCTTGTGAGCTGCTCAGGCCTGAGTCACCACTGTGCTCCATCCTGACCTGCCTCTGGTGGCTTTGCACCCTTGTAAAGCTGCTGTCAGGCAGGCGCGAATCCGGCCAAAGGCACCTCCTGCTTCCTGGGGGAATGGATGTTCCCGGCAGCTTTGCTCTGCAGCCATTAGAAGAAGCTGCAAATCCAGTGGGTAATTTCTAAAGGGAGCTGTTAGACCTGAATTAATGCGCAATAATGCACACACATCACGGTGCGCTGCACGCACAGCTCACCCCAGCTGACAGCCTCGGGCAGGGCTTGGGCTGAGCAGGAGATGTAGGCTGGGTGCCAGTGCAGCAGGAGAAGCATGTGGTGGTCCCAGCACTGGGATAACAGAAGCAGCAGCAGAGCTGCATGGGGAGCCGGGACTTTGACCCATCGGGGTCCAGGTGCAGTGGGTAGAGCCGGCTCCCTTCTTCGCAGAAAGGAGGGAGAAGCTCAGCAGCTTCCAGCCGGGAGAAAGCGCACCATTTGCGCCCAGAAAGTTGCAGGTTCCCTGGGTGTGGGATGCTTGTGGCTGGGTACATGGGTTAGCATGATTTATGCGCTCTCGGGGGCTTAATATTACATTTTATACTCTTCAAGTTCCACCTATTGCCTTCAAAAAATAAAACAAACTCATACTCAGCATGGGAGATTAATCTCCAACACAAAATATTTAATTAATACACTGAAATTTCATTTCATGGGTACTTGCATTTGTGCTACGATAAGCATTAGTTGAAGATGAGTGTATCACCAAATACTGCCCAAGACAAAGGAATCATTTGTCTATATTGCAGTCAAGCATAACAAATAACCAAGTAGTATTTTGGCATAGCTCTGTAATGTTTGCTGTATTAGTCTTTTACATTAATAATTTACAGCTAAAGGTCTGTCTCATTGCCATCACCAAATCAAAAGCCATTTGCACTACTTATGATATCACAGTGACATCTTGGCTGAAACAGTTTTCACTTTGCCAGCCTATGGATTTCATTGAATTTAATGGGTTTCTCTTACATATTAAGTGAAAATAAAATTAAAAGAAACTGTCATTGTTTAACCCCAGCCAGCAACTAAGCCCCACGCAGCTGCTCACTCACCCCCCCCCCCCCCCCCCAGTGGGACGGGAAGAGAATTGGAAGAATGAAAGTGAGAAAACTTGTGGGTTAGAGATAAAAACAGTTTAATAGGTAAAGCAAAAGCCACACATGCAAGCAAAGCAAGACAAAGAATTCATTCACCACTTCCTATTGGCAGGCAGGTGTTCAGCCATCTCCAGAACAGCAGGGCTCCATCGCATATAGCGTTTACTTGGGAAGACAAACTGCCACAAGTCTGAACATCCCCTTTTCCTTCTTCTTCCCCCAGCTCTATCTGCTGAGCATGATGTCCTATGGTCTGGAATGTCCCTTGGGTCAGTCGGGGTCAGCTGTCCCAGCTGTGTCCCCTCCCAACTCCTTGTGCCCCCCCCAGCCTCCTCACTGGCGGGGTGGGGGGGGAGAAGCAGCAAAAACCTCCACTCTGTGTAAGCACTGCTCAGCAATAACGAAAACATCCCTATTATCAACACTGTTTTCAGCACAAATCCAAACCATGGCCCCATACTAGCTACTATGAAGAAAATTAACTCTATCCCAGCCAAAACCAGCACACAAACATTACCAGTATCTGGGAAAGATGCACACATTTTATATAGTTACTCAACCTGACTAAAGAAGGGCTTCAGTGCAAAGGGACTGCACCTCCTCACCCTGTGCAGAGGGACAGAGGGAACAGATCCGGACACGGCATTTCTGAGGGCAGAGCCAAGCAGCAGATTTCCTTGTACCAGCCCCAGCCTGGAGACAGACAAAAGCAGTGACATGCATGGCCAGGACACACTCTGCTCCTCCACTGGTACCCAGCCCTTTGAACCAGCAGAGAGGGCAGATAAAGCTGGAGCTGATAAAGACCTCATCCAGGTTCTGCCAAGTCCTGTCCCACCATCAGTCCTCTGAGCAGGAACCCAGAAAAGTAGCCTGAGCACAGATTTTTCCTGCAGCACTATCCGTAATAGCATGCACCCATTGGGGGAGTGCATTCCTAGGGAACCACAGCACCTCCAGCACCGCCCAAGTCAATCCTCTTTGGTCTCCTGCCTTACAGTATTAACCAGGTCTTTCTGAAAAGATCCTACCAAGCTCAGAGATTAAAGACAAAGCTGTGTTACCAGTCTCCAGGCACTGCTTTGAAAATCTGAAAGCGAGAAGAAGGTACTATTTAACGAAGCTCATTGTGGGGGTAATGTTTGACTTGTTCGAGATTGTTCTACAAAATGGCTGTTTGGTCCTTAACAAGGGGGCAAAAAGGGCTGTAAGGAGCACAGGCTATTGACTTGCCAAGCCTAAAAACCATTCCAGATTTTACTCATTTTTGAGACATGGTCTGACTACCAGCTGATGAGCTGACCTGAGACACCTCGTCAATGTGAGAGCAGCCCCAGGGCTACCCTATCCTCCCAGCACAGACACTGGGATTGGGGTCACCCCACAGGGGGCAGTGGGTGCCCAGCAGGGCCAGGGTGGGGGCAGCCGGTGGGGAGGACCCCAGGAGCCTGCCGGCCCACAGGATGGAGCAGGGAGCTGCTCTGCCACAGCACATGCTGCCTCCAGCCAAAATCCCACTTATTGCAGGGAGTTTGTCATTTGGAAAGCTTCACAAATCCAAAATCAGTGAAGTCAGATTCTCATTTACACATTAAGCCTTTTTATACCTTTCTTACTGCATACGAGGGCCATAAAATAAGCAGCAATGTAATTTACTTATGCTTCAAGGCCCCTTTACAGAGCCAAAATGATTTATGCGGCCTCAGTGCACATGACCAACAGGCCCTTAATATTTAACAGCTGTAAAAATATTGCACAAATGCTATGTATTACCGAGTCAGTTTTAGCCTACAAACATATTAAGATAACTCTGCATACATTGCAACTGGTCAAATATTAATCATTGAATAATTTATCCTGTGAATATATTTTGTTTTAAAAAAATCATTCAGCAGATATATTTGTCCACTCTAGTACAAATACATATTTATGATATGGTTATTGGTCTAATATATGTTTTTTGGTATCCTCATTTCAGGATATACATAATAAGAGTCAAATCCATCCTGAGGAAAAGAAAAGGAGGAGGGCCCAGCAAAAAGTTTTATATGCAGGGCTACGCTTGGCAAAATACTACCGCCTGCGTCCAGGGAGCTCTGGAAATGAGCAGTTGCAGTCTCTTTAAAAATTGATGGCTTCGCTGGAACTGTTATGAAAGCACTGAAGAGAGGCTGGAGCTGATGCAAAAACCCCAACATGTGAAGCAGAGTCTGCAGGAATCCCGGCAAGGCTGCGTGGTACGTGCTGCCGCCAGCGCCGGCTCCCCCCGCGCACCCAGGACCCTCCTGCTCCGCGCCTACAAAAATATCCCCCGCCTCCCTTCACCTCTGCTCTGTGCATATGTGCAAAAAAAGCTAAGTGGAAATTCGAACAACGAACAGGCACACATAAAAGTAGCAAAAGGTATTTGTCTCCCAGCATCTTTCAGCCTCTGCACGAGAAGGATGGGGATCCGGTGGCACAAAGCACTCCTGGGGGAGGAAGCAGGTCCCTGGCAGCGGCTGCCCCAGCCTCGCAGAGCCCACAGCCTTTCCACGGGACAACCGCTCCGACACACTATTCGGCACTTTTCCCCCGGGTGCAGCGGGGGACTGGGCTCCCTTCGGCCAGCACAGCAACTGCAAGCTCAGCGTGCCGCCAGCTCTGGCACCGGGGGATCCTCAGCCTTGCGGTGCCTCGCTGCTTGACGTGGGGCCACACCAGGTCTCACCCAAAGACACTCAGCCGACAGCACGTTCCCATCACACAGCCAGACGACTCCCCAGCGTTTTAGGGGAGCACCACTCACACCAGAAATGCACTGCTCGCCTCCCATTGACTGTTAGTCCTCAGTTGGAAGCCCCCCCACTTAAAACATTTTGACGGTGGATCGAAGGAAAAGCCATGTGATTTAGGCAGTCATTAACATCCTGGGAAGAGCAAAGTCAGTTCGGAGTCTGTGCTGGATAGAGAGTCTTCAAGAGCCTGTAGCACGTCTGAAACGTCACGTAGACAAGCCCAAAGGGACCAGTGTTCAGTCTTTTGCTAGAAACAGCTTCTGTAGACAGCTAAAGGCAGATAACATCCTTATGTCTACTATGACAGATGTATGCTGCCACGAGTCTGAAACCAGATACTTGAGTACCTTTTAGGGAAAGAAAATTCCTATGGAAAGCAAGTCCTCAGTTCAGGCTGGGCTTCCTCCTCCTTGAGTCCCAGCATTGCCCCACTGCCTTACAATTACTAACTGCGTAGTCATGCTTGATAATTGTACGATATGCGCAAAAAAGGATTAGAAGAAGGCAACACAACCAACATTGCCTCATTAACCTTAGCCAGGAGTTTAAGTGAGATCATCAGAAGTACCATGCTAACAAATGAGAGCTGGCCCAATGCATTACCTAGCCCTCTTTCAGTCCGTCACTAATAAAGGGTTTAATTAAAGACTCCAGGTTGTGCACTATAACTACATGATGTGGAGGCAGGTCAGCTCATCCAGCAGAAGGAACGGCTGAAGAGCTTGGCCAGCAGGACAGGCAGGTCAGTTATGCTGCCTGTTCTCTGCCACCAAGAAGCACCAGCGTTGTCAGAAATACCATAATTCACACCCTGTGTGCTGGGTCTAGCACAGACATTTAATTACCCTAAAATGGGTCCCTGTATAACCACAGTATGTCCACTGACAAATCTGCAGTGTGATTATACCACTTCAGCGGCTGAAGACTGGTATTTCTAGTGCCTACCTCATCAGCTCATTGCGTCACAGCCGCAGCTGCCTACCCAGCTATGGGTTATGCAGGAGACAAAAACTCTGTCAAATACATCAAACAGGAAAAGCAAGACTGACACTTTGAAACAGGACTGCTGCTGCAACGCCTGCTTGCCCTTCAACCCGTGCTTCCAGACCATAAGTCAAAGGCAAATCAAGCAGCCATCCACATGCATAAGCATATCTGAGCTATGTTCCTGCTCCAAGCCAGCCAGCACTGCCACTCCGGATTGATCTCCTGAAAACCCCTGTCTCAATCCTGACATCTTCTCCATCTACAATCATGTTTTGAGGCACTCATAGCCAACAGGCAACTTTTAAACAAATCAGAGCAATGCGATTATTGAATTAAAAGCCACCAGGCTCAGGTGTTCTAGCTGACCCGCTCTCTCCATGGTACATGGCAGCCTGCAGGATGATGTACCAATTTCTTTGGGGCCTGATACTTCCCCCCCCACCCCGCGCTGCTGCCAGGCACTGCCCATCGCAGTGGGTAAGGAGGGCACCTGCGGGTCACATCGGGTCCGCGGGGGTCCCCAGGCTGAAGGCTGTCCCCGTTCCCCAGCACATCCCCAGTTTGCAGCCACCGATAGCACTGCCCAGCACAAGCGCGTATCGGCTGTGCACTTCATCTGCATCCAAACTAAAGGAAAACTGACACGAACTGCCTCCCCTCGTTCCCACGGCACCGAAAAGCTCACGGTAGCATTTCACTTGTTTTCATTTCTTTGTTACAAGTTGTTTAGCAATATTGATATTTTCACTTGGAGCAAGATTTTTCTCTCTCAGGTTCAGGCTACAATGATCAAACGTATTTCTGAAATCACCCCAATGACTCTTCAGAAGACAACTGAATCACCTAGATAATGATGTCATTCTGCAGGAATAGGAGATTTCAGCCAGGTTCAAACCAGATGGGTCAAAGAATAGGTCCCATATCAGAACAAAAAAATCCCCTAGAAGTGGGTCCCAACTCCCCACTAGCAGTCTGAACTGATTTGAAATGTAAATCAGTTGCAATTTGATCCCTGAGCATCAGCCCGTCTCCAGGAGCAGCTACTGAGAACTGCTTCGTGCTTCTGCAGGCACCACACGCAGCTCAGGCAAGATTTTGCTCAGCCCCCCTCTGAAATACCCAGAAAGCGGGAGCTGGACTACAAGCTACTGAGAAAGAAGTTTAAGTTTCTAGTAAACTGTGAGAGATCCTCCAGCTCCCATCACAGCAATGAGCCTGACATTCTTTCAGGAAAATACAAACTTAATTTCAAAACATCTGGGAAATTCCATTAAGTGATTTATGATGCAACTGATGAAACTGCAATTTAACTTCAAAGCCCCAAACAGCATTAAAGAAACCCTCATGTGCTCAAATTAACAGTAAAATATTTGACACTGAATATTATTGTAAAAGCAAATAGCGTTGTTCTCCAATTAGCCTAATGCAATAGATCACTGTATGGGCAAGCATCCCAGCAGGCACTCACTGGGATGTGCACATTCAGGTTAGCATATATGGCCTGTGAGACAGCAGAGCATCACACGCGCAGTAAGGGGGGCCCAGAGGAACCAACTGTCCTGCTCCATCCCAGCATCTCACCTCTTCACAATGTTATCCTCAGAGAAAAGATCTAAATATAGCAAGACATCACCTGGCAGGCTGCAGCCTAATCACCTTCCCTACCTCACCTCTGCGGCATCACAGGCAGTGGGAGGATTTTGCAGGAATTAAGCTTGCAAAAAGAAACCACCCTGGTGCAGGAGCGGTTCTGTGCTGCTGCCCGAGCCTGCAGCCACCCGGGGCGATTCCTCCTGCTCGCAGGAAACAGAGGGGCAGGAGAGGAAGCTTTAGTGCTCAGCCAGTGCATGTCTAATTAGTTTACAACTGCCTCCTTCAATAACTGGTGAATAAGATCCCTATTGATCTAATTAGCAGTAAAAAAAAAGGCAGATTTTTAAGGGCTGTTGGCAGCTTTCAGGTCACAGCTAAAGAGCTCCATAAGCTCCACGCAGGCGTGCGTGGGCAGCGGGGAGAGCTGGCCCCAGACACCGAGCATCTGCATCCTTCACAGCCAGCCAGGTGCTCTGGCGAGAGCTCAATGTTGCACACAGCCGAGAGTTTGAAAGAGCACACCTTGATGTGCCCGAAAAGGACAATTCTGAGCAAGGTCCATGGGAGCCCGCAAGCTGCCTCCAGCAGAAACTGCCTGATGTAACGACCTTGGCCCTGATTTCAGGCCATAACCGAGCTGAATGCAGCCAGCAGAGGAGACACATGTATTTACGCCCACTCTTGAGTTTCTTCACGCTATCCTCAGACAGTACCTAGGGCCGCTCTAATTTAGGCCACCTGGAACAATCCTCAGCAGAGCCAAGCAGCAGCCCCGAGCGATGGGGATGGCACGGGGAGCTGCTGGACCCATCCCACCGCTCCCACGCTGTGCTGGAGATGCACCAGCTCTGACGCAGGGACTCGGGGCTGGTGCCACCCTGTGCGTCAGCCTGTACTTGTCCAACAAGGGATGCAGAATGGATGAAAAATACCACTGGCTGGAAATGTTTAGTTTGAAAAAGGGATGAATGGAGGGGGGAAGGAAGAAGAAATACGTCAGTTGTGGTATTTATTTATCTTCTGAAAGGAAACAAAGACTTCCCAGGACTGAATAGCTCAATTAAGTGCTTGCTGGAATGACAGATTTACTGCTTGCTCAACAAATACATTTCAAACCAGAAGTAAAACCGGGATGAGAGAATTAACTGAGAGATAAGGAGAGCCTCAGATAACCCAGGAGAGGATCTACCACCCTGCACAGAAACCACGAGCTGCTACAGAGCCAGGTCAGACGATTTGTTTTGCAGCCCTTCATCCCTTGGAGGGAAAAATTGCCCTGGGATGCTGCTGCTCCCCAGCCTCTGCTCAGGTGGGCAATCCCAAAGACCACAAAGGCCCCAACAAACCAGCCCAACCCCGAGCAGGCTGGGGGATCCACCGCAAAGGGATTTCAGCCAAGGCTTGCTCTATCAGGCTAAACATTCATCTCCATCTCCAGCTGCTCTTGTGGAGATGGTTTTTCCTAAAAATAATTATAAAGCAATTACTTGTTGGTTTTCTTTTTATTGGTTACTACTTTTACTCAGAGCCTGTGAATGGGGTTGTAATTAAGCACACGGTGCTGTGAACATGCCAAAACGCTGTGACAAACGATGCGCTCGAGTCCTTCTTCCTCCAGTTACGCAAGGGACAGAGAAAAGCCCTGTAAAGACTCTGCAGCTACAACTTAATAAATACTTGGTAGTTATTTAAACCACAAAAATTAGGTGCAAGTCCTTCAATTTAATCCTGTGCCTTCCGGGGTCATAGAAAGTGCTAGATTACATGGCCCCCCAGGAGCAGCAAGAAGTGTTCTTTTTATCATGGGTACTCTGCAGAACAACAATCTCCAGCTCCATGGAGGCGATTTTTTTGATTAAACCAGACAGAGGACCACCTACATTAGTTAAGGTAAAACTGTTTCCAGCCATGCTATCTGGCAAGCATTTTTTTATTTCAGCAAACCAGTAACGATGGCAGGAATTCAAGATTTGCAGGTGCCCAGATAGAAGCTCAAATCCTCCTATTACTAAACCGCCATGCAATTATAACAGACAAATTACTATCCCTTCCTCATTGCCCAGACTTAGAAAGGATTCATGGTTTTTCCATTTCAGGCAGATTTTGAAAGGCACAAAAGACTTTTGTGTGTAAAACTCCCAGTGATAATCAATGACAGTTGGGTCCTTATCAACCATTATGTTCTCAAAAATCTTCACCTTTGCGATTAACATATTGTTTCTTTGGCTCTCTTCTTGATTAAGAAGAATCACAGAGAAACAATTATGCATCCTATCATTACTTTCTAAGGGAGCTCCACAATTACATATTTTAATTAATATCCTTGTTCATTTCAGAGAAACTTTGGGTTTATTTGGCTTTAAGTCTACTTCTTTGGCATCAAATTACATCCATAGCATGGTTTGAGAGCTTTGCTCCCACAGCCTGGGAAAAAGTGCAAATGATAAAGAACATTGTTTCATGAAAACTTTTTTCTTTCAAATGAAAATTTTTATTTTAACCCAAGACAAATAGCAATCTATTTCTCACACTCTTGCTTGCAAAAGGCACCTTTTTTGCAGCGTAACAAATTTACATTTGCAGGTTTTGGTGAGGTCACCATGACAACTGTCAGAAGTCATTCTTCAAAGACATCTTGAGTAAAGCCACAGACCTACCACTGTCATCACCACTACACCACAGAGCACATTTTAAGCTGGTTTTCAATTATGTGGCACATGGGTCAAAGTGGATCCCTGTGGATCTGGGACCTGGTCCAGGTCTTGACCAAACATTGTGTTGCACTGACCCAGCTGCAGGTGGGTTTCTCAGAATTTGGATTTTAAAGCTGAGTGCGGCCAGGACCTGCGTGATGCCACAGCTCCTGTGCCTGCAAGGGCCACTCTTTTCCCCCATTTGGACCATTCCCTTTCCTTCTCATCCTTTTTCTTCATCTCTCCTTTCCACAGTTGGCTTTTCTCTTCAGACTCTGCCTTCCAATGGGAAAACAGAGGAGACGCAGCCGGGAGCTTTGCCGGCAGCCAGCCCCACGTTCCCAGGTGCTGACCCAGGGCTGGCAGGCAGCTGCCTGCAGCCACAGCTGAACGCTGAGCACAGAATCCTCCTCTGAACCACATTATACAGCTCATCTGTATTGCAATTTGCTGTCATAAATTCTCTGCTCATTTGATATACTGATTGTACCAGGAGTACCATGAAAGGAACAATTGCACAAAGACTATTGAGTACCAGAGTGTGAATCAGAAACAGGAATTTTCCCTGCAATTAGAAACAAAACAGTGCTATAACTTGCCTTGCAAAGGAGGGTCACGCATTCAGAAGCAAGGCAAGAAGGGAACTATTTTATTTTTAAAACAGGGGAACATTTCTGTGGGGAAATATAAAATGCTTTCAATTTTGAAATGCCTTTTTTGCCAAGTCTTCCTATGTAAAAAATTATGGTTAGTCTTATCTCTGCTCAGTCTCCTTGTTGTACTAGTAAAAATGAGCCAGTGCCCACTGCCAAATTCCAAACTGAGGGTTGTCAATGCTTGGGTTTAGGATGCAATTTGTCCTGTATGAGTCATGGAACTTGCATTTTAGGCATCCCCAAGATTCAGAGAGAGATTTCTATCCTAAATGAGAAATAAGCCAAGCAACCACCGAAGCTACAAGCAACTTCTGACATGACCATCCATTTTACCATCAGCCTGCAGGCATTTTCCCCTAACCACAAACCTTTGCCTTGGAAAACACGGTCAGCAGCTGAGGGCAGGGCCACCCCACCTCTCTGGGGCCTGGTGCTGCTCCTCATCCTCTCAGCGCTCCAGGGTGGATGGGGCAGAGGTGCCCTCGCACCCACCGAGCCTCTTCCCTGGGTGCCGGGGCTGCTCCCCGCAGTGACAGCTACATCCCATGGCATCCATACAAACACTGCATGTGCCACTCAAAACCACAGTCAAAAAGCCAAGAGCAATTACTTAATTGCTTTGATCTGTGCTCTGGTGAGATCCACAGAGCATAATTATATTCTTGCTTTAAAAAGAGTGAAGAAAAAAAGGCTTTATTTTGATGTTTTAGTGTTTGCTTCTAAGCAATATGTGCTTAAAGGGAACTACGGTAATTTATCTTTCCAAAGCCTGCTTTCTACATCTGAAAAAACAGGAATAGCTGCTGTACATTTGCATCTCAATTTTAGCTTGAGCAACTTGACAAAGATTCAGCTAAATGAATCGGCACCGTTTGCAAAGAAAGCAGCTGAAGTAAATAAAACCTCCAGGGATGCTGACAAAGAGGCATTAAAATCAGGATCTGCTCTTTCACAATGAAAGAAATCCAGCACTTAGAGTATGATCTAAAGTTCACTGAAGTCCTTCCATCAGCTCCAGCAGGCTTTGGATGGCACCCAAAAGGTCTAGCCATCGATCGCAGCCCCTGCGGCTGAAGCTTGCTGGGGCCAAATTCATACCGAGAACCGAGACCCGCCAGAGAGGGTAAGGAGGAGAGCACAAGTCGCCGCCTGACAGTTTGAGGTAAACGCTTCTCCTGCTCTTTCAACCAGAGGCGAGTCCAGCTGCCAGCGCGTGGACAGCCCCATAGCATCCCCACTTCCCACCAGGGCTCCAAGGACAGCGGAGGGGAGGTGTGTGGCTGCAGGTACCACTGATGGGTGTCTAGGGACCAGCTAGGCTGCCACTGAGCCCTGAGGTTTTATTCCGAGCAGCTCTCTTTCAAAGTTTCATCTGAGAGCATGAAAAATGCCTTCATTTTCAATTCACTCAGGAAAAAGTGAAAAATATTGGCCAGCTGCACTTTTTATGGGGAAGTTATGAGCACTGATCTTTGAGAGCTGAAAAATATGTACCACTTATGCATAACAATTAACTTTTATGTTTTTCAAGAGGGCTGTTCCCTTTACTGCCTCCTCACTCCAGGCCAAATTCTCTCCTGGTCTCAACCGCTGAAGCTCTGCTGCCTCCAGCCCCGCTACAGCAATTTACCCAAACTGAGGCTTCTACCCTTTGTTTTAACCCTGCCTTTGTCTGAAGGTCACACAGGCTCAGAGGGAGATGTTTCAAAAGCATCGAGGACTTGGCTGACTCTAATCCCTGGCTTCAAGGGAAGCAGAGGAATTTAATGCAGCGTGCTTTCAAAAACCCTTCCCAGAGTCCATATTATCTTAAAGTGCAGCATGTTGGAGAGGCTAAAAGCAGAGGTGGGGCTGATCCTGCTGCCGCTGTGGGAGCTGAACAGACCAGTTTAATTAGCAAGACTGAGCTGAGATAGAAAGCTTTCATCTTTTGATACAGCAAAGAGGACACAAGAAGAGGCAAATGATTTAAAAGGTGCCCGTTGCCCTGGGCTGGCTTTCACTGGGTACTGTTCCCTTTTGTTACTCAGTTCCTTTTGGTCCAGTGAATTCGGTCACTCACAATGGTTTGCTTATTTTATTTGAAAGAGTGGGAGGAAAAACTACTCCTATATACAAGTCTGGTCAGGTTAGATCAGGCAGAGCAGCAGCTCCCAGATTCTCTACTGCTTTTTTCATCAAGGCTGTCCAAAATTGCCATCTTGGGGACAGCACAGCCAGCAAGACAGTAAGTGACAGCCACGGTCAGCTGAAGGCTCAGTGGGAAAAAGTCATCACCACAGGTTTTATTCTAGAACAGAACAGCAACAGGTGCCATTTTAAAAGTCTCCATTTACCACCCATATATCTAGGTCACATATGGTATTACTCCAGCACAGTATCTATATAACCCACTGAAACAGCGCTCGCTGTCCCAGCTGGTATTTATGGGTTCAGGCTCTTATTTTCATTTTACAAAGTATATATGCTCACAAACTCAGCCGTTTTTGAGCTCTTGGCAGCAAAGCCTGAGCACTCTTTACAGGGCTGTCATCACCATGGCATTTCAAAGTACCCAGAGGGAAAAGAAGAATATGCTACTGGTATATGACTAGCCCACCCTGTTCCCTATCTGTAGGAAGCACTGTGTACATTGCAGTGCTGGCACGCACGCCTTATTGGGCTATTGGCCCGTATCACCCAGGGGTGTAGGGAGATACCACAGGAGAATTTCCCCTACAGACCATTACAGACGAACATAAAGCTTTCGTTGCAAACCCCTCATACTCAGAGCAACTTAATCAATTTTATATTGCTGTACAACATAAAATCTAGAGCACATTTCAGGAAGGTGATTGGCAAGGCTCATAATGTTTACAGTTAATCCAGGCAATGAAGGAGCTGTATATCAGCATCACCCAAAATTCACTTTCCTGCAGGTGGAAGGTGACACCCAATTCTGCAGCAGGCTGGTAATTCAGTTCAGTCCTAATGAGCTTCAGAATTTGATGATGTCCTTCCAGCAGATTAAAACAAACAACCAAGAGGCTGGTGTCAAACCAAGCTATGCAGTGTCGTCATCCTCTCAGTCACAGTAAAAACCTTCCTGTCTCTTGCAAATAGCACAAGCCTGATCTTACCACATCATCTGGTGTACTACACACATTAGTAAGAATCTAAGCAAAAATTTTGCCATTTTTTGAACAGAAAGACAAAACAATCCAAGCATTTAGTTTTACTAAGAAAAGCTTGACACAGAAAAAAACCCCAAACCTGTTTTTCCTTGGAACCATCTTAGGACAGTTGTTTCTCCAGAGCAAGATGAGGCAAGTGACACAAGAAGCTATAAATTATTCTTTTCAGAAAGCACCTGTATGGCCATTTTTATCTGAGACTTGAAGAAGGAAAGGCCTTAGACACACAGTATTTCAGTGCAATATCTCAAGAGTACTTTGAGCTAGAAATGAATACACAAGCTCCCCTCTAGCAACAGATTGCTTTCTAATTCACAGAATGCAAATGCAGATGCTGTTCTTGGCACTTAACCAAACTATTGCACAACACATTTGTTTCTAGAGTAGCAGCATTTAATACAGTAGCAATAAAAAGGAAAAGAATACCTGGCATCCACCTGTATTTGCCTGGTTTTGTTATTTCTGCCTATGATGCTATGAAGATTCTAAACTGAAGACAAAACCCAACCCTGCAGAGACCTCAGGCTGCCTATCCTTGAATAGGGAAGAAATTTAACAAACATTTCCACGATGTCCATACCTTCCAGCACTACGGTCATCTTAGGGGTCATTTTGTATAATCAGGTTACCCAGTAGAAGTCCCACCTGGCTCCTGCAACTCAGCTAGGAGACAAAATGGTTAAATTAAAAAAAGCTGTCAAAGCCAGTGATTCAAAGTCTCTTTCACTTCAAACCACTTTGGCTCAGGATCAACAGAAAGACAATTAATCTGCATTAACAACACACAGAGCCTATTCTCTGAGATTGAGTTTTGACGTAAATTACAAACACCTATTTGGATCAGTGGGGTTGACTACAACAGCCAGGTCACAGCCCTTTGCTCTGCTGCAAGCCCCGTTGCCCAGAACCACCTGGGGAGGAGACCCAGGACAGCAGCAGGGAACCCTCCCACCCCTGCTTTCTATGAACAGGAATGTCTACTGCTGCCAAATGAAGAAATTTAGGAGGAAAAAGAAGGAATACCCCAAAATGCACATCCTTCCTTTGCCAGAATGACTCCAACAACAACCAGAACACACTGAAAACAAGAAAACCTAAGTGAGGCTCAATATCTCGCCTCTCAATAACAAGTAAGGGGAGATGCTGCCATTTTTCCTGACATTCTCTCCTTCTGTTCCCACCCGGTTCTGCCAATGCAGCTCACCATGCCCCCATGAAGGCAGGGAGCACTCGGAAACCTGCTCAGGGCAGCCTGGCCCCTCCTGCACCCCCCAGCAGTGATCCAGCAGGCACTGGGGAGAAAGCATCTCCTTCCCAAGGCAGAAACCCCTACCTCTGGGCAGCTGGCACTTTAACACCCTTTTTTCAAAGGGTAAAAATTCCTACATGTCCTTACATTTCAAACCAGTTAAGTGTATCAGGCTTTAAATGCAAGGGTCACCTTAATTAAGCTGCAAGTAACATTTCCTCCCCTTGAAAGGAGCCCATTTCTCCCCCACAAGTTTCAGCCAACAGTCTCCATCAGTAGAAACTTTCCCTGTAAATTGATTTTGAAACACCAGGGATTACTGACTTGCTATCACCTCACACAAATTACATCTTATCAAAGAAGCACTGAAGTACATAATACAATTACTCAAAGAACAATTTGCTGGTGCCAGAGACAGTATTTTACATATGTCACTGAATTTATGGTTTAAGACTAAATACTGTCAATGAGCACCGATCTGATACACTTTCCTCCTTTGGGTTTTTTTTTTAATTCCTTCCTCCTACTTCTTTTAGCCCTTGAGTCACACGCCAATGTATAGCTGGAATTAATGACAGGCTAAGTAGCTCCTAGAGAGACAGATGTCCAAACAGGAGCCCTGGCAGCAGTCACAGCCACGCTGCCCCACCAAAACCAGCTCATACTTCCCCAGCACATGCAGGAGACAGTACAGTGTGGTCCATATGCTGGATTTCACTGTCTCTCCTGCCTTTAGGCAACCCAGAAAAGTTATATATAATAATATATACAACATATAATATAGTAATATTATATATATCACATATATATTATAATATATATGGTATTATGTGTGTGCATATACATATATAAACCCCCCACTTTTTCACAGGGATTCATTCAGAGTGTTTTGCTTTGAGGACAACTTTTGGGCAAGGCCTGGATCCTGGTTTACCAATTTGATGTCAAGTGAGTTGGGTGCTGCTATATAGAACAGCAGCTGCCATCCTTGCATTTATGCTGAGAGCCCACAGCAGGCACTCGGTGCTGTTACATAGTGAAAGTAATGAACATTATTTTCAGCTACTGGAAACCTTGGCAGAGCCATGATCTCAGCACAGCTCCTCCACAGAGCACGAGGGGATGGTGACCACACTCACAAGAGCAAGAACGTCTGAGCTCCCCAGTACTGAAGGGGAAAACATTACTGGTTTTGCAAGAATAAAGCCCAGAACAGACCCCAAACCCATACCTTGCATGATCCCATCAGCACCAAGGATGCAGCCAGTGGGGCTCAGAATTAATTTAACAAGGACCTTGCTCCTGACCTCCCCTTCTGGGAGGTAAGGCAGGCACGAGCCCCATGGGACACAGGGGTACAGACACACGGGGGCTGCCCAGCAGGCGGCTTTGGGTCAGGCAGAGTGTGTGGGAGACTGCAAATGCAGGCACAGGTCTGCAGCTATCCAGATGACAACGGGGCTCTTATCTTCCCTTTACTTAAAAGGTAAAAAGAGTGGGGTGAGAGATAACAGAGCAGCGCTCAGGGGACATCCTTGCAACAGCACCCACAGAAACACCATGAAGTTCTTCCAAACCATTTACATGATATAACATGTACTTTATGCATATTTTATATATACATAAACATACATCTGCAGAACATGCATACATCCTGCATTGCTTAAAAATGAAAACCATTTGGTGCTTGTGTTCACCAAATCAACCTGGCCTTTTTACTCTTTGAGATCCGTTTCACAACCAGGACCCTGGGAACTGAACCCACCTCATCTCAGGTGACAATATGACACCAGCTCCCTGGCCTGAAAATGTGCCAGCAGCCGTACGCCGCTCGCTGTAATCACAGCTCTTGTTGCATGGTTTAGGACAGGCAACCTCACCTTCTACATCTTATCTAGTGGTTAATTATAAGCCTAAGATAAAAGTTTAGACATATCTACTTATCCAGATTTATATACATACAGTAATGTTATTTACCTAGAAAGGATGTTGTGTAGACCAGTAAGCAAATATTTGATGAGTATTATCTGAACCTTAAATGTTATTACTAATAAAAATGTCAGCTTGAAAATCAATTAAGTCCCATGGAACCAGATTCTCAGCAGAGATGAATTGGTTTATTTCTGCAGAAGTCAATGAAGTTAAACTAATTTACACAGCTGCTAATGCCATCCAGATTTCTGAACAATAATAAATAGTCTGTTCTTTCTTCTATTTAAACAAAACTGCATTACTTGTTTAAAAAGAAAAAAAGCCTTGCTGTAATAGCTACTGAGCTTTTTGCTTAAGAGATCCTGCCTTTTTTTTTTTTAATCCGACAAGCCAAAACTGTTTTCTGAATTCTTTGCCTTATATAATATCAACTACACTTGATACAACCTCAATGAAATCAATGACAAAGAGACAAAAACGCATCCTACTTTGGTCTCTGATGGATTTTCCTTTGTTCTCAGAGATTCCCACTTAGGTCTTTGAATTAACAAAAATGATTACTTAAAAGTTAAGTATTATTTCTGCTGCACAGGGAGAGGTATTCTGCCTGACGTCGTGCAGCAGCAGGATTAAATGAAAGCTGTGCTACAGGCACGACACATGGAGTGGCCCCGGGTCCTCAGTGGCAGGTTGCTGCAGGGGGCCGGAGGCTTGATTTTCTTCCTGGGAAGCCTTTCACAGTAATACACGAAGATTAACTTTTTGTCAAGCTGTCCTTTTTCTAATTTGTGGACTCAGGCGCCTTAGCTAAAGGAATCTCTCTTGCAAGAGCCACATTGGGCTAGCCAGCACGGCCAAGGAAGACAGCCGGGGTTCCGCAAGGAAAGATTCTGACAAAGACCATTTCATGTCACTAATTAAATCTAACTAAACCTCCCAAATTTTATGGCCCCATGAGGTCTACCACACAAGTATTTCATGCCTGTTTCACTAGCCTGAATTGCAAACACTGACAACGTGATTTAAGAGGAAAAATGCTAAATGCTACACCACTCATGATGAACTAGCACACATCCTGACAGAACACATTAATTTCAGAAAAACAGCAGAGCCCAGGCAGGCAAGTTTGCTGCTGTGAAAGATCACTGTTGTGTGTCCTTCCTAGCAGCTGCAGTTTATGTTCTTAGTTCTCATGACCCAGTTGGTCCCAAGCTCACAGTTGGTCAGAGACCCCAGTTCAACTATAAACAGTGGATAGAGCAGAACTTAACACTACCAAACATCAACACCCGCTCATCCTTGTGGGGCACAAATCCAACCCCATCCAGCATTACACTGAACTCTACACCTGTATTAACCTGAGTCGCCACTTCCTGAAAATATATTTCCTTTCCACTTTCAATATTTTATAGAAATGTCAATGTACTGTACCATAAATATTTAATTACAGGTAGCTAATGAAAACACTGAAGTTAATAAAAATCTCAAGGTAGCGTGCCCAAATATAGCAAGGAACATTTTCACGTATAAGTGAAAAAAGACGGCGTATATTCTGGGTAAAATGTTTAATGCCTGCTTAACTAAATTCACCCAGGTTAATTAAATCCTTCTCAAACAATTATTTGTTTCCTATTTGTTACAGAATGCATTGCAAAGTATGTTCCTCCACTGCTACGTATTCAGCAATTATACACACACTTTGATAATTGTTGTCTTGTGTGTCAGATTTTGTTTAGTCTTTCTAAACTCCTGCAAAATACAGGAGAGAGAGTTCAAGTGTTTCCACATATATCTTTCAGAAGCCGAGATACTGATCTCAGTTTAAAAGAAAAAGAACACAAGTACAAAAGTTTAAGTTCAATGAGAGACTAAAGCAATTTTCCAAGGAAACCTGCCCTTTTCCCATGGGACTGGCAGCTGCTGGGCATTGCTGCGGCCAAGAGCAGGCACCAGCTGTAAAGACGACATTTTTATGATTCATGCATTTGTGAAACTTGTTTATCAAGGCATTGAGATGTATAAAACAAGCATATAAAATTCCATGATTCAGTGCATGAAAGAGTCTCCAACAGAAATTATCCCCCGTGAATAGCCAATTCCACAGTTACCTATGGGAAAGAAGGCAATGCATCTGCCTCCAAAGCACCTGCAGCTCCAGCCAAGGTGCCATCAGCGCTTCTGCTCCAGAAGCCCCTGTATTTCTCCCCATCATTAACAGAACTATTTCTCTTCCTCCAAAATGTTTTAGTCACAATAGCATTTTCTTTAAAACTTAAATTTATCCCAACAATTATAGAAATTCAGTCACAGTGTTTGCTAACTAGAAGAGCCAAAAAGAAACTAAATATAAACAGCAGCAACACTGACTTATCTAGTTAATCTGAATTTAGTGAAATTCCAAAATTTGGTTATGAGCATAAGATGTGGAAAATAAATTAGGTTTTGTACAACTTTTCTTCGCTCCATTTGACAGTCAAAGAGGCCAATAGAAAACCTGTGGCAAGATATTATCAAGAGAGCAATCTCATGATGCTTATCAGGACAAATTTAATTCTCTCTCTTATCAGGAACCTGCTTCTGAAGATCACCAAGAGGGTACAGGAATGAAGTACAAATCACCAAGGACCCAGCCCCGCAGGAGGGATTTCCCCCATGGTAACCCCACTCCACCACCATGGATTGCTTCCTATGCACACACAGCCCAACGGTCTTCAAGGCCCATTGACTTCAGTGCTCTTCAGATAAAGCCCTAGCTGAATAAAAGAATTAAGGCCAGTCTCATTGTTTTATAGCATAGCATAAAGTTTTAGTGAAACACGGTGTCAGGGCCAGGAGGGAGCCTCAGGTCTCCCCTGCCATGTTCATCCTGCACCCAGCTTGAGCATGTGTAGAAGTTTCATTACTGTATTTTTAAGAGAGACAAGAAACAGGATTTTTTATTTCAGTTAGGAAGTTCAGCATGGGTCTAATTGTGGGAAAGAATAATTAGGCATTTGCAGTGAAGTCTAGAGGGGGGGATGGAGGTGAGGATTTTATCACATTCATCACACCTATACATTACTTCCACTTGGGCAATAGGAGCTTTAAACCAAGTTTAAACTCTTCAGTGGGCTACAGTACAAGTTAATAACAGCTCTTAAGATGAGATGCTACATATTATTTGTGATCTTTAAACTACTAACATAATATGAAGCAATTATCAACACACACAGCACCAGAATAATTAGCACATCATTACTAATAAAACAGGGTCATCAAATAAAAGATACAAGATAATTATATTATATAACCATGCAGTTGAAAAGGCACAGAAAAGATACGGAAAATCAGTTAAGACCAAGAGATGATTAGGCTGACTGGAACTACGATGATGTAATTGCAGTAAAACAAAGCAAATGTCACCGTCCTTCCTTGGAGGCAGCAGGAAAGTCACTATCTGTAATTGGACTCTGCGTTAGGGAAGAAGTGGCCTGTGATCTCCATTACCCACTCTCCGGCACGACCTGCTGCTCTCAGAGCCCATCATACAGCAAATGCACATGGAAAATGAATTGATGAGGAAATTAATAATTACCAGCTTCTAAGCAAATTCCCTGAACATGCAATTATTTCACCCTGAAATGCTCCTGAGCGATCAAAGACAAGATGGAGAACAAAGCAGTTAGCAAAAATTGTGTAATCAAGTAATTATTTATACTGTAATTGGCACTCTGAAAAAAAAAAAAACACGTACGCAGGACTAGATAGGCAGAGTGATAACTCCAGTGTTAGAGACCAACAGACACATGAGCCTGGCTACAGCAAGAGACACCCAGGGTCGCTTATTCCTGCTCTTACTCGTTTGCTCCTCCACACAGACTTGTGCCTACATCCCATTTGTTTTGCTCATTAGGGAGCAGCGAAGCGGAGCCAGCAGGAGCCAGGCTGATATCAGCTGTCATCAGCACAACACCAGGCAGAAAGGATTGCTGCTATCTTAAGATATGCTTCACTGAAGCTTCTTCAGAAAGGAAACTCCACAAAACAAGATAAATCACCCCCGAGTGCGGGAACCAGGAGCGACAGGTAGATGGGCTTTCCCCGCATCCCTCACAGGGCTGTACCCACCTAAAAAGAGCTCCGGGGCAGATGCTGCCGGGTGCCTGGGGCAACTCAGTTTGCTCCCCACGGACACTAGGCACAGTCCTTGGCTCCTGACCGCCTGCACTCCTCAGGACAC
Organism: Buteo buteo; assembly: GCF_964188355.1. Classification (NCBI taxonomy): domain Eukaryota; kingdom Metazoa; phylum Chordata; class Aves; order Accipitriformes; family Accipitridae; genus Buteo; species Buteo buteo. The sequence goes on from NC_134194.1 coordinate 1,227,876, forward strand.
CCTCCTCGGGTTGGCAAACTCCAGCTCAGAGCCAGTTCTCCACATCCAGCCCTGCTGCCTGTGATGGAACAGTTCGGGGGTCTGTATCCGAAGGCGTCCAGTATCCGCTCAACAGTTTAAATTTGGGCCTCAAGCTTTGCTCCCTTCTGCGATGGTCTAACAGCATAGGATGAGCTAAGAAACACCTATAGAGGCTGCACACACCTATGCTGCTCTTGGGATGATCCCAAAGACAAAAGGAACAGAGAGGCTGGGGAAACACTGACTTGAGTGAATGGTGAATTCAGACCCTAAAACTGCACCCCAAATGACCTGGGGCATCCAAAAGGATAAATATTTACTGATGTGCATTCAAACACAAACAGAAACTAAATTTAAAACCACACTGTACTCCTGCTCTCCCTGGAGAGATGGAACAGCCTGGACATGCTGGGTCTCCTTGAAACAAATAAACAATGAGAATAATTCACCTTTAGTATACAGGTTTGCATCTGCTGAGCATCTGCATCTCCCCCCACCTTACACCAGTTATTGCACTGTCATTTCCTGCCACCTTACCTAGCAAGGGCTTGCAGAGAACACACAATTTTGCAGCAGTTCACAGGCTCATCACCATATCACTAGTCAGTGTGCTGAGAAGAGGTTTTCAACACAGCCTCCCATTTCCAGTTCCTTAGCTGCTGGTTCTCAGTGCTCAAGTATTTGTAAACGGACCATCTTGGTTTTTGTTCGAAAAACTTGGAGTAAAAGCAAACAGGATGTTTAGAGGCCCTGGGCAATGCTGGTGGAAAGTCTCTCAAATCCCCAGCAGCAGAACATGCTGCTGGAGGCAGTGTCTCATCACCCAGATACAGCTTAAATGCAGCTTTAAAAAGTAGTTCTGATTTTACCTGTGCAAGTATAAAACCATATCACTTAGGTGGCTACAAGCAAGCACCTCTCTGCAATAAAACAGGTGAGTGGATGAAAGCAATAAATGAATGCAGACCACAAATACCATATCCTGCTCTTCCTAAAAGGCTGCTTTTATCTGATTTTTGTCAGCTTGTACAGCCTCTTGTGCATCTCCTTCTTCCCCCAGCTTCCTGATGCAACCTGCAGATGAAGCATTGCTCACTAAATGCTCTCAGCAGCACACACCAGCCTCAGGCACTGTTTGTCATCCCCCAGTGACTCCAGCCCCTCTCACATGTTCTTTTTTTGCAGCAAAAAGGGAGATGAAGTGGAGCCAGTAGATACAGACCAGGCAAGGGGTGGTACTGACAACTGCCATAGCATGAAACACATTGGGAGAATTACAAAGCCACTGTATTTTACTCAGCGAAAGCACTCAGAAATCCAGGGAGGAACTAAAGGTGTTATTGGTGAAGATCACCGGCTCACAGGGAATCTGCTGCCTCCAAATGACAGGGCTGTAGAAAAGGAGCAATTGCATTCAGCCTGTGGAAATCTCTGCTGCCCCAAAAGGTACTCCATCCTTTCTTCCTTCCCAAAAACCAGCTTTTTTTTTTTTTTTTTGCCCCCTGTAAGCAAGAAGGCATTAGCACCCATAAAAATAGAAACACTAAGAGGCTGGTGGAAATTGGGAGATATATAGCCACAGACATGCTGGAAATGTCTTCACGTGCATAACTGCAGCATTCAGAGCATCTAGTCCAGGAGTCTGATAAATCACAGGCTGAGAGATGATCTCAGGGAAATGACTTTATGGAGGAAAGGCAGCCAGAAAAGATGGCACGATCAGCCTTCTGGCGTAGTGGACGTAATGAGTGTGGGAACAGCAGCATAATAATGCAACCCTTGTCCTGTAGCAAAGGGCACTGAGCAGAGGAGTTGAGAAACCCATTACATGCATATACCTACATTATCCTGGGATGAATTACACTTGACAAAGTGCTTTTCTACATCTCTTCAGCTTCTTTCAGCCCTCACACATACATCCCAGTATTACCATAACCTGCAATGTTTCCCATGGGCAATATATTACATATCTCATTTATGCTTAGCATATGTATTGCACCAATTTCCACAAGCAAGGACAAGAATGAAATCAACTCATTTAAACAGAAAATAACTTTAAGAAAATGTATTCTCATTTTAGGGCTAGATCATCACTGCTATGTGAACAGAGAGCTTGTGCATATAATTATGCCAGCCCTAAACACAAGTGCTATAATTGCACATTGTAATGAGCTCGTCCGCCCAATGGGGCATCTCCAGGCACATCAGTGGGACAGTCAGGCTGTCAAGGTCCACCAGTGCACTCAGGACCTGCAGCAACCCCGCGAACGTGCCAGGCACACGTGCAAGCATTGTGCTGCGCATATACCACGCTGTGCGCAGCACCCCATTTGGGTCAGATCTGGCTTTCAGTTGCATGGGTCCAAAGATGAAGTCATTCCCCTTGAAGGCATTAGTGTAATTTGTCCAGAATCTGCTTCTAGATCTTGAAATGCAATTACTGCTGTCTGCCAGCTCAGCCCCACTTAAAGCCAAGGGCTTCCCCCAGGGTCCAGCACAACATCCTACCACCAGAATTACTGTTTGCACAGATGCATACTCAGGGCTCAGAAACTCTTCGCTCTCTTGTTCCACAGATTCTCTCTTCCACTCTTTTTCCTCATGTTACACCTGCATTTGCACAGATCACTGGCAACATCAATTATCCTGATCATTTGTTCTGAACCATACGAACAAGTAAGTGCTAAAATAACTTATTTTACACTATCACTATTATCCTGTTTCAGAGGAATTTATATGTATAGATATTATATAGTTATTCAAATTATTTAATTATTCTATTTCAAATCTTATCAATAGCCCAGGTCTAGAAGATGATCAGTGTTGGAGGGAGGTGAGTGGAGGGCAGCACACACCTCCCATCTGCTTGCACAAGGGCAAGATTCTTGAGTTGACAGTATTGAAGCAACAGAGCTGTGGAACCAAGGGAAAAAGCAGCACTCGTGGTGAAACTGGAGTTGGTTGCAAATACCAAACTGAGATTTCTGGGCATGAATCTGCAACGCTACCATGGTACCAATCTGTGTTTTACAAAGTCCGATTGTCAGTGCTTGCCTGGCACTGCATTTCCAGGGCAAATGCCGCATCAGGGCACAGGGATGCCAGGACACACAGCACACCATGCCCCATTTGGGGTCATGATTTAAGGTACTGAAAAACACGAGCAAAGGAAGGAACTAAAGAGCTGGGTGGTACACATGCAAAAAGTGAGCCTAAAGTTTAAGGAGCATTATTACAAGTCTGTTGATGGCCTCAAAGTCTTTTTAAGCATAAGGTTTACTGCACTGCTTGTGGCCTTTCCAGAAGAACAGCTAACAGGCATTGATTTTTTTTAAATCCATTTGTCCTGAACACTTGCTTGGGTTATAAATGCAAATAAAAACAGAAACAAAAGGAAAGATAGTTCCCCAGCCGTTAAACAGAGGGCACATTCACCATGACTGTATTGACCTAGACTTGTCAAAGATGCCATTTCTGAGCTGAGGCATAACATAACACCTGCAGCCTCTCCTTGGGGACACCAGACCAGGGACCAAGTCCCAGGGCTGCCCCAGCCCAGGCAAGACAAGGCGCAGGCACTCCTGTCCCCACCACAGTGCCCGAGCCCTGGGGACAACAGAGGCTCTGAGCCCATGAAACACGCATTAACCTGTCACTGCCAGCACATTTCAAGTGCATCTGGCAAAGCTATCTCCTCAAGGACCACGCGTGCACTCCCACAGTGTTACAGAAGGGTAAACGGATACTGCCAAGGCAGTTCATGCTATCGAGCATTAAACACAGACTATGAACAAAGCCATTTCAGTGCTGCAGGCATTTAGGAGAGCACAACCCCAGGACAGCCCATGGAAAGTCCAATTACAGAAGTATGAGGCATTATTAAAACTTTTCTAGAACTACGCATTTTCTGCAGTCAAAATCAGATTATCAGGACACATTTCACAGACAAACATTGCACATTTCCCACCAGCCTTTGATGTATGGAAAGCCCTTCATGCAGAGGGAGACAGTAACACATTGGGACTTCCAGAGCTACCAGTTAAGTACAGAAGTGTCAGCAATGGTGGCTGTGCCTGGCCTTTCTGCACAGAGAGGTCCTCACCAGAGCCTGCACCATCCCTGCCTTGCTGGGGACCTACTGTCCTCTCCTGCACTGTCCCTAAGCAGAGGGACTCAAAAATAAATAGATAAAGCCCAGGAGCAGATGAAACACATGTGCATCAGGTCTCAGCAATGTCCCTTAATGTGTGCAGCTGTTTGCAGTCAGAGGAAACAACACTGGTAACACCTACTACAAACAGATTTCTTCATACAAGACAAACCCCACTTTCACACTCACTTTCCCAACAGGCAAGGGGGAACAGCAGTAAATTAAAAGCTGGTGACTGACATTGCAGATCTTGTTCTAGGCATGCAGCTGCAGGAACTGAGGCAAAGGGAAGACACACAAATACTGTAATTGGTAGGTGCTAGGGAGTTGTCAGTGCTATCGACAGAAAGGCAATTGCTGTTTAAAAATTAAATTTTTTTTACCCTATTGTTATTCCCTTTTTAACGTCAGAATGAGCAAAACAGGAGATTACTTAGCGATGTTCACTCACAAGGGCAAACGCAGTTTAAATGCAAATGAGCGCATGGCTCACAGCACTCGCTCTTGCCTACTTTGCTCATCCTAGCGAGCCAGGCATCCTGTAACAATTTGGTGACCAGACTGAAGTCCTCCACCTGAAGTCCTGTGCCACCTCGTTAATTTTTATCATTTTCCAGCACAACTCCACTTCTCCATTGCCACCAGACTGGCCACCCACAAGCCCATTGTCAAGGGAACAATATCCCCATCACCCCATACACCTTCCAACTGCTCCTCCACTGCCCTTGTTTTCTCCAGGGTCATTAAAAGCACTGTTTACAGATGTCTCAGTTGCAAGGTGCCCTTTCTTTCACTTCCACCCCAAAATGATCAGTCTCAGTCCTGGCCACCACCCTGTGCTGGAACATCTCCTGACCCCCCAGTGCCCACAGGAGAGGATGCATGTCTGTCATCCCATCTGACACAGGGGTTCAGACAGGTCCTCTTCTCTCCTCTAAACTCCACATATTTACACAAAATCCCTCCTGCAGCCTGTCATTTGGAGAATCCTTCTCAACATCTTTGTTAGTTTTCTGGGCAGTTCTCAGCAAACTGCCTTGTTTGTCTTTGCTTCTCATTTGTTTCTGCATAATTTCATCCACCAACACATCTTTAATTAACAGTTCTTCTTGATGATTCACAGATGCACCTTTCAGCTCCAGGTATTTCTCCTTCAGTTCAACCCCCAATTTCAGCCTGCCTCCCTCCCTCCCAGCCCTGGAGAGGTCTGTCCTTCAGGTCTAGTGAACACCAAAGAGGTCACTCTCTCTTGCCATATTCACCACGCACTTTTCTCCCTCACTGTGGTCAACATCTTGATTGTACAAGTAACTCAGCCTCCTGGTTTGGGATCATCCTCAGTTTGGGTCTCCCTGTGTCCCCATCTCCTGGCTATATCCACACCTTGCCAGTTGTTTACTCCAATGATTAAGGATGCAATCTCTCTCCTACTTCCATGTAAACAAAATCCTCATCTCCATAATTGCAAAACTCTTCTCTCTGGCTGTTTTACCTTTCTGCCATTCGCACGCTACCAGAAGATCCTGGGAAAAGTCATATCCCCAGGTGTCACTTCAGGTATGTCACCCTGCAAACCCTTTCTCTGCCTATTCTTCCTCACAACCATAAGCTGCTGCTTTAACTCCCCCTCGCCTGAAACGGGGTTCATGGTTGTCCTCCTGGAAACCCTTGTGGGAAGGGTGACCTCTCCCAGGCTATCAGGGAACAGCCTCTCATACTGAGACCTAAAAGCAGTGACCTGTCTTGGAAAGGAGCTCCACAGCCCACATTTATCCCTGCAAATACCCCACCTGCCAACCTTCAGCAGTTTTTCTCTGGGGACCATCAGCCAAGTTATCTGATAATTCTGGTTGTCACTATTCATAGGAAGCAATGGAGAATCACAGACACTAAGACAACTCACTTAAGACTCACATAAGTGTAGGGGGCACAGGGGGGAAGGTTGTAGTCTTATTTATCCCATGCAAGTAAAAGGAAAACTAAGCTTTGGCATTTTTAGCTAACCATACATACAGAGACCAGCATCCAAAAAGAAAAAAAAAAATTGTGTTCTTCATACAGCAGAGAAGGCTGACAGAATGAAAAAAGATGCCAGAAAACACAAGAGGAGGTCATAAGCTGCACTGGATGGCTAAGGAGACCAGGAAGGAGAAGGAAAACTGAGAATGGTAGAAAGGATTAATGAATGATGCCTGTTTCTTGTAAAAACTGGGGGGGGGGGGGGGGGGGGGGGGGGGGGAATCACTTCCAACACTGACTGGTTTTGGACTCCGTGCTGTAAACATGCTCATAAACACACCAGATGCCTTTTTCTCTGCTGTCCCCACTCATTAGGAAGCTGCAGCCCCCTGGGAACAGCACTGCCATAAGTAAATGACGAGAGAACATATTGCCTGGTGCCAGCATTCACCTTTTTCCAAGATGGAAACAATCACAGACATTTTGATTGTTAGGGTGAGAAAACTGTTAATGATGTGTTGATGAATATGAAGTTAATTTTCCAATACATTTCCTACAAACTGTTTCTTTAGGAATTCTCCTCAGAGCCCAGAAAACAGCTTTAAAGAGCTACTGTTAAATATTGACTGCTGCTCTGGGATCATTACAGAAAGTGTGTTTGGGTAGTATTTTCCAGGGCAGGTCGAGGGGGCTGGGTGATTTCTGTTAGGAGAAATGCCTTTTCTACCCCAGTAAGGAAGAAGGGGAAGCAGGGCAGACTGAACTGGTCACTGGTTAGTTGTTGTTGGGTTTTCCCTTCCCCAGAAATCTCAAATAAAGCCCAAGGACAGCAGTTTCCAAAGCTGGGTCAAGCTGAGAGTGTAAATTCAGTAGCAAAATGCAAATATCCTCCACCACACCATAGGGGAAAGCAAGAGCAGGTCAACTGGGAGGGTGGAACAGACATATGCAGAGGTGACGTTGGAACCAAAAAGATCACAGGAAGAGGGAGAAAAAAAGAAGAGAGAACAACAGGGCATACAACATGCAGTGTCCCAGGAGACCAGCCTCTGCTGGGCTTGCAGGGACCTTTCATGGCAGTAGAGCTCACCATCTCGAGTTTCAGTTTTCCTTTACATGCTTAAAAAAATAAAAATTTAAGAAATAAAAAAACCCAAAGGCATTAAAAAGATATAGAAAATAATGCTGCATGAAGCAGCTGAAGGTCTGTACCCCAGTGCCTGGAGCAGGGTGAAGGGGCTGCCTTGCCCAGTCGAATGCAGGCAACCTCACTCCCTCCAGGGAAGGTGTGAGCACAGAAAGGCTCCGGCACTGCCACGGCCCCGTCCGGGAAGAGCAGAGATGCCAATCGATGCTCACTGCATTTGCCTCCACAGCAAGCAAGTACAATTGGAGCAAATGTAATGACAAATGCGTGAATAGCACTTAAAAAGGAGCATAAGAAACGTAGTCTGAGAGGATGAGAAATTGAATTTTAAGCCCATAAAGCAGCACATGACCGTATCTGTGACAAAGTCCTCTTCGCCTTGCAGAGGCTTGCTTGTCCCCATCCCCCCCCCCACGCTGCAGTTGGTGGGTGCAGGCAGCTGGCAATGCTCAGGGGGAGGGTGCTGAGCTCCTCCAGCGCCAGCACCCCAGAAGGTGACTGTTTCAAGGAATTTCTACAAATTCTCAATATCATCAAAAGACACTTACAGTCTTGACACTGAGTTTGGGGGTCTGAGCAGGGAGATGAACAAAGTTAAGGAAGGCACTCCCAATGTAAAGCAGATGTTCTCCACACAGATCTAACCACCCACAGAAGACAGGTACTTTGCATTTCTGTCTCCTTCTGAATGAGAAAGCACCAATTTAGCAACAAAACCCATGGACAAATAGCTCAAGAATAACACCATCTTCCAATATAATTTGTACTATCCGCTGCAGCTAACATGTCTTATGTTAAGGGATTGCCGATTCCCTGATTTTCCAGGCTTCTTAAGCCCATAATAAAGAGCACGTCAGGGATTTCATCGCCCACAGTCAGTGGCAGAAGCTATTCTTCCTTGCTGGCTAAGAAGGTAAAAAACACAGTTATGAACTTCTGCAGTATATGTCACTGGAAAATACAGATCTTTGCTGTAAATGAAGGCCCACGGAGCAGCAGATCAGTTCAAAAGCTAGCTGCATGAAGAAAATGCCTCGATCCATCAAGTTATAAGAGGAGGTTAGCAGTGTCAGTCTCCTCAGCCCAGCTGCAGAGGGAAGGGCCCGTCCCCATCACCCCCAAACCCCTCAGGGTAGGAGATACACCGTTGTCCCGTGAGGACGAGATGCAACAGAAATCGGTACCTGGCTCCTTCATATCAGAGCCAAAAAAAGCAGGAGTGGTGACAGACCTGGCTTGTGCTTACCTTGCCATCAGCACCGATGCCAAACACATCCAAGGCAGGCATCAAACATCACCACCGTGGACCGCTGCTGCCCACTGCCTGCTTCCCTACACACCTCAGCAAAGCCTCTGTAGACCTGCTGCCCCCTCCTCGTCCAGCTACACTGGGGTCAATCCACACCCAAAGAGGTGAGGTTACTTTGGTTTCACATGTGAGGAACTCCGGATTTCTCTTTATACACTGTAACTTTTTTCCCTTTTCCCAAGGGTCCCACCCACTAACATATGAAATTCATTTTCTGTCATTTACAGTTTATGATCTTATTTTCAATTTTCCCCAACACAGAAATATTTGCAGTAAAGGGTGGGGCAGAGACAAGTAACCCATGAATATCACAAGCTAAAATGCTACCCATTCTTTCTCTTTTCAAATACTGATAGATACCAGCTACTGTACATTTTGTCCTTATGTATCACTCAAAATTACTTGGGCATGACATTTATTTTTTCTGTAACACAAACAGCATATGGAGGAGAGGGGAACAACCCGATTCTTTTTGTACTTTGGATTCAATCTTACTTAGAAGATTCTGCCCAACACCACTATCCTGTTTTTTTAAATACTTAAACTTTTCCTTTAAAATTAAAATTCACTGATGATACATACTCAGCAGTAAAATAGCTTAGTTTTGCTCATCATCATCAAGAAGCATTTGAGTGACAGAGTCAAGTTAAAAAGCCCTGATTAGCACATGAAATAACATAAAAGATCCAAACAAAAGCAGAGCTTCAGATGCCTCAAATACAAATACCTAAATAAATAAAGCCTTGGTGTTGGCAAAGGTTGTTTGTGGGATATCCAACTCATGAGAGAAAAGAATCCACCTTTTCTTTCGGAGAAACTTCGTATGTCAGCTATACATCAGCCATTAATAAAAACTGACATGACCAATTAAGATAGGAGCAATCCTGCACTGTCCTCTCTCCCTTCAGCCTGTCTGAAGCTGAATAATGCAAATAACTCCAACTATTTCTGAACATACACCTCAAGAGTCAACACACTTCTGTTCCTTTTGATGACACATGGAATCCTTCATGAGCCATGACTGGTACTGATGAAAACATCCATGGAACTTCCACATTCAGCAAATCCATGCTAAAAGTTGGCTAATCTTTCATCTTTTTGACATCCCTGTTTTGTATATCTGCTATGGGAACACGCTGTCTCCAGCCAAGGAGCTGCATGAACACCATGTGAGAAGTCACGGCATCCAGCTTATGAACCGTTCCTGGTGCAGGATTGCACACAGCAAAGCCACACTCACAAACCACACAGCAGCAATTAATAACACAGAGTTTTGAGCAAACCAAAAGCAATCAGCTTATAAGCCAACAGTTGCATCTGTCACACCTGGGGTTTGTCAGATGCTGCACCACAAGGAGCCATGTAAGCTTTTCTATTTACACCTTCATTCTGACTCCTCACACAGCATAACTCTTACACTCTTCCTTCCATCACGTTGCTCATTTTCACGGAGGCCCGAGACCCATTTGCCAGCAGCTTGGCACAGAGTCTATCAGCGAGCAGGCAGCAGGTTTCACACGCTGACTTCCCCCTGCAGCAAGCTACGGGCAACGCTGGGGTAAGGACGTAACACCCCCGGGGTGACCCAGCCACGGGCTTAAGCAAGCACGCATCTCCTTTTGGAAGATTTAGGAAGGGAAGCCTGTATGTCGACATCAGACCAAGAAAATCACCTCAGCAGAGCACCAGGGCTGGCTGCGAGGAGCGTGGATGGAGCACACGCTGCTTTCCTGGATGCTCTGCAGACACTCAGTGTCCCTCAAGGCACGGCCCCACTTCACCAGGACTTCACTCCATTGCACTTGCTGTACTAAGCCACAGTTAAACTGCGTCAGCTTGTGCACGGCAGCAATACCAGCAGGATACAACCCAGCAAGGGACTGTATTGCCCTCCGCTCTGCAGCCAGGCTGGCTCTGCCCCACAGCAGCCTCCAGCTCACACTCCCAGAGCTTTGCTAAGCCTGCACTTCAGGCAGTATTTTTCCCAAATATATTGGTCCTAAATTCCTGGCATACCTCAATATCATTAGCGTCCTCCAAACAACATTGTCTTAAAAATTAAGAGGCAACATTTTCAAACAAAACTGCCATATTCCAAGTTGACAGTTTAAGGACTGAAAGAAACTGGGAATAAAAAGAGAACCATTTTCCTTAGCGTAGTGGACAGCACTTTGCAATCACAGCACCAACTCCACCTCTCACGCTGTTTGAGAAGGCACTCGCTCCGCTGCTCCAAATTCCTTAACAGTGAAAGCCAAGTCTAAGGAGAAGCAGCTAAATTCAGAGAGAGGAAAAAAAGAAAGAGTGATAGAAAAGCACCTTTTGCTCCTCTCAAGTCTTTCTGAAGTAACTTTATAAGCACAACAGAGCAAAAGAAAGAAAGTCCTCATTCAGTTTTAAAGATATTTAAAGCCTGTTGCTCCTAATGGATTATCATACTTTAAAATAAACCGGATCAGATGCATTCAGCTGAGCTGCATCCCGTAACACCAAGAGCTTTTACAGCTGGCCTTGGAGCACACCCATTAAAGTTCCATCAAATAATTACCATCAATTTGGTTGGGAGTAGAGCTTTAACCTCAGACTGCATAACTTGGGGGAAAATTCAAAATCTAGCTGTAGCTTCTTACTCATTAAGGGTATTTTAATAGTCTGTTCTGCTGCCTCACATGCTCCCACTTGTATTTCCTGGATATTGACAAGCCTGAACCTGCACAGGCAGAGCTCAAGTGCTCTGCCTTTGCTCCTCACATGCATATTTTTATGTTGGCAACATCTAAACTGGACAAAAAGAGGACTTGGTGCCATCAGGGACACTTTATCCTAAATTCCAGCTGGGCTTTTTCATTCCACTAGTCCAGATCCATGTCAGGAGCTTTTGTCTCACCAAAGAAGAGTCTGACCCTGTGACATCTCTATGGTGGGACACGAGAGCTCAGTGACCCTGGACACAGCATCTGGCACACCCCATCCTGCCCCTCTTGCTCCCCAAAAGGCCAGAACCAGCCCCATGCAGACCTGCCTCCTGTATGCCGCTAAAATGGCACTGGTTTTATGGACACATATAACGTGGTCCCATTTTCATTTCAGCATGTGGATCAAATAATTGTTTGGATTTTAATATTGAGTCTACGTTTCAGTGATTTGCATTTAAATGTGTTGTCAGAGAAGTTCCAGAAATCTTTAATAAGACGACCGATTTGCATTTTAATGTGCACTTAAAGAATTTCAAGAAATCTTTTCATGTGAACAGTGTTATCTGAATAACGTTCACATTTGAGGGGGAAACGAGAGCTGCCGAATTGCTAAGTACAATTCTAAGAAAACTACTTTTTTGAGACAGTCTAGCCTTGTTGGACTTTGTTGGGGGGGAAGGGGGGGGGGGGGGAAGTCTTACTGAAGATGTGCTTTGCAGGGAAAGGCAGTGGTGAGACCTGGGCTGGTGCAGAGAAGGCTGAAGAGCAAATCACCGGTGGCTCAGCCCTCATCATGACCAAGAGCACTTAGGTGAAGCCTGAGCCTGGTGGGCAAAGAGCCACAGAGGGATTGTGAGCTCTAAAGAGCATTTTGCTGGAGCTCACTATAGCTTTATAAATAATTTAGGTGGGTAACATCTCACTTGAGCCATCCTGCAAGTTAAGTAACTAGCAGCTTGTCTTCTACATCTGTCATGGTTTAACCCCAGCTGAAACCAGGACAACATCAAAAGTGAAGATAGACAAAAGCATGATTTCTTTCCTGTTCTCCTCAATAAAAGGAATATTTTAACCTTCTTCTGACTCCCCCTATCTCTTTAGAGCATGTTTAAGTATCTAAGCTGTACTACTACATTTATGCCTTCAGGTTACAGGCTAACCTTCCTCTCCTCTAATCAATCCAGTACCACTTATAACCATCAGATTATTGGGAAAAGGATGCTGAGAGGCTGGGTAGAGTTTCTGAGAGTGAGAAAGAGTCTCCAAAAAAGCTAAAGCCAAAGACAAGCTAAGGCAAAAAAGGAAGAGAAAAACCCTCACAAACCCCAATTCTCCCCAAACAGAAACGCCCCACTGAGGCAGAGCCCAGAAGAAGCCTCCTCCCCACCATCACAGTCCTCTTGCCTAGCCAAGCCTTCCACCGCAAAGGGACAGACTCACAATACAGACCATATCCTGCAGCCTTCAGAAGAAAACTGCACTTGCCCAACAAGTTCAGGGGGGACCAGCTGGTGGCTGCACAGATGTTTTAACATCCCTAGCTGACAATTTTCTGTAAGTCAGTAGAATACTAACACATATCTTCTTTACATTAATCATCCCTAGCACTTAAAACGATACTGCTAGTAAAATAATCTGTGTTTCTGATTATCAGCTTTATCCCATACTTGGTCCTAAGCAGAGCAAAACTCTAAGCCGATGTGAAAACAAGTTCTTTCTTCCATCTGTAATAGGAGCAAAGAAATGGCTCCTTTAGCTTGGGCTTTCTTACGAAAGATTTGTACATGCCTGCAGATTATCTTAACAGAAAATTAGGTTTCTACACTACACACATTCTTTATGTTGTCACTTAAGCACCAAATGTATTCAACATACAGGATAACTCAGCTGATCATATAGTTAAAATCATGCATTGAAGTTTAAGTTCTATTAAGTTAGCTTATGCGTTTCTAGATTATGAAAACAGACACAGAACCTAATCTCTACAAAAAAATTCTTAAGTTCAGTTTATCTTTAAAATAAACTAGTCCAAAAATTCATGCATAAATACTTAAAGCAGCTGAGAAGACCACATTCCAACTACAGTTCCCATCTTACCTTCACCCCTTGCACACTCCAACACACACCTCACCAGCACTCTACCCTCTACTACTGCCCCAGAGCTCACCCCCTGCAGATAAATGTCCTTGAATTTAAACCACAGCTGTGCCAAATAGAAAAAATTGGGCTACAAGTGGTAGCAGGGGCTGTTTACAGTATATAGATGAAGACCGGCTCCTCACTAGCAATAAGTGGGGAATTTAGAGGCTATTGTAAGATTAAAATCAGCTCTTTCAGGCCCTAGAAGTTACTTGCAGCTAAGACAATGCCAGTGGAATACAGGAACACTGTCCTACTGCTAAACAAATGCAAGGCTGAGGCATTTATCAAAATTAAATGACTTTAGGAAACAAAGACGCTTATTTTTAGCAGACAACTCGTTCCCTGACGAGGCTGCGTTCAGTTCACATAACTTCGCTTTTACCCAGTGACTCAGGTTGTTTCATCATCTCCTCGGAGGCTGCTGGCACGCGCGAGGGACTGCTGCTCCCGCGCCTGCCGTCACCCGCCTCTCGCACTGCGAATGCTGCAAGGGCGAACGCAGACTGAGCTGAAAGAGGAACTAAAGAGCTCAGATCCAGCCTCCTCTGCCTCCCCTCCCAGTCTGAGCTTTGCTAAAATATAGAGCATTCCTATCCTGTGCACAACAGGTATCTGTAATTTAAATACATACACACGTACACGCTGCTCTCAAACACATATGCTCTCCTAGGAGAGCTTGCAGCTTTGCAAACCTGCCGATATTTTACAGTGCAATGAAAAGTTTTAAAAACTGCAGTTAGCCAAGTGGAGACATATGCAAGGAGACAGCACAATAATTAGTGACAAGCAAACTGGATACTTCAGAGTTTAAATTATCTAGCACATAATTGGTACATAAGAAGAATATTTGTTTGTTTACTCTGTGTGGGGTCACCTACTGCCTCCACTGAACAAAGCTGTCACTGATTTTAAATGGAATAGGTTTCTGCTGCTTAAGCTAATTATTTTCTCACCAGAGATCAGAGCGTCAATAAAAATGAACAAATAAGCCAGTTTCTGATCAGCTGAAATATTGGATATGTGGGATTTTTATCATATTCTTTATTGCAATAAACAAAAACAGAATATCACATATGCATCAACACTGCCAACTCCTGTAATTTTTCTGAGCATTTCATGACAGCTGATGTTTATCTTCATCCACCTGTCTAGGGACCAGGGGCTTCTGGGCCTCGGGGAATTTGTTGTTTGTTTTTTTTATATAAGTACAAGTGCTGACCCTGGGGTTGCAGGAACCACCTGTAAGCTTACATCTGGGAGCTAGGTTACTAGTGAGGGCTTTTCAATCCCGTCAAAGACAATGCAGCTGCTTCACAAGCCACTGTTTTTGTAAGCCCAGGCTCCTGCTCTTCTCCTGGTTTGCCCAGGTAAAGCAGCCAGGAGGAAAAGGCTGTTACCCCAGTGACGGGGGCATGTGGCTTGCTATTGTCAATAAATCCAACACAGGTATCAGATGAAAGTGGTCCTTCTGTGTCATTTTAAAGATCTGCTAATCCATATCGTATTTCCTATTTTGGTAGCCAGTGATGCGTTCTTAGGGAAAGCACACTGGATGGTCTCTAATGCCCAGTAATAAGATGTTGAGGAGAAAACACGGTGACAAGACAGTTTTGTATCATCCCATATTTAAACAACAGTTCCAAGCACAGGGAAGCCTTTCCTTGTTGTAAAAGCTGGCTCTGTATTTCTGGTGAATTTGGGAGGGTCAAATAAATCACGCGTTATTTGGCACATTGCTGTCAGGGCGTGCAATACACACCAAATAAAACTTCAGCTGCAAAGGCTGAAAATAAAGGTCTCACTGAAATAATTTTAACAATGGTAGTGAATGGGCACAGCAATCCTTCTGATCCCACCGTCACAAAGAGGTTTACGTATTTTTACTCAGGGCCTTGTGGTGAGTACATGTCAGCTCTAAGGGCTGATGAGCAAGGGCTCGTCAGATGGATTCAGTCTCCTTTGGGGACATATGGGACGTGTCCCTGTCCTGCAGAAGGGGATTGTTTTATATGAGGTTATATCCAGGTGGACGTGTTCAGAACAGCTCAGTAAAAATGTGACTCCTGTACATCCAAACAGCTTTTGGCAAACTGTGTCTTTATGAATTTATCAAACCTGATCTGTCTTTCCAAAGTGGCTGTGTCACTGCATGCCAAGTTAGCGCAGAAGATGATGGAGCGTATTACGACAGGCAAAAAAAAACGGACGAGCACTTCAACATACACACAAGCATCCCCTGGTTTGCATTTTCAGACAGGAGTAAAAGAAAATGCTTTAGATTAAAAATGCAGTGTCTGTTAAAGTCCATAGGCTCCAGCTTGCCTCCCCTCAGCCCCGGCAGAGACATGAACTGGCTCCTACACAACCCGGCCAGGGAGAGGGGAGGGAACAGGCACAGAAATGCACGGTGGAGGTCAGGGTACCCCCCTGTCAGCACAGACCTCCCACCCTGGTCCCACGGAGGGGACACGGTGGGAACAGCCTTTCCTGAAAGGCGCTTGAAGTATCCCTGACTTAGGTCATGCATATTTATGCATTTGGACTTACAGCATTGCAGTCAGAAAACTGATAACCATGCTCTAGCCATGAACACCATTTACATAAGCCATAAGAAATACAAACAATCAAATACCTAATAACCTTACGCAAAGCTGTTTTAAAGGAAATATGATTTTCCCTAACGAAACATTCTTTAACGTTTAACTTAATCTGTTCTCTTCAGTAACTTCATCCCTTGGGAATAAGCGCATTAAAACACTGACGATCTGTACAAGCAAGAAAAGGCATTACAATGCCATTATCAATACAAACCAATTTAAAATGCTTCCAATATTTAGAGAAGAGCTACAGCATGATTGCAAACAAAATCTCTGATCACTTTTTCAAACAATATTTAATCTGTTCTATAGCCACAGCTCTGTAAAAGCTGCATCTGCAAACAAAAAATACAGTGTGTAACTAAAGTTGCCACTACAGCTGAGCAAACACATTCTAGCTGATGTTTTACTTACTAAATTTCACTTTTTTCTTTTAGGAGTGTGTTCAAAATCAGGTCACAGAACCTGCAAATGTCTTCGTCACTGATATTTTTTCTGGGTTTCCCCATGCAGTGGAGAAACCTGGCAGGGTCAGGTGCAGGAAATTCGGGTACAGGAAAATTTCTCTCTCCCCAAGGTGATGGTTTATGTCACCAAACAGCACGGTGGACACTTGGAATATGATATTGGAATTCAGGTTTGGTTTTATGGCTGTATAACCTAACCAGACGTACCGATCCTGATTTCAAGGCCTGGTTTGAATTCAGGCCATCGAGATGCAGGTGGAGCGAAGCGTGGGAAGATCTGCATGGGATGATAATCCCGCAGACACGGCTGGCAGGGAGCAGGCAGGAGGGTGGTGCATGCCTGCTGAGGGGACATGGGACATCGTTAGCGAGGAGGAAGCATCCCGGTGCCAGGCTGTGCCAGCAGACAGCTCAGTAACAGCTTCACCCGCATGGAGAAGAGCGGCAGCAAACCCCCATGGTAGAGCAGCCACTGATGCTTAGTCCCATGGGATGTGCTGGAGGGGGGACACCCCAAGGTTCCCAGCAGGGAAGAAGAGACGGTGTAAAGCCATAACCTGCTCCCTGCAGCCAGGAGCCAGCCACCAGCGGGTGGACCAAGGCCCCACCGGCCTGGAGATCTTCACCAGGCATGGAGAGATGGGGTCATTGCTGCTGTAAACTCTGGGGCCAGAGGGAGACCCCTTTCCCATCCCACAGACCAGAGGGGCTGTGGTTTTAAAGTCAATGTTTCAAACACAGCATAAAGTGCAAGAAGTTAATATATCAGAGCTCTTTAATCCCCACATTCAGAAGCAGCAACACAAACTTTCAAATATTTATGCTTGCAAGGGAGAAGGTGGCAGCCTCGATCAGTGCATTGTGCCTTTTCTCCATCACTGCTTCACTCCCCATCAGGTAACCAGAGAGAAAAAATACATTGTCTAAAGCAAGGAGGCAGCTGCGAGGATGCAATGGAGTCAGCTGCTCTCGTATACAGTGTTGTAATGTTTTCCCATGAAATATTCATTACTCATCCCCACTTGCCCTGTCCCCATTAGTACTTAAGCATCTGAGCAGAGAGGCTGATCTGTGCCCCTCGACGGCGCGGTGCTGGGCAGCCCCAGCGCTGCACACAGCCTACCCTTCCCGGGTAGTCCGAGGAAAACCAAATTAGCTCAAACACCTCTGGCTATGGCACAGGCTTCTCGGTCAATGTCATTGGGATAATTATGGAAAATACTAATTATCAGAAATAGGTGGAAGGGCGATTTTTTGCGCTCCAGGGAATCCCAAAAGCCCTTTCTGCATCAACGCGGCTGCCCAAGCAAGAGGGGCCACGCCAGCCCCACGGGGACGAGACATCTCGCAGCCTTTGAAGATGCACTCCAGCAGCACTCTGGTCTGCGGGCTGCCCAAGTGTCCCTGCAGCCCTCCAGCCAGCCCCCGCCGAACCCTCCAGCCCAGCCGCCACCAAAACCATTCATATTCTCCACCAGTTTCCCAAGAAGCCAAAAAAAAAGCAACCAAGGGCCCTGAGTGGGGACTTGGGGAGATGAGGTCCCTGGGTGCCGGGTCCCTGCCATGGGAAAGTGCCTCCATGCCATTAGCACCGTGCTCCCAGACCCGCTGCCTTTTAAGGATGGGAACAGCGTCTTCTATATCACTGTGGGCTTTAACGAGCAGTAGGGAGATTTGCACATTTGCATGCGAGAGGAATGAGTAATGGCAGCAGGCACGAGGGAGGAATAAATGAACCTGATTATACCTCCACCTGCAACTGGCGTCTTTGCCCTTATGCCATATGTTTGCATCATCTTTCGTGGAAACCTCCCCTGCAGCCG
The DNA here is from genome assembly GCF_964188355.1 of Buteo buteo. Classification (NCBI taxonomy): domain Eukaryota; kingdom Metazoa; phylum Chordata; class Aves; order Accipitriformes; family Accipitridae; genus Buteo; species Buteo buteo. The sequence goes on from NC_134194.1 coordinate 1,246,187, forward strand.
ATATTGCCAGGATGTACATGTGAAATGCATCAAGGACAGCTAATGGACTAAGATTTATTTTTGCTGGTCCAGTCACCTGATCACAGTCAGACCTCAGAAATATGTTCTCCTGTTAGGACTAAGCTGGGTAGACCCTTACTCAATGATTTAACCCTTGGGAAATGTTGTTTTCCCCAATCTAAAGATCTCAAATACCTATAGCTTCTTTCAAATGCAGGAGGCACTGGGACTCTCCTGCTTTCTGGACTGAGCTCTAGATTAAACACCAACACCACAGACTGGCTCAAGCTTCCCTGTGACCAGCTGCACACAGCAAACACTCCTGCCGAGAAGGAAGATCAACAAGCCACGTCAAACCTCATCCCTCCGAGGAGACGCTACCAACTGCAGCTCCCAGCAGACATGAAGCCAAAGCAGAATCAAGGTTGGCACCCAGGAGACTTGCCTGAAACATATGCTCACAGGTCCTTCCCCTGGGTATGTGACATGGGGCAGGAGAAACAGTACGGAAAATGTACACAGGTGCTTTATGCAAAACACTGGTATCTTTGCAAGGTGTAAGATATTCAGGTGGACATTAATAATTTTTAGCAGTAGATTTCTTTTCTATAAAAGATTAAATAAGCTTATAAATTATGATGAAAATAGAACCCTGTGTTTCACGACAGGATTAGATAGCAAGTCTCAGATCCTTACTGGCGTAAAAGTGGGGTCAATCTGGATTGACTCCAGTGCAACCAAGACCAGAAACCCGCCCTAGCATCCTCGGTCACACCAGGCGTCCATGGCCCATTCAGCACTCCCCGCCTGCACCAGCCCTGCCTCGGGACTCATTGCCACGGGAGATTTCAGAGTCGCTGCCTCCCCACGAGCCCAGCACGGGACCTGCTCGCCCCAGGGACGGGTCGGCTTTCCCCTGGGGTGGGCTGGGCTGAGCACTCAGCACCAGCACCACTGCAGAGCTCCGGTCTGCAACCCTGCCAGGCAGGTCCTCCTCCCCGCACCTCTCAAGGAGAGCAGGAACAGGTCTAAGGGGAAATAAAAGGGCCACCGGGAAGGAAACAGTAAATAGAGAGAAAGAGGAGTTTTAGGCAGAAATTGGGCTGTTTTCAGTCTAAAGTTACAAGGAAAAGAGATTCTGAGAAGACTGGCACATGTGCACAGACACACACATACATGCATGCACACGCGCACAGGGAAAGAAAAATGACAAGTAGAGCAATAATAACAATAGTCAAAAAGTAATTTGTTCTTAACCTGTTCAAAATAAAAATAACTAGTGTACAAGTTCACTCCTTGGACCATCTGCATCTCATAAGCATAAGTTAAAATCCTGACACCATCTGTTCAATTGGAATTTTAATACTGTACCAATATGCCAAATCACAATTATGCTAGCAAGGACAGCAGCCTCCTCATTTACCAAACAACTTGCTGCCGTACTTTAATGAGACGGGGAATGAAAAGCAGCCAACTTGGAGCAAAATGAAACCGGGTGCTTACTGCTCACCCCAGGGTGGGGGAAACAGGCCCGGGCCGTCCGTGACCTCTGGGAGCTGCCCTCACAGCCCTAACAGAAAAAGGCGGTTGGAGTAGGACATCTGAAGACTAAAAAATAAACAGAAAACATTCTCTGGGTTCTCGTGGAATATATTTTGTTCTCTACAATGCAGTGTGTTTGCTGTACTGCAGAGTTGGCAGCCCCAACGAAGCCCTTCCAGAAGAGAGACCCATCACCGCCGTGATGAGGTTCAAGTCCCCTGGCACTACCCCAACGCCCTTCCTCGGGCCACGGCGGTGGGCTGGACTGTCTGGTCTGGTCCTTCTGCACCTGCACCAGGCATCAGCCACAGTCATCTCTGTTACTTCTGTTTGTCTCTGCGATGGACCAAAGAGGAGACGCTGAGATCCCAGAAAGACCCAGAGTGAATTCAGGGATGAGTTTTAATTCAATGGCAAAAAAGTGTCTTGCGAAGTGTCTAAAAAAACCTACCTTGCTAAATTAGCCTAGCGAGATTTATGCCATCTTTTAACTAATTATTACTAGAGAGGCTGTTGAAAGCCTTTGCATATTTTTTATTGGTCCTAGTGGGAAAAAATCTATTTTAAAATGGAAATTAATATAATATCTGCCCAGCCTTCTTCAGTGATTTTTTTTTTTTTTTTGCTTAGCAATATTGTAGAGTTACAAACCATACATCATGTCCTGTGCTTCTTAGGATCAATTTCTTCAAGAAAGAAAAACAGAAATGTGTTCCCTTACCACTGCAGGATATAAAGCAAATGAAACTGAGGGAGGGGAGGAAGGCAAAACACTGTCAAGCGAGTAAATCTTAACGACGTAGCACATATCCATTTTTTCCTGATCAATGGAACTACGTAGGCATGTTCACAAAATTTAATTAAGTTCTGTTCCCCAAGAAATCTATGTGCAATGTTTTGCTGCAATTATTTATTTACTATCTGCCATGTAGCTTTTAGCTTTCATCCAGAAAATGATTGGTTTCCGCTGCATTTTCATCAGCAGGCGCACAGTAGAGAGGCTGCCTCCCAAACGGCTTGTGGGAAGGTTTGCTCTTCTTTTGCTGTCTGTAGGTTGACTGTCTTATTGCAAAGAAAATCTATTAATGTATTTAGACGCACGTCAAGTACGATGCCGTTTGTATGAAAGCAACTAGCAAAAGTTGGAAAAGAAATGTACAAATTAACAAAATTCAGTTCCGCTGCCAGCAGCTATGAATGCTGTGGGAGCCGTGGCTGTGGCCTGTTTGCCTCCAGACTTGGTTTGATCCCGAGTCTGTTGCTGTTGTTGCTGGATTGCAAATACACAAACTCAAATCTCTGTGCTACTGCAGCAAACTTATCTGGGCATGGCACAGTGTGCAACACTCAGTCAAAGGGGATGGAAAACATCTCATGGCCAGGGAACAGTGCAGCCTCAACAGGAAGTCTGAATCTCTTGGCTTATCTGTTGAAATCAAAGAGACTGCAGAGATGCCCAGGAAGAGGCAGACGAATCAGTCATCCTGCCCACACGAACAGGACTTGGCTGCTAATGTGCCACGTGCTTTGTACCAGACTGACTGGAAACACGTGGGCTGCTGTTGGAGAAGAAAGAATGCAATTATTAAGAGTTTCAAATGGATCATCATCTCCAGTCCTTCGAGTTTTGGCACAGGAAAGGTTATTCTGACTTCTTAAACCCAGAAAATCTCTATGAAGTAAATACTGATGCTTCCTAGGTACAAGTCAAGTATTTTGAAGATTTAAAAGTGGAAGTAAGTTAGAGCAGGGTTTGATTCTCCCTATTAATGACCTCCAACAGGTCTGCCAGTCTCAACGGGATGCAGGCTACCATGTGCTGCCTAATCCCACACCTGGGAAATTTTGTTTTATTTTTATAATGGGAGGTGGACTCATTTGTATTCATTGCCCATTCTGAAAAAAAAAAAAAAAAGAAAAAGAAAAAAAATCCAAACCAACTAACAGATATAAAACAGGAAAAAAACTAGTTGTGACATCCATTTCTATTTTAAGTCCAAATAGTGTGACAATACTGTCCTTCTGGGAGGGAAGTTATTTTATTTATTTATTTATTTATTTATATCATGAAGGACATCAAAACCCCTGCACAGAACAAATACTATTGCTACTAAATGTTCATCTTTGCAATAACATGTGAAAATGTTCATTGGACTTCTGAAATCAGAAGCACCCTCATTTGGGTTGGAAGAGGTGAACTGGCCTTAGCAAAAAGCCCACCTGGGGGCTGCAGCGGAGGAGCAGGGTGGGACCTGGTCTCTCCCCAGCAGTGTGGATGTCACCGAGTTGTGGAAATTCTTCCCACAGACCAAACTTAAACCAACTTTTCAATCCCTCTGCAAGAAATGGTGTCTTTTGACTTCTGCCTTCACCTACAGGACTCTTTAAAGCAGCAGATTCTTTAATCAAATCCTTACTGGTGAAATCATTTTTATCAGCATCCTTATTTAAATATTCTTTGTCTACTTAAAGTAAGGCAGACTAGCTTTCTATCTGCAGACTCTAAATTGAAGGAAGGGAATGCTTTAATCCTCACGTAATATAAGTGCATTGACTTGAAAGAATAGAGGATTCGTTCTCTTGAATGCTCACAAATGAATGAAATCAAGAACACCTAGAAACTACTCTTCCCCCAGCTAGGAAACACATGCTTTTGCATCTTGATAATTGTGGCTTCACTGGGGAAAGTAAAGACACCCTTGGGCTGCACGTGGTTTAGGTTAAACAACATCCAAGGGAATGAAAGAATTTATTCGAGCCACGGGTACAAAACCTCTCTAACCTACAAGTCTTGTGGTTTAAGAGGTGATGGCAGGATTGAGAGAAAGTCATTCTATCCAATACTGGCAGGAATGACAAAGAGGTAAATCAGTCAGAGAAAAGCGCTCAGGTTATAGCATGTCACGATCAAATTAATGAGACAAAAGGAACTCAACTTTCAAGAAATTGTCAGCAGCATGTTTCCGATAGTGACCTCTCAAGAAAGCACAGCTGTACTTAAATAAAATACATTGAATATATTTGCTATGTCAAACAGTGAGATATCTTCCATAGCAAACCTTTCTAATTAGCCAAACCACATGGAGGCATACACTTTTGTCAGAGTAAGAAGCAGTACAGGGATAATGCGCTGCAGAAATGCTTGGCCAGATCTTCAGCTGTTGTAGCTGGTGTGGCTCTACTGGGCTTAGCAGAGCTGTCATTAAACTGAGCTCTTCATATTTACTCTTCTGTCTATAAATATAACATTGAGAACAAATATTAACAATAATGGTAATAGATAATACAATAAATAGTATATTTATGCATAAAAATTATATTACCACTGACCACTATTGGCCCATTAATTCAGAAATAGAATTCCCGCTTTAATTCTGCAGGAGGACAGTGGTATTTTTTTGTCCCCACAATTATGCTGCAACATTATACCCAAAGAAAAGAACCAGGTACCCTTCTGAGGACCAGCTCCCTGTACTGACTTTGATGATCACCTAAAAACTAAGTAAACCGAAGAAAACCAAAGCCAACATACTTTTAAAAAAATCAGCAACTAATCAAATTCTTCCTTACTGATTTTTGCTTGTTATAAGCAAGGAGGTTTTAGATCTTCAGTGAAGCATCTCTTGTTTTTTCAGAAGCCCCAGTCTTCTGCTCTGATGCCCAGCCTACGCTCATTTGCCATATGACAACACACTAAGGCAACGACACTGCAGGAGAATATTCTGTTCAAATTTTATATGAAAGCATCCATTATCGATACAGGTGTTATATTTAGTTTAAGTGATGATCAGTAATCACATTTTCACATGAGCATGCAAATTGTAAATTTGCAAAAAAGGCATCTTCACTTCCCAGTCTCGGGATTACCCTCTGCAATCCTTCTGGTCCTTTGTGGACAAAACATTGGACTTTCCCACACTACCAGTGAAAACTCTGAGCTGAGAAAAATTCAGTAAAATTCCCTTTGTAGGAGCACAAATAAACATTTTTTCAAGCTCTCTGATGGCATGCTTTTTGCTCACTCAAGCTTTGCTCTGAGTTTTTGGCTTTGAGAATATTTAAAGTGCAAAATTCAGTCAAAATCAGCATGTTCCATGGGGTTCTATTTCAGCCTGCTTTAATTCTGCTGTAAAAACATACTCTCATTCAGTTTGATGGAAATTCAGTCTGAAGTCTTGAAACAAGTCTCCTCCAAATTATGCAGAGAGAGAATTTTTTCTTTAAATTTGGCTTGCAGACCCTGGCCAAAGACTAATGCCCGAACAGCAGCCCTGGGTCTCCATTCCCACCTGCGGTCCAAGCTCAGAGCAAGGAGAAGAGCATCCCTCGGGCTGCTGTTCCCTCCAATGTAATTCTGTTCTTCTAGAAGTGCACACCAAAACTTGGGTTCATTTTCCTGCTTGAAATTAAAGGTTTGGGGATGTTGTAGTCTTTTTTCAACAAACTCCAGAGCCCCGTGTCCGGAGCACAGCTACAGATTTTCACATGCAGACTTGAAGGAGTTTGTTTTCTAGGTTTTCAGGATGGATTGCAAACCAGCATGGCCAAGGTTTTCTTCACTATATTTTCGATAGAGGAATTTTTTTAGCTGCCTTAGTAGCTAATCAATGAGCTCCTATAAATCGCTTATCACTTTGTTAGTAGATTCAGAAGAAGCACTGGAAAATTTTTAACACTAGTGATTTATGAACCAGCTTCCTAAGTCCAACCAGTTATTACAGCTGCAGAGTGCTCACACCAACACTGGGCTTATGGATGGAAATGTACTTTACACAACTGATAGTCAACAGAAAGTGGTCAACAGGGTCACACTCTAATTGAACAGTTTCTATTTATGGGTATTTCAACAGAGGTTATACCCAGCTATTAAAATGTAAAAAGTATTTGCACAATTCTACACTTCTCGCTTTCTTTTAAATGTTATTAGAAAACTAATATAACAAGCTAATTAGGGAAGACTATGGAAAACAGCCTACACAGTACTCTGATGCCCAGTATACTGCTGTTCGTTCTCTATTTTATTTACCCAGATCCTACAAGCAGAGGTAAACCCAAGGGTCACTCATTCCAAAAGAAAAGTCCAAAGCTCTTAGGAAGGCCTTAGTAAGGGCCATTAGCACAGAAATAAATACCAGCCTCCTACACTGGACCAGTGAAGGGAGACGTTATCTCATGCACTAAGCTTTTAAATGCATATTCATATTTAGACCTGAATCTTTGTGGACTTAAGAGGCATTGCAGGTGTTCAGCACTTCCCAAACGATCAAAATAACATGCTCCCTTACATCATCAGATTTGAAGCTCGAGCTCCAATGTTCCTTAAGCACTTGGGTTAACATTAGGAGGCATAATAAGGGCAGCAATGTTTTACTGTATTCCAGTATTAACTTGAGCACATCTTCTGAAAGTAGCGGGGGAAATCACTCGAGCAGGATCCTTTGGACTGGCCACCTCATTCGCCATTACACTTTAGTGACAAGTTCAAGCAATTCCTCCAAGTCTAACTCACTTCAGTCTATTTTCTTCCTTTACAAAAAATACAGTTTTGAGCAAGTTTCATAAAAGGTTATTCTTGCTCTTTGCAAAGACATAATTTAGATTTTGCTTCTTGTCTCTGTATTTACTGTATGTTAGCCTTGAACTTGAAAAGCTGAAAAAAAAGGAGAAGAAACTGAGAAAATGTTGTGGTTACAAATTTAAACAAATCCAGGATGGCTGGAAAGAAAAAAACCCAACCTGCTGCAAGGAAGTGTTTGTCTGTGTGTACAATATGTTGCTGATATTCATTGAATGGCAAATATCTGTGTTGTGTTTTCTTATTTACACTCCTTTGCTCTTTCAGATTTTGTTTTCATAAGAACCACAACTACATTTCAGCAAATTTTAGAAAGGACAGACCTCACCAGGCTGAATAAAGCTGCAGAAAACCAGCTGGTGGGAGCCATTCCACGCCGCTCCGCAGAGAGCAGCCCTGGGACACTGGGTCACTTCCACTCGTAATTCTCCCATCCCAGGGCAACAGGCCAGGCATTCCCTGTTTCCACACCCACCTGGGACACCCGTGGGGGAATATCTCACTGGCACATGTCTACTTTTATTACAGCAAACCCCTCCTCTGATCAGTCTACCGAAACGGTGCTCTGGGACCTCATGCGCACTGTTCCTGGAAAACATCCAGCTCAAGACTGCAGTTTAAAATACATTGATTTTTTTTTTTTTCCCCTCTAAGCACCAGCCCTCCCTGGTTAATCCTTTAGTCATTACAGTCTGTTTCTGGATCACAGAGCAGCAGCAGGCATGCAAGCCTGACAGGTGAGGTTGTGCCTCCAGTCCGTACCTGTTGGTCTTGCCGCAGCAGAACTGGTGGCTGGGCGCAGCGAGGATGCGACCGCAGCCTGCGCCCGTGGCCAGGCCCTCACTTCACCGAACCCTGCGCAAAGATTTCCTCTGTCTCCCCAGTACCTGCACCGCACGAAGCACACACGGCTCTCCTGACAGCTTGGAAAAAGAGGGATGCAAACACCAGATTGAAACCCACTCAACAACTTCTTTGGGCAGTGCCGGTTTTGTCTCCTGAACGCACAGACCCCCTTCCCCTGCAGAGGCCAGCACGGACATGGGACAGAGGGACAGGGACTTTGCTTTGCAGGAAATCTGCCTAGCTGCTGCGCAGGTGACAGCGGGAGGATTTGCATTGCCCAGTGGTATTTTGCAGCAGCAAGGTAACAGACCTGTACAATCATGCTAAACATCTATCTCAAACATTCAAGTCGATGAAGATCATAACCAAAGGGCTATGAAACAACCAGCCGTGCCGTGAAACCTGGGTAGAGACAAAGGCCAGTACCCAAAAGCCATCCTTGCCGGTTCCTGAACATCACTATCCGTACATTGTTAGAATGAACTCTGAGTCCTATATCCAACCAACATTTTTACCAATTTTTACTTCAGTTATCCATTAAGCTGGAGATTTTTAGACTGATCTAACAGTCAGATTTGACACTATTGGTTTCTAATAAATTATAGCATTTTTCATCTGTGGAATAACTCTTATCAAACCAACAAAATCTACAGGCTTTTCAGTCTGCCAAGACAAACTAGGAAAAAATCAACCATCACTCAAGTCTGACCAAAAAAGCTCAGAGCAAGGTCCTTCTGACATGAATATGTTAGCAGACTTGGCTGATTACAGCACTACCGCCTGCAGACGAGCATCCTTCTGAGAGAGAATTTTGTTTGGCAAGACGGACCAGACTCACTGATGATGACAATAATTACCTGGAAACAGAAACATCTCTTGTCACAGGAGAGGAAGCTTGCATTATTCATTGGATTAGACTTTGTTATCTTTTGGGACATTTTGATCTTCACTGATTTAAAACTAGACAGAACCAACTACTAGAACATAGATCGGTATCAGTTTAAAGAGAGGGGGAAATGGTGATATTCTAGCAAGTGAAAAGCACACCCAGCCTGCATCTTCTTGAAAGAGTAAGGCGAGAAGGCCAAAATTTACAACTGTCCCTAGAGCAAGTAGAGGCAGCACATGTCCTTCAGGAGCAAGAGCCTTGTTAATTAATTTTTGGCTTTCAGAGCTACAGTGCCAGGAGTGTCTCACATCTTTGAACATCTGCAGGTGCTTGAGCTGCTCTGCATGTGCAGATGTGAACTGGCCAGGGCAAGGCAAGGCTTAAGCAAATCAGGCCACTGTCCTGATTTTCTCATGCTTGCTCAGACTTTGAAGCACTGCCTTAGGAAGGGGGGACAGCCATCTGTCTAAATCCCCATATTCTTTTCTGCTAGTGAACTTGAAGGAGCATATGTCAACCCCTCTCCACCTGCTTGTTGCAGGAAAACATTTGGGTTAAACTGAAGGCTTGACGTATCTAACGAATTATCCCTCACCGTGTCTTGGTGTAGTTGTCAGTACCCACATCTTTTCCCTAGTTCTTTCTCTCCAGATTGTGTGTGAATTTTCTCTCCTTTTCCTCCATCTGTACTTCTTCTATATTTGCTCCTTTTTGCCTAGTAGCTCTCGTCTGCCCCTGCTTTATTGCTCCAGCTGAGCAGAGGGCAACCTGCTTGTTGTGGTGCCAACTGTGCTCCTTGTTGGTGCTACCCACAGCTGTGCTGGGAGCCACGAGAGTAAAAGCAAAGGGTTTGATGTGATATATTAGAGTTAAGATCTCCCCTCTGTACTGTGAACAGTTCTGAGAGCCTATTGCAGTCTCAGCCACTGACAAGCAGAGAGAGAAGGGATGTGGCATCAGGGTTTTGGGGGCAAAAGCAATATGCAGACAGGGGCTGCCATGCAGTTTCTGCCCATCCCATCCCACTGCCATGTCACTCGGTTCCTAGCTGCTCGGCAGACACACGCACGCAGCCTGCCATGTTGCTGATCTGAAGCTAAAGCCTTCTCCGTTTCCAACCTGTTATTTCGCTCTTCTGGCAATCACAACATCCACGTGCAGGACTGTCACCCTCAGTCCTGGCAATGCTGCAAGACTGGAGCGAGGCAAAAAGAGCTGGTTTGTAAGTTATTGGAGGTGGTGAAAAAGAGCGTGCTGCTGCCGCTGTGAAGTCAGGAATGGGGCCAGGCTACAAAAGGCTGAGCCAGCCCATATGGTTTAACACCCCTCACCCCCGCCACAACATTTACCAGATGTTCCAAGTGCACATTTTTGATTCATCCCATCGTAAAGGTTGAAAACATTTAAAAATTAAGATCCAAGCACAGGCTATCACCCTCTTCAAAAATGAGAGTGTTTGGAGATGAGGTTTTACTTTAAGAGAGATCATCAAAACAACAGGGGGGTGGAACCCACAAAATGGTTCAAGTCAGAAATCCAACCTTAGCCGGTATAAAATTTAAGTAAACGTCTTTGACGTAAGAGAAACTGGATGGAGAGAAAATGCCTGAGCAGAACCTCACCTCCTTTCCTCAACTCATCCTCCACCTGTGAACAGGAGCCAGGCTGTGACTCCTGCCTACCCACCACGCAGGAACTGCATTTCAAAGAACTGTTTAATTATGGCTCTAATGTATTAACACAGTCTGTCTCCAAACCTTCCTTTGCATCAGCCTATTTGAAACTGGAGTGGAGCCCAGCTGCGCTCCGAGGATTGCATTGTCATCCCAAGTGCCGTCTTTGCAGCCCATTTTGCCACCCACTCAGCAAAGCAGCTGCAGGTCTGCTGTACTGGACGCTTTCTGCATGCCCTGCATTTCGGGAAAACCTCCTCCACAGAGAACATGAATCTCCCATTAGCCTTAATAGCACCTGAATTTGAACAAGGGGAGAAAACGTCATACAATATTAATGGTGCAATTCTGTTAATAGCACACACTGTACCCATGTGAGTAGCTGTGTAGTTTACACCCTCTTCGGTCCAGCTGATCTACTTTCAAAAGGATTTGCACAGGAAGAATGTTCTTTATCTTCCTGCCAACCACAGGCATTTACCTTCTGAGCAGTATTTGGAGCACACAATGTATTTGGTGTATCAAAAAAAATATTCCTCCCTCTATCCTTCCTCCTTTGGAAATAAGCATCCTTTCCCAGCTCTGAAGAGTCCCTCCAACTGTGCATTTCACAGGATCTACTAAGCAGCTCTGCAAAGACCACCTCTGCATCTACCTAACCAGTTGTATTAGACACCTCCCATGTTTAGGCCCATTAACCTGATCACAACGGCTTGATGAATTAATGCTTATATAGACACAGTTGGCAGCTTCTAATTAAATAATTATGGCTAAGCAGCTGCAGAGAAGTTGTAATGCTCCACTGGAAAGCCAGATGTCAATTTTATTGGTCCTCAAAGTTTTAAATGAAATGATTTAGTGAAATTTGGGAAGGCAGTTCTTTTGCTCCAGATGAATTCTGTAGATACCGTGCCTGCTCTCAGGTCGACTGGCTGCAGCCAGACCCCAAGCACGCAGCCAGAGAACCTCTGCAGCCCACCAGCGGCTCTATCGCAGCAAGCAGCAAATGGCACAGAGCCTAACAGAACGATTCGGACTGAGATAGAGGAGAGTGGTTTGGCATCACAGTCACTGCTTTAGCTTTTACCTAGGGAAGGACCCTTTGAAAAATCCATCTCTGAAACCGTATCAGTGTCAAAAATCCACAAAACTGATATGAGCCAAACGCAAAGCCTGTTGAACTGGGTAAGAGTCTTTCCAGGAACTTTCATTGGACTGGGCTTTCCCTGCACTGATGAGAGAAGATTTTGTGGCACCTACTCTAGCGTTTCACTCTCCAAAATTTCTAAGGTCCCTCTCATCTCAGTACCTAACGCTAGCTGCAGTGATGCAGAAGCAATGAGCAATCCTTGACAGTAAAAATTTGAGTAATATGAAAATCAGGAGTCTGTGTTTGCTAATTCATGCAAAAGCTACGTTCATCCTCTCTTCAATTAGGAAACCATTGTGCCTATAAGGAACTTAGATTTTTTTCTGATTTTAAATATAAATGCAAACACAATTTATTCTAATCCATTCCTATAACTACACTAATTCTCCTTGTATAACTTGTACAAGACACTATGATTTCAAATAGAAGAAGCCTAATAATAGAAATCATCCATCCCTGTTGGAATATAAGCGGATCCATGACCTTAGAACCATTTTGCTAAGAAATCCAGCTAGAAAACTAATTTTAAGTAAATCTATGCATGTCAAAAATACAGATGGCTTTTCAGGATGCTGACTTAGGCATCATTACATAAGCAGATTAGGGCTGCCTGTTGAGCCCAGACACAAGAGTAGATGGCGCTGAATCTAGTATTACACACAAACTATTCACTTCCCGATACATCTTTCATCTAAAACTTTTGTCAGCTCTCCACGCTACTGAGCCTAACTGTAAGCACCGCACACAGCGCAGCAGGTCTGCCAGCAAAGCATCATCCTGCTCTAAACCCTACTGCCCAAAGCAGCAGCTGGCTAAAGCCCATTTCTACAAATGGACTGGGGAAATGTTCCATCCTTCACCCTTTTGAAATGAAAATGGAGGAAAACAGCCTCACGAACCTCTCAAATATTTAAGCACAGCAGTTGTGGAATGATTTTCTGATACAGAATTATAGAATCAAAATTACCCTCGTGTTACCATTGGTAACGGTGCCTCTACCTGAATATCAGCTTAGAAAGTTAATGAGCTTGCTAGAGCTATCAGCTAAAATTACCACAACAGTATGTGATCTGATGTGATTGCGGTAAGCAGGGCAGATTCTTCTCATTATGAGGGTAGTTTGTTTTTCATAGGCATGTTGCATAACAAGGCACAGCAACTTGCCTCTCTCTGCTCTGAGCCCTCATTTCAGAGCACATCAGCTGGCTCCGAGCAGACCCCCTGTTGAAAAGCAGCCAGAGGGACAGGATTTTGTTTTCCCTTCCCTGCGTGTAAGTGTGTCAGGTTTGTTGACAGATGGCTTGGCTGACTGTGCTTGACTATTATCAAGCAGCTATTACCTTTGCAAATTGAATCCCATTTGAAGATTTTCTGTAATTAAATCTGCAGTGTGTTTGCAAGGCTTATATTGCATCCCGCACGTACTCGGGAAGCGTGCAAGGCAGTCAGATGGCTGATGTACACAGCCAGAGACATCGGCATCCTCCAGCCACGGGGATGGGCAGCTTTTGGCAGTCTGTGCTGCCACCTAGCCAAGACCAAGCCATTGAGTTCAGCCTTGCTTTACGTTTCGAAAGCTTAAACTGAACCGTATCCCCCTGGATCTAAAGAAAGCCTTAGTCGGCGGCAGACGCGAGGAAATTTGCGCTCTTTGTGCTTTGAGAATTGTACAGTCAACGGAAGAGAGCAGCTTAAAACAGGTAGTTGCAGTTCGTTCAGAAGTGTCTTGTACTTACGGTAGAAGACATATTCAGTGTAGCTGGACCAGACCTTGTCGTCTGTGTACTGGTTGACAAAGGAAGCCGTCACCGAGGAGTTACAGGCCACCATGTGGAATCCACACTCGGACAACATGTCGAAAGCCCTCTCTAGGTGCTTGAACTTGAGATAAAACCTGGAGGTGTACCTTTCTGGAGCCCTGTCTGGGTCTCTGCTTTCATTCAAACTTTCTCCAAAGACCTCTTTGACCAGAGCAATCCTTCCACAAACCAAAATCCTTGGGACCCTCCTGAATTTGGCATCTGCTTGGCTCTCCCTGCCAATAGTGCACGACCCCCGGTACCCGATGGTAATGAATCCCCACTTCCGATCAGGCGGTAAGAGCGATGAGGGTGGGCATATTCTCGTGTCACTGCCTTGGGAGACCTCTTCATAGTCACTGTGGCAATAATCATCGGGGCTTTGCTTGTTGTCATCAGGAGTCAGGAGTTTGACCAAGTCCGGGAGCTGGAAGTACTCAGCCTCCCTCTTGAGCCTTCCCTTCTCTGGGAAGTGGTCAGGCAGAACCACTTGCTTGTCCCTGAGATAGTCCAGAATATAGCGGAAGAGGAAACCATCTCTGTCGATGAAGAATCTTCCCTTGGAGTCCTTGGCCAGATCGTTGGCTGTCTCTCTCTTTGGGGTGAACATTTTCCACAGCAGGGAGTGAGGGGTGCCAACCAAGGTGGAGTGGCGAGTGAAGTAAACCTGGCCGCCCACGTTTAGCTCCACTACCTCCGGGAAGGAGTGCAGCCCAGTCCCCTGCTCTCGAGAAGGAAGGTAAGTCCTGCAGTTGCCACTTAGAGCCATTGTACTTTAAAACAGCAGCACGAAGCAGCAGGACTATCAATCACACCAAAGTGTAGAATAAGGCTCCCAACATTAAGGAGAAACAGGGGGGGGAAAGGGAAGTGAGAAAAGAAAAATAGCCAAAAGGTTTGCTTAAAAGAAATCTGAACTGTCCATGAGTGACAGTGTGGCAGAAGTGGCTTATACCCTAAGTCAGAGGGGCTGGAGAGCAATCGCTTCATGAAATGCAATCACATCATTAGATCTTCCAACAAAGCCATCAAAATCAAGGTCAAGCCAAGCCTATGGTCATTCACAGGTCTGTCGAAAGGGAAAACAAAATGAGACACAAATTATTCTTTTAAGCATCACAGAAGCTGCAACAGAGAAAAGCAGATCAGTTTAGAAAGCCGAGCTAGATCTCCTGCTAAATAGGTCTATTTTTTTGCAAGTTCCACGCTTCTTTTTCACAAGTACCAATCAATGGAAGGACTACATACGGCTCCACCGTTTAAAAGAAAATACACACTTCATCTTTAAAGAAACATCTAATTTAGACATGCACACGAGGGAACAAGAACAGCGAGTCTTACCTTGGTTATAATTAATGCATAGCTCTTGTAAAGGAAAGCAAAATTTCAAGACACTCGGAACACGCATACAGGCACACAGAGTCCAGTTAGTATGAAATCCGATCCCAGCAAGGGACAGCAAAGGCAAGAGAAGTGCTCGGAGCAACATCCGTGTAGATCTCAAGAGTTAAACCGAGTCACAGGAAAGTTAACCGTGGCAGGTGACGAGAGAAACCAATACACACAGCGCGATGGGGGAGAAGGAGAAGAAAAAAAAAAAAAAGCCGCAACAACCCCCCCGAATGAAGCCGGCCGGGCTCCGGGAGGGCGGGCAGGGCAGCGCGGGGGGCGCGCCGTTTCGGCTGGCTCAGATGACTTGCAGAAACCCCGCAGCCTGCGCTAAGGGCTGGCGGGCTCCGGCGGCTCCCGCGGCGGCAGCCAGCCGGGCAGCGCGGCCGGCGGCGCGCCCATGTCCCCGCCGGGACCGGGGCCGGGACCGGGGCCGGGACCGGGGCCGGGACCGGGGCCGGGACCGGGGCGCTGCGGGGCCGCCCCGCTCCGCTCCGCCCCGCCCCGCTGCGCCGGGCCGGGCCGGGCCGTGGGGCCGCTCCCGCGCCCCTGCGCCGCGCTGCGCGGCTCTGCTCAGCGGCGCGGGGAGGGGAGCGCGGAGGGCGATGCCGATTGCATCATCTTAAAGGAGTCGGGCCGGGATGGGCGCCCCGGGCCGGGACCGGGCCAGCGGCGGCACCGGGGCCGCTGCAGGGGGCTGCGGGAGGGGCCGCAGCCCGCCCGGCTCGAGTTGGGGGAAAAGTTCCTCCCCGCTCCGCTCCTCGCCGTCCCCCGCCGGCCGGCAGCGCCCGGCGCCCGCCCGCCCGCCCGCCGAAACGGGGCCTCCCCCGGCTCCGCGCGGACAACGGCGGCGGGCTCAGCCGGCGACGCGGGCGGGCAGGGCGGGAGCGCCCGGCGGGTGGGGGCTGCCGGCACGCACGCCCGTGGCTTTCAGGCAGGACCGCGATTTTATCACGCTGCTGGCGCTCCTCATCTCCCCAGCGGCGACCCGGCAAGGGCAGGAGCCGGCAGCGAGGCGATCCGCCGAGGGAGGAGGTGGGACCCCCAAGGAGGCTCGGCGCGGCGGGAGCGGCCCCGCACCGACTTTATCTGTCGGGTCTTTAACGGGGCGGGGGGGGGGAGAGCGGCTCCGCGCCCGCCCCGCGCTGCCCGCGCCCCGTGGCCGCGGCGGCACCGCCACCTCGCGTCCGCGGCGGCGATCGCGCAGGATCGGCCCGGCTGCTCTTCCCGGGTCAAGCGCTGCGGGAAGAGGAGGAGAGCTGAACGGGAACGGGGCTGCGGGAAGAGGAGGAGAGCTGAACGGGAACGGGGCTGCGGGAAGAGGAGGAGAGCTGAACGGGAACGGGGCTGCGGGAAGAGGAGAGCTGAACGGGAGCGGGACAGGCGGGACTGGCGGTGCGGGCTGCTGCCGCTGCTGGGTGTGGGCTCCGGGTCGGTAAATCGGACCCCACACACACACACCGGCCCGCTCCGCTCGGCGGGACGTTAAGCAGCTGCCTCACGTTAAATAAGCACGGGGGAAAACACCCGCTGCGATTAAAGCCATGAAGCTGCTTAAAGAGCTCACCGAATCGCGACCACAAGACATGGCCCACCAGCGATTTCACGGCTGGTCATGAAGGGGTTGCAGGGAAGTCCAGCTTTCTGTCTAGCACACATCAGTTCTGGGCAAAAATAGGTTGGTCAGCATGATAAAGGTATGGTAAAATAAAGCCTTTTACTCAAACGCTAACCAAAACCTGGAGGGGAAGCTTTGGAGTGAAATCCTTGTGTGAGGAAGTCACCACGCGCAGATAGTTTTTGCTGACTGAACTTAAGGTGCAGATAGTTCAGCGAGATTCTTCCGAAAACATGGCTATAATTAAAAAAAAAAAAAAAAAAACAAAAACCAAAACCAAAAACCACATCATGCTAATGTAAAAAGTACAACTTTCTAGGGCAGAAAAATCATTGATTTCTATACTTAAAGACTTTTCAAATTCAAACCTGAGAGTTGAACAGTTAATCAAACCCTCGATTTTTACTTTAATCAATTCCTTAATTCTGAAGCAACTGCTGGGCTCCTGAGCCAAGGTTCTGTCTCTGACTTATGGATCTAATTTCTAATTTTTAAACCAGCAGAATCTGGTACTACTACAGAGAATGCTCATTGTATCTCAGAAAGAGAAAAGACAAAGCATTGTGCATCTTCCCTTGCAGTTCTGGTAGACCAGCTGAAGAAGTACTCGCCAAGTGCTCCATAACCCTTACAAGGAGGATTTAAAGGTGTGATATGGGAACATGTTAACTTAGATGTCTTCGTTACTTTTTTAAGAGTCTGGTACAGTCAACGCATACGGGCTTTAACATCTACATGACCAGTCAGATGAAATGATAGCTTCTTTGGGGATTTAAGAACCATAGAATGAATCCTAGAATAGTTTGGGTTAGAAGGGACCTTAAAGTTCATCTAGTTCCAACCCTCCTGCCATGGGCAGGGAGACTTTCCACCAGACCAGGTTTCTCAAAGCCCCATCCAACCTTGAACACTTCCAGGGATGGGGCATCCACAGCCTCTCTGGGCAACCTGGTCCAGTGTCTCACCACCCTCACAGTAAAGAACTTCTTCCTTACATCTAATCTAAATCTACCCTCTTTCAGTTTAAAGACATTACACCTCATCCTATCACTACGTGCCCTTGTAAAAAGCCCCTCTCCTGCTTTCTTGTAAGCCCCCGTTAGGTACTCATTAGTGCTGCCCCGGTTCAAAGCAAGGAGCATTGCATCAGCTTTTTCAAATATTTTAGTTATTAATGTTAGTTAATATGCTGTAATAATATTTAAATCAACTTTCATAAATCCAGTGATGCCATATTGGCAGGGCTTGAAGAATCAATTCACTCTCCCCAGTAAAAACTAATCTTGTTCAAATAAGCACCGAAGCCATTTGTGATCACACAGCATGGTAAAGATCCAAACCACCAAGGCAGGGGGATAAAGACTACCTGGGCAGAATTTTTCAGGGGCGAGTGGAGACAACACAGTAAGTCTGATGTGCCGGTGCTTAGGGAATGGCGTGGTGACATGGGAGTCTTATAAAAAATTGTGATTCCTGACAAGCTTCTGTGAAGCATTCTGACATGGATACCATGTGATTAGTGAATACAGAGATATTCAAGCTCTAAGTCTTTTTGAAAAATTATAATCAGAATTGCCCTTTGAAAAGAACAAAAACCTCAGAATTTTAATCACAACAGCTTTAGAAATGCATCTGCACTTTTCAAATAATAAATGAAAGAAATTCAACACCTGCTTTTATTTCTTTACACAGGATGTTCCAATCATTTTACTGGAACACAATATAATTTCCTTTGATGAAATGACTTCAGTAGTAAAAGCATCACATAATGCTTCCCAGCTAAATACAAACCATTGGCCAAATCCATCAAAATGCAGCCTGAGAAGAGTAAAACTTGAAAATCTGGGCCAAACACACTGGTGACCTAAATGTAAAATATGTGTCAGGACTATGCGAAGGTCTCACCTATTCAGCTGCAGAACCAACGCAGCTCATTTGAAGAGCAGCTACAGTTCTGACGGAAAAGAAAAGCAGCATCTGTCAAAGGGAGGAGGGTGAAGCTTGTTCCACTTTTAACAGATGCCTACATAACCTTCAATACAGCTAGGGGAAAATTTAGCCTGAGCTTAAAGTGTATGTTCCAAAAGTCACGGCAGAGCTATGCTTAAACCCGATATACTAATGATGTGACATCATTCACAGGTTTGAGGTCACTCCTTATGACAAAGTGCTAAATTAGCATTAATGCTTTCAGGAAATCATGGGACAACTGACTTCATCAAATCCTGTGGGTGCTAAAAAAAGGTGTCTTAAAAGAAGCAGCAATGAACGTTAGAAAGAAAGGGTAGTATTCAGCTAGGTCTGTAGTAGCAGTGGTATGTATATATATCACCTTACATCTTGCAGTGTGAATACACAAGCTATAAATACGAATCAAATCGCCCACGCATAATGAGAAATGTTGAAGCTGTTTATCAGCATTTAGCAACACCATGCAGAACTTCAAGGCACTCAGAGAAATAGCAATTGAAAATAGCAGAAATTGAAGGAGTAATTCTGGGAAGAAAAAAATATCTGAGTTGGATTTTGGACAGAAGATTTCAGCTAAAAAGCCACATGGGAACTTTCATCACTGTGGGTGATTTTTACACACAATAGTTAAAATAAAAAAGAAAGAAAGAAAAACAGTACTTCCAGTTCTAGGCTTAAGCTTTGATTCAGAAATGACTTCAAGGTGCCACCTAAGGATCCTTCAGCCACATAGCCTGTAACATTCAGCACTCCTCTGCAGTCTCATATCTAAATGCTGGCCAATGCAACATTTTGCCAGGGCAAAACTTCATCAAGCCAGAGAGAAGACTGCAGTTTCTGAGAAGGGTGGCATGGCAAAGAGAAAAAGAAATGTCTGGCCCCAGCAGGTGCGTGGGGCCCGATCCTGGGTTACTGTCCGAGCAGCGTAAAGGGACAGTGGTTTCACTGAGAAGCAGACACCATGTCCTGTAGGCAGATGCTAGCACTTTGAGACAAGACTTCCAATCCAATCTCAATCCATAGCAAAGAACGGTAACAGAGCCCTGGTAGGAATAAATTCCAGGCTCTTGCAGAGTTACAGACTTTTAACCCAGACACTTTTCTAAAAGGGGTATATAATTCTGAGAGTGGAGTGGTCTTCACATCGCTCAGGTACCTCTAGAAACTGAGTTCCCAAGAAGTGAGCCAGGCAAGAAAAAGTATGATACTGAGCTAAAATAACACATGATCCACTAATCCAGCAGTGTGGATTACATACAGTGAAACTCTCATCTGCTGAAATCCAGCAGTAGGTGTGAATAAGAAGCCCTAGCAAATCTTGCTCTTTGAAGAATAAGCATAAAGAAACAGTAAATGGCAGAATCTCCCAAAGAAAAGGATCTGCTAGCAAGAGAGCGCAAGTGCCATAAAGTAGAGTTTATTAACAAGTACATAGCAAAGCATTATATAGATCTGCCCTTGATCTTTTATTCATAACTCAAGTACATAATGTATTTTCATCAAAAAAAGGCAAAGGGGAAGAATAGCTTTCACAGCTGCTCAGCACATGAGCATGGGCATGGTGCAAGGCAGACAATTCAAATAGAAGACATGCAACAACATTTTTTTTCTATCATGTAACATACAGAGTGTGGGCACAGCTTCTGCAAATAAAACTGTATGCTCCTTCTGTCAAACACTAAATCCAGACCAAATGCATTGCACAAGGTTCTAGGTTTTCAAAAACTGACAGTAAAGGGGAATCATATTCCACTGATTTAGTTAACAATTGTTGTACATCAGATAACATTTTGACCAAGAGTTGATATATCCAATGCTGATAAATCCTTTAGAATTTCATGGACACTGTTCAACAAAGCAATCCGCTATACAGACAATCCTGTCTCTGACACTTCAATAGACCCAGCATGTATAGGTGGACAGAGACCTCGTGTGCACTCACATCAGCAGCTGAGGATTAAACTCAAACAAAAATTGTTGTTTTCAGTCACCCATCTGTAAGGGACTTCCTTTCTCTCTTAGAAGTTCTGCCATAGCAAAGCCTACTTCAGCAGACTCCTTCCTCCCCTCCTTTTTCCCTTCCTCCCACACTTCCAAAGTTCTTTGAATAATACTTTTATTCTCAGTCTGGTTCAAATTATCCTGTTATTAACACTGGTGTAATTATAGTGTGTTTTTTCATGTTACAGCTAAAACAAAGTTTGATCCTCACTGGGTAGCATTATTATGGTATCAGGACTGTGTAATCCATGTACTAATTTTATGATTATCTTTACTCTTCCCATCATGGAGCCATTTCAAGGCCTTCTGCAAAGCCAGATCCCCTGTCCAGATGACCACAGGTGCAGCTGGAGCTGGTCCCTCAAGAAAGGGACGGTGTTTGCCAGGGAGTGTTTGGTGCCTTATTTGGTTGTACCTCTGGGCACGGTGAGCTGGGCTGTTCACATAATGCCCTTTCCAAGTCATGCAGGAAGGATGCAGTTGTGTAGCTGCAGTGTCTTGCCTTCCCTTGAACCCATCAGCCTGTATCAGACTACACACTGCTACAGATGAGTGTGAACATGTCCTGCAACGCTGAAGCAGATGATACCCTAAAGCAGTGTTGAGATGCCTAGTGCAGAGAGAACTAATTAATGAAAGCTCAACCTAAGCCGTCAGTAAATTCTAATAATCTAAGCAAATCCAAGCAGATTTCTAGCTAAAGAGCATTTCAACAGCAGATCGCAATTACACAGCCCACTGCCTGGGATTTGGATATCATTTTACTGTCTAGTGAACCGCAACAAAGTCACACAGTTCAGTGAAGTGGCACTAAGTCATCAACATTAGATGTAGCCTGCACACTCTACAGGTCTTCCGTGAAAGCAGGGATCTTCTCAGCCTTCAGACACTAATTTACCTAAAGTATAAATTTGCAAGAAGCAGCTTATGCCACAGTTACTGATCTCTGTATTATCCATGGCTGTATTTCCCCCACCGTTATTTCATTCAGTTCTACAAACATACATATTTTCTGGGAGGCTGTTCTTAGGAGATACCATGTACACTGAACCACAAGATACCTTTTGCAGGAGAGGCTTGTAACAGCACTATAATTTAAATACAATAATCTCACTAGAAGATTACATACATGAGAGTGTGTTACAAAATAACTGTAATTGTGTCCTGAGCCAAAATTAATAAAAAAAAACCAAAACAAAACATATACATATTTCAAAACAGGGACTCACACTTGCATGTGTGCCCAAGTGGCAAGCGTTCAGTTCCAGCACGCAGATAAGAAGTTAGGCTACATCAAGCATGGGATTGCAACTGTTTATGCATGCACAGTTAGCGTATTTCTAAACCTCATTACCATGTACCTATTCAGCAACAACAATAAAGCGGCAATCAATCACGATTCATTTCATTCTGAAATTTCAGCTGAACTACCTCAGCCGGGGTTTTCCCTGACTCTGTCCACTACAAAGCCCACCTGAGTCAGCAATGCACGCTCACTTCTTCCGGTGCTCAGCGCCAGGACTTTAGGTAGCTAATAAAAACAAATTCTAGTTAATAGTCTGAGTACAGCGTTTTCCCCTGGCCCTACATGAAAAAAAGGGAGCAAAATAATGAAATTAGAAGGATACATGGAGTGACTGACAAGGGACTGCAAAGGAATGGAGCTTCTACACATGAGAATGTCCTCACAGTCCCAGTCACTTTTTTTCTCAATTCCACAGTATTCCCAGCTCCCGCAGCTTATTTGTGAGGGACAGGCTAACAGCTGGTCTTTGGTAAATACATGAAGATTCATGGCTCTAGCAAATTTTTTGTCTGGCCTCAGGAAAATATTAATTATATTTAATGGGGACATGTGAAAAGGTATGAAGGTCTAACATTAAATGGCAGCAATTATTTACTTTTCACGGAGCAGCACCATCACCTACTCCATTTCCTTCAGTACCTGCAGTTTCACATAAACTCTTCCATCCATGCAGTGAACAGAGCACACCCTGTTCCCTTTAGGAGATCTAGACAGATCACGGGCCAAGATGCTAAACTTGCAGACAAAACCACTTCATGTAACTAAGCTGTGGCCTTGAGAAAAAAACCAAACCACACCTTAAGTGAACATTATGTAAAATAATATCTCTAAGGCCAAAGTCTACTCTCTTACTTTCACTGATGTCAACAAGAATTCGTCTGAATCATGCAAAGAGCATTTTATTCCTACTCTGCTCCATGTTTATACAAGGATTCACAATACCATTTTTTTTTTCATGAATAATAGGAAAAAAAATCCTGGAAAGAAAGAGAATGTTGACAATCAAGAAGTTGCTTAGTAATACATTCCTCTGTGACCTCGAATGCATTAACACTAAACTCTCACTGAAAACCTTCTGATGTTACCTGCGTGTGTAAACTGTCGTCAAACCAAAATTTTGCATCCAGTTGAAAGCAGATGATGGTGCTGAGCCTAAGCTAAGTAAACAAACACAGGGAACCTGGCAGATGCCGTAAGCCCGATAGTCTTTGTGCTTTACTTCAGGAAGTTACATTAAAAGTGAGTATGCTGCTCGCGAGGGATGCAGCGTGGCACATCACGATGCCCTGAACAATCTGGTCCCACGAAGATGCCATGGCGTGGGAGGGAGGTGCGGGCGTGAGCCAGCCTGAGCCTGGGCAATGAGGCCGCAGCTTGGGCCCCAGCCGCAGCCCCGCTGCTGGAGCGGGCATTGCTTCTGGGCTCCTGCTCTCCTTGTGCCTGTCAAATCCTGCCTCGCTCCCCCTGCAGCTCTTCCAGACTGATTGAGGACTAATTGCAAACGCGGGAGTGACAGAGACTGGAGGAACATGCGACCGTTACCATCACTAGAGCCCTGTCTTTGTCCGTTTCTGTGCCTCCAGAAGAAAAGGTCAGCTTTTCTGTCATTTTTGTTACAGCATCGCATCTCCTCTTCATGACCACAGCAAGATTTGCTGACTGGGCTTCTCTAGACAGGGTAATATTGATGGAAGGATTCACAACCGCTATTCACTTTTTTACATGTCATTGGCGGCTGCACCAGGAGAGGACATTAAAACAAATAACCATCAGCGGTTACACGGTGCATTAAAGCTTCACCTCAGGATAAATTGGTGTAACTCTTCCTGTGTCACAGCTGGGGTACCTGACTCTCAGCCGAACACAGTGAAAGGAGGTACCGACTACTAATACTTTAATGCCCAGCGAAATACAGACAGCAGTTTATTCCTCGCTTGTATTTAAAAGCCAACGTTTTGCTTTTCTTCAGATTTTAGGCAAAACTATGGGAGACACAAGTCCTGAAGCTTCGAAGCCTCGGCTGTAACAGGAAAGCTGAACAGCGCAGGGGAAAAACGCCAGCTCCCGGAGCTGCGCGATCGCCGGGCCGCCCGCGGCCCTGAGGGGGCTGACGGGGGCTGACCGAGGCCACCAAGCCCCGCCAGCGCCGGCAACAGCGCGGTGCAAGCAGCGGCTCCCGGCCGCGGCCGCCATCCCGCGCTGCTCCGCCGCCATCTTGCCTCCGCCCCGCGCCCCGTCTCCTTGGCAACGCGGAGGCGCCACGCAGTCGGGGGGCGGTGCCGGGGCGGCGCATGCCCAGTGGAGGCGCTCCGCCCAGCGCGCCGTGCGCGGCCCCGCTGGCCCGGAAGTGCTCGGGCCGCTGGGTTGACACGTCGCAGGGGCCGCGGTGGCGGGTGTGGGGCCGGGCCCGGAGGGGCTGCAGGTGGGTCCGTCCGTCCTTCTGTCCGTCCGTCTGTCCGTTCGGGCCCGCGTCTCCCGCTTCCGGCTTCCCGGCGAGGAGGAGAGGGGCTGGGGCGGCAGGCGAGGCCCTGGGGCAGCGCACGGCGCGGCTGCGGTCGGCCTGAGGGAGAGGGCGGCGGGCAGGGGAACTCCCGAAAGGGCCTCGGTGCTTTCGGGAGCTTACGGCGGCCCTGAGGGAGGGAGAGAGGGAGGGAGGCAGGCTGGGAGGCTCACCGGCCAGGTTTGGAGACCCGAGCAAAGCTGGCTGTTCTCTTACAGATAACTGGCGATGTCTGGGTTTGACAGCTTCAACACAGACTTCTTCCAGACGAGTTACAGTATTGATGACCAGACACAGGCCTACGACTACAGCGGGAGACCGTACAGCAAGTAACTTGAGCATGCCTTTCGAACTTGTGTAACGCCTGTCTTGTGTCGAGCCATTCAGTCACGCTTCTTTAGCGACTAAGCCCCAGTTAAGATACTTCTGGGATAGTCTGTTTATTCAGAAAAGGATTGGCATTTCAGCCAGCTACTGTTGCTTGTAATTGAATTCCTGTTGCTCTGTGTTATGAAGGGCATAACTTACATTCCATAAATGGAGATGTAAAGCAGTTGTATGTTGAATACTCTTCTTTCTATGTTGTAAGGCAAAGATTAGGAAGTTGGAAGAGAGATTATATGAGTAGTCTTAATTATATGAACAGTCTTCACATCTCTGGGAAAAGAAATACCGTTGTTCTGTAAGTCCATCTCTAGGTACTCACTCAGGGAGAAAAAAATTAGTTATGGTATCAACATAAATGAGCCTGCGATGTCAGTGGTGATTCCTAGGCTTTAGTAGGAAGGCGTGGTGGATGTTTCTAGGTCAGGGGAGCTCTTAGGAGTCCTGTGTGAATATCCAGTCTCAGGCTGAGGGTTTTGGCCAGTTACGTGACCTGTGTAATCCCTGCGATAGATGGAGCAGGTCGATGCCTGTTTGCGTACTGAAAAGGATTACTGTGCTCTGATGAGGCTGAACTCTGCTAACACAAGGAAAGAAAGAAGAAGGAATTCTGGGTTTTCATTCTTTATATTAGTATTTTTAAAGTATTTTTGAGACATTTACCAAAATCTCTGTAGTCAGATTTGGAAATGGTTAGTGGCAAGAACAACTCAGGAGTTTTTTTAGGAACAGGAGATAGCTTTGATTACGTTTGTGTTTTTTTTTAAAGTTAGCAATGTATATTTTTATATATATATGAAATCTATAATAGAAAGTATTCCAAAGACAGTATAAATTGAATTGTTAATAAATAATTGAGAATATGTGAAATAGAAAATGGAAAATCACCCCTTCTTTTTTTCCGCTGCATCATATCCTGTAGGTAGATGTCATAATCTGTTTAGTATCCATATCATAACTCCTTCTTATATGTCATAATGCTACTTGATACACATGGTGCCTAAGTGAAGGGGAGAACAAGCTCATTTTTTAAAATATGGTGGGGACCAAAAGTGGTAGTATGAGCGACTTCATTTTCTAATAGTGAGTTTGCAAATAAGCATTCTAAATAGCAAGTTAATGCTGGCATCAAATGAGATGTCAGTGGTAATTAATGGACAATATTTAAATAAGTTTCACATGTAAAATTTTCCTACTCTTTTACAGGTCTACAGCCTGTAGTAGTAATTCAGTCAACGGATAACACTTACTTCTCCAGGCCTCTGACTTAAAAACAAAAAGCAATACTAGCACATATAGCAAGAATTATCTTGTAGCTTAACAGTATTGTTTATAAGGGTTTGAATTGATGGATGTGGCTATATGCCTAAAAGGCCTGGATCTGAGCAGGAGATCATCTACTGTGCCTTTTTAAAAAAGAAGAAATAAGGATTGTTTGCTGCGACTTATTTAATGAAAATAAGTGTTGCTTTTGCAGGGAGGTGCTTAAAGTAAAATCCTGTATCTGTCCATAATGCAATGTCATTCTTTGTAGGCAGTATGGAGGCTATGAATACTCTCAACAAAGTGGATTTGTCCCTCCCGACATGATGCAGCAGCAGCAGCCTTACACAGGGCAGATTTACCAGCCAACACAGACATACGCTCCAACTTCAGCACAGTCTTTTTATGGAAGTAATTTTGAGGATGAGCCTCCTCTATTAGAAGGTATAACTTATACTTTATGGCCAAAATCCAAAACTCCTCCCAATTTGGGGATAAGTTGAGTAACGGGGTGTGTATTCCCTACTTCTGAAAGTGCACAGTTGATTTGAAATTCTTATTAATTTTTTTTTTCATTTATCTGTATTTTGGTATATGAAATACATGTTCTTGTATGAACTTCTGCAGTTTTAGAATTGTGCTTTATTACTTCATACCAGCTGTTCTGTGGAAGACATAATTAAATAAAGGGATAACCTGACTTCATACAGCTCTCATGACAAAACACTTACTGTTTCTGTTGTTGCAAATAAAATTTACGCACTTTTTGTAAAATAGATCGATGCAGTTAGTTTTAGTTGATTCTTTGGTTAGAACTGAAATCTTTCATTGCTGAAGAGGAATGCTAAACACTGCAGAAATTCATATGTAGAATATAGCCTGTGCAGAATGCCAGAACGGATGTGTAGTTAGTCTCTGGATTGATAGTTTCAGTTTCCAGCTTATATCTGTCATTGGTCAGTACCAAACAACTAAAGACGCCCTTACTGCTACTGTTTAGAGAGATAGGTATTCATGATACCTTCCACCCTGCTATGCTTTTTTTGCATTCTTAAGGAAAAACTATTTTGTTTACATAGATGCATCCCAGGGCCTGAGGTGGGCAAATAGTAACTGCATCCATAGCTAGGTTTTCATGCACAACTGTGGTCAAACTGTATGGATGGAGACTTGAAATCATATCTAGCTAGAGGGGGCTGTGAAACTCCCTTGCCGTGAGACACTGAGTGTTAAAAGGGGTGGGTGGGTTTTTTAGTGGGCTCGATGGCTGGTTTATGAAAGAGAAATCCACTGAGGGTAATTAAGTACAGACAGACTACTTTGAATTAGAAATCCTTGAGCCACCAGTCATTGGAAGCTTGGGGAGTCTGCATGTTCTGTGCTTATACTCTTTCATACGTATCTGCTTTTGGCCGCTTACAGGGACAGGGTACTGGGCTGAATGAACTTTTGGGCTGACCCAGAACACTGTACTTATGCTCTTATCTGGTCCTTTAGAAAACACCTTTTCCGAGCATTTGAGACCTGCGATCTGTGGAGGCAGAATGCTTAGCAGCTTGAGGAAAGATGGAATGACTCAATTCTCTGGATCTGCATAGGATGTTATCTGGAGATTTAAAAGTGGAGAGGCAGGGAAAACTAAAAGTGAAGTAAATGGGTGTGACAGGAAGGGAAAATATGAAATAAATATGCATAATTCTTTTCATGTAATTTGTAGAATTGGGGATCAATTTTGACCACATCTGGCAGAAGACACTAACAGTGCTCCACCCATTAAAAGTAGCAGATGGCAGCATCATGAATGAGACTGATTTGGCTGGACCAATGGTCTTCTGTCTAGCTTTTGGAGCCACATTATTACTGGTAAGATACTGATTGCAAAATATTACTGTTTGTGCATTAATATTCTTGGAAACACTGGGGGAAAAAGCCAAGCTACCTATAGGTTTATTGCAAGTGAATTCTTGGCATGGAGGCCAAAAAAAGCACATCCAGACCAAGAATTTGTAGCTGTATACATGGAAGAGGAGCTGGGGCTTCACACATCACTGATTGAAATTAATGGGTTCACTATGACTTTACTTCAGTGGAGTTTGAATCTAAGTCTTCGTGCTTGGTTTTTACATGGCAATTATTTCAATGTAATTGATATTTCTTTTCATACTTTGCTTTTGAGGAATATGGCTCTCTTTTGTCACAGGAATGGGTGTGACCCATGTTCTCAGATTTTTACCTGTTTGGGATTTTTTTTATAGATTGAGATATTTTACTTTCAGAATCATACCTTGGATTTTTGCAGCATCTCTGTTATCTTCCATCTTACCAGGAATCAGAACAATGGACACATTAAATATTTGAATATTTATTTCATTTCTTCATTTAGGAGTTTCTTTTATTTTTTAACTCTTATTGTGTTTAATACTTGTCTATTTCTCTGATCTGTTTCATTGTATTTCTTTGTTCCATACTCTTTATTCATTGTTCTTTACTGATATTCAAGTGGCAAGGAGACTCACAATTCATGTGTAAAAAGTGATTTCATAAGTACTGATGTATTAGGCATGGCTTTCACTATCAAGAGTCAGTCTGGTAAAACACTTCTAAAGCAAACCTGTTCTCAAATTGTTTATACTTCTTAATACATCAGCAGCTGTTGAAGCCTGGTGGTTTATTTAGTTGAGCTTAATTGAAATAAGATTTTGCTTTAATGACTCAAAAGCCCCAGTTACGAAATGACAGAGTAGCAGCAAACAGCCTTCCTTGTCACTGAAAGCATCAATATTTTTAATCAGGTTTTTTTTCCTCTTTTTTTGCCTTCAGGCACTGCATTTAATTTTTGCCTAAAATTTCCCATTGCTACGACACTTAGAACAGTGTTTTGGTACCAAGGGCACTTTAAGCCTACTTTAATAAGTAACCTTTATTTTTGGAAACTAGGCCAGTAGAATTAATGAACATGTTTATAATAGATATATTTGAATGTTCTTTTCCTGAGAAATTAACACTTTTTCCTATGTGCTTTTTATTTTTTTTTAAATACCTTGAGTGTAGTGAGAGAAAATAAGCTTAGCCTAGCAAAAAAGATTAAAGCGGATATGATTGCTTTCTATAGCGTTTGAGGAAGAAGAGCTGGATTATAAATAAACTTAGTTTGGAAGTTGTTGGTGAGAGACAAACCTCGAAGCTACACACCATCGTAGCTTCAGTAACTGCACAGTCCTGTGCTCCTGCAGTGATGAGCACCATGCATTTGTGCACATTTTGGTAGATGTTATAAGGGAAGCATTGGTCTTGCTGGAAAAACAGATTATGACATAGGATACATAAGTTTTGAAATAATGCATGCATGCTTTCTGCATACTTGTTAGTAAACAAAGTTCTGATTTTGACTTTTTAAAATTTATGCAAGTTAATTCTGCTCTTCATATACAGTGCTTTACAGCTCAGTTTCAACTGTTTCTGGGAATTTTTTATAATTTACATTGTGCTATAACTTTATGGAGTCTCACAAATTAAAGGACTTTAGCTCTGGATTTGTCAAGAAGTTCCTGAATAACAATTTTTTGGTCTTTATACACCAGTTCTGTAAAGATTATTATTGCAAGTAATCAATTGGCATGAGAAGTTAGTTGATTAAACCCTGAAGAATTCAAAGGGTTTTGCAGCCCAGATCAAAGAATAACAATTCAATCAAAATCTGTTCATCAAGATAGGTAAAGTGAGGATAAATGTGCCTCTTGGGTGCCTGGAATATACGTGTGTCTTGGAATTCAGGTTGTGGGAAAATACTGCCTGTTGAATTTGAATATAAGAATTAGGGGTGGAGGACAATGGGGAGAAAGCTTTCCTTTTCCCTTTGTTTGTGGGAGGCATTACTTGTTCTGGTAACTAATGTGCATTACTCTGCTTGACTTTCAGGCTGGTAAAATTCAGTTTGGTTATGTCTATGGAATAAGTGCAATCGGATGTTTAGGGATGTTTTGTCTCCTGAACTTAATGAGCATGACGGGTGTCTCGTTTGGCTGCGTTGCCAGCGTCCTTGGATACTGTCTTCTTCCTATGATCCTACTTTCCAGTTTTGCAATTGTATTTTCGTTGCAGTAAGTACCTAAACTTTATAATTTGGTTAAAGATTCCTCTCCTATGAGATGGTGAAGGAAGTTATTAAAAGGAATTTTCATATTCAGTGATGAAGCTGCATATAATTTGATTATGACAGGAATTTGTACTAAGTGTAAAAACCTAAATATCAACAGTCTTCAGGTGTTTATCTGATAAAAGATAGGTGAATACTGGTTTTATGTATAAGTCAATTAACAGCTTTTAAATACATAGACTGAAATAACAATATCAAGTTTGTTTTCAGTCAGCTTTGAATCTGACAAATCTTAGTACCTGTAAAGTCTAAAAGTAATTATAATTCAAGATGCATATTTGAATTTGACAAACAGAAGAAGATCAGTGTGATTACTCATAGCTATATGAAATTAGGGACTAGAAAGAAGGAACTTGCTACAGTTAATTTTACTCACTGCTTTTATGTTTCATATGCACAAAGTTAATTTTGTTTGGTTTTTTTTTTTTATGCTGTCATAATTGAATAACATCATTCTGAAGTCTTTACTGGAACTATTTCATTTAAAAAGTCAAAGATAAAAGCTGGAATTCATCTTAGAGTCTGTAAAAGGTGTTAGGAGGAGTCCAGTTACGACTCCTATAAGCATATATTCTTACAAGTCTTACATGATTTCTCTTTTTATTTCTGTCTTTGCAGGGGAATGATAGGGATTATTCTCACAGCTGGGATTATTGGCTGGTGCAGCTTTTCTGCTTCCAAAATCTTTATTTCTGCCTTAGCAATGGAAGGACAACAACTTCTAGTAGCATACCCTTGTGCTTTATTGTATGGAGTCTTTGCTCTCATTTCTGTGTTTTGAATAGACTGTCCAAACTGTTGGACTCCAGTGGGCCAAAATGAAAACATCAACTTGGAACATTTAGTTGGACCAGAAGCAGCTGCAAACAACTGTATAGTGTTGCTATCGCAAAACCTAGACCTGTTTTGAATCATCTGGAACAATGAAAACAAATGTCTTGTGTTGACTTTTTTAGGACTTTGAATACTGTTTTCAATTGACCTGAGGTGTCTATAGCTTTAATAAGTGTTCATGCTTATCAAGTTAATGTAATTTCTTTCCCATTCCTATATCTTTAGAAAAGTAACTTTTGGTTGTTTATTTGAGGGTTGTGTTTTTTGTTTGTTTGGGGGGTGGGTGGGTGGGTTTTTGTTTGTTTGTTTTTGTGTTTGGGTTTTGTTGGTTTTTTTGTTTTGTTTTGTTTTTTAGGGGAGTGAGGGAGGGAGAAGGGTTGCAGTTACAAATTGATAAATTTTTATCCGAAAACGTTAACAGAACTGCAGATGCCGTAGATTTGGGGTACTCTTTGAATAAATATGCAGTAATATGGAACCCATTTGCTGTCCCCTCTTACCAAAAGCAAAATGCACAAATGAACACAAGCAATTAGAGAATTTTCTGTATTTTAACAAATATACTCTTAAGCTCTTTGGTCTCATTTATTTGTTCATTTGATGTGATAGTATTTCAGGATTTAAGACACTTAAATTATGAATTAGAAAACAGATGCTTAAAAGTTAAAGGGATCTGTAATTCTGTCACACTTGAAATATGAATACATTTGGATGTCTAAGTAGCTATAGGTGAACTTGGATTTCTGAAAATGACTTCAACTAGAGTTTCTTTTCCTAATGGTGCACATACTAGTAGATGAAGAGTAATCTCTTTTACAGTACTTCCAAGAAAAACAACATTTTGAAAATGTTATGCTTGTCAGTATTGTAGTTACTGTAAAATAATTTAAGGCATATTGATTAAATTTTCCTTAAATTTTGAAAAAGGTGTTTGAATTTTCTAATTTTTCTTTTTTAATGGAGTTCAATTACTAAAATAGAAACTTCAATATTGAAGCAAAATCATATTCAAAATTGTATTCAGTTAGTAGATTTGATACTTGCTTCAGTCACAAATACATAATCTTACATGAGAAGTATAATCTAGTTTGTGATGTAAGACTTCTTGTGACTAACAAGTGTGATAAGTAGGAAAGCAAAAGTGGTTGTTCTTCATGTAAGCACTTGCTAATTCTTAAGCAAGAAGAGGATACAAACATATTTTAACTCATACTGGGGAGAGGAGGTTACTTACATAGGTAGTAACTCCCTGCCCATGCCTTGGAAATGAAAAAGCTCTAACAAAGTGGTAGATTATAGCTACCGTTTCTTCATCAATTTAATCCAAGGGATTTCATTTTGTTGAATTTACCACAGGTGTTAGTCTGATGTTCATCTGTCATGTCCATGGAGTGATCTATTTGTAGACTTCAGGAGTTGAATCACTGGTCAGATGTGTTACATTAACACCTTCTGGTAAGACTCAATGTGCGAATGCATCTTCAAAAAGCTTTCATCTTACTGATACATGAATGAATAATTTCAAAGGCTCAGCACGCATTTTTGTTCACTCTTCCCTTAGTTCTGCACGTTCTCCTAAAAATACTTTCCTAGTGCCACTAGAAGTTACTGACAAGGTCATTCTTTGTTGGCCAGAGCCAGCTTTTGCTTGTGTCACTGGGAGTTGTGGGAAGTGTCATATGAGTGTAAAGCCATTAGGAACCAAACACTGATACACAAAACCATTCTGACTTGCGTTCTATACTGTTACAATGAATATTAAGATACATATGCATAAGAAACTTCAGTTTCCTTCCAGAAGCCAATTCAAAAGCCTAGATAATTTTCTACTTTGATATGTTATTACAAATTATAAAAGTGGTGGGTCGATTTTATTTAACAAAATGTTTTACTTTGCACTTTGGAATTCTGATTTCTTTGGATTAGTAGACCACATGTGCCCTGGTGCACAAAGTTCTTACTCCTTTTAATGAAGAACATTACCTGCTGATAGAGCACGATGTCCTGTATTTGTACAAATAAATTACAGTGATTACCTTTACTAATGACGCCTAATTAAATACAGAATTGTTCTAGTAAGTATAAAAGCTCACATACTTTCTTGAGCACATCAGGTTCTACTACTCAAATATTGTATTTTTGTGAAGTGGGCTAATTAAGCTCACCTTGCATATACGAATGTGGTTCATTTCTTAAAGCTTGCACTGATTCTATAGATAGCTTCCAGGGTGATTACTTATGTGTTAAACTGTTAGAAATAACCTTTTCTATCACCACAGCATGAGCAAACTAAATGCAGATGAAAAACATTAAAATTAGCTTGTCTCAGTATAGCACTGGCAATACAGCTGCTGAGTTTGGAAAGACCATATGAAAAGATTTATTTAGATATATATGTTCACAGCATCCTTGCTCTGGCAGTAGAGGATACTACATGCTCTACTCGAGCAGTGAGGTTTGACCAGTGAGTTTCAGGAGCATATTGTGTTCTTCAGCTCACACTGTGGAGAATTGATCAGTGAATTTCTAACTGGTCTCTTGGGGCAGGAGAGAAGCGGATGGGAGTAGAAGGTCAAACACTTCAATTCATAGAGGACTTTATAAAAACAGAATGTTATGTCTAGACTGGTAGTCTTAAATATCCCAAATTTCTGGTACATTAATTAATGTGATTCCACTGACTGTGTTTATTGCCTTTCCAAAATCAATTCCATTGATTTTCTGTAATAATGTTTTGTCCTAGATCTTGCTTCAATTTTAGTTACATTTCAGGCAATTTAATCTTGCCATCACATAGAATGGCAAGATTGTATGCTGTAATTCTTTACTCCCACGTGTGCATTTCGTATTTATTAGGACTTTTTTTCCTTTAACTTTCTAAACCTGAACTCTCCCCCACAGTCTGTTAACATCAGTATTCTCATCTAGTTTTCAGATGAAATACTAACATTACTTGCTTCCATCCTGCGTTGTCTCTTGATGTGTTCATGTAACCCAGCTTAAAGCATTCAAATATGAATGCTAGTGTTGCTTTTTTTAAAATCACTTTTGTTATCGCACCCAATCTTGAAATTACTTCCTGTTCTACAAAAGTTAAAAGTTTCCCAGTTTGTCCGTTTTTCGTCCCAGTTTGTCAATGTTTTGACAGTGACTCTGTTTTTTCAGGTCACTTGTTTTGCTATGAGGCAGCTGGGGGCTGCAGTTCAGTTTGTTTCTTAGGTAGTATTTCAGTAAGTATCAACAAATTACATGGCATGTCCTTTACTAAAAAGCATGGGTTTTCTGTGCTCTTATGCCTTTCATCCGTGCACTGGTGTTGGCATCTGTTCTTGAGGGGCTGTTACTTGTTTAGTGACGGATGAATACCATCAGAAGCCAGAGAGAACAGGGACTGATTTGGTATTTTGTGTGAAGCCAGATGTTCCTCCATCCTCGTGGCTGGAGAGGAGCATCCTGGGTTTGTGTGGGGAGCACCAACAGCGCTGTGCAGCAGCATCGCTAGTGCTTTGCACTGCCATCTCTCCAGAATGATTACCTCATTTCCAAGGAGCTGAGCGGTCCAGACTGGGTCACTGTAGAGGCCTTTCATCTGGGTCTGTAATAAGAAGCTGGAATACCCTTAGGCTTGTCTCCAGGTATCGGCACCAGGATGTTTTCACTGGATAAGCTGTGCACGAAGGAACTGGGACTCTCACTCCTCTAGGGACTGATGGTTGCAGTTGGGCAGATGCTTCGTGGTGGGAAGGCTGGGCTGGGTCACAGCCCGAGAGCAGGCAGTGGGAGGGAGTCACTCACTAATGCACCAACAGCGCATTAGTTTGTATCGATACCATTGCTTAAAAGTTTGCTAATGTTTTTAGGAACAACATTAGCTGAAACAACAGCCAGCGCTTTGGGGTATAACACGTTACACCACAGAAGCAGTATCTTTTCACTATGCCAGTTGATTTACCTGAACAAGCTTTCAGTCTCTGTGTTTTCACCGAGATGCCTTGGAGTGTCTGCTGGTAATGTTACATGCTGCATCTTAACAAAAAATGGAGGGACTGGGGCTTGCTGTTTCCTGCTTCTCCGCTGGGTGGGCCTGCAGCATACCTCATGTGCTACAACACGTCTGCTGTACTACTATATATCTGCTGTACTACTATATATCTGCTGTACTACTATATATCTGCTGTACTACTATATATCTGCTGTACTGCAATGCTTCTGACGTAGGGTAAGGCAGGACTGGGGGCTGGCAGAGCTCAGCATTGGGAAGCCTTTCCCCTCCTTCTCCCCTCCTTGCTTGTCTCCCACAACATCAATAGCACTTCCATTCCCAGGTAGTCAAGCTGCTAATGTTGTCAAGCTGGGTTTCTGTTCCCTGTCATGGGCAAGGGATTCAGTTCAGTCATGGCCCGTCAAATTAGCAGATTAGGCGGTGTGTGCTGGGTAGCCCTCCTGGCAATAGGAAGCGTTTGCTACATCTCATTCTTTGTATAAAGCTGTAATATTTCTGACCAGCTTTTATTTTTGCATTACCAGCAAGTCTCTTCGTTTTCTGTATGCAGTCCATAAACACATAAAATTATTTTTCTCTGGGTAATTCACTGCCTTTCCAACCGTTGGGCGATACAGACAGGCAAGCTCTTCCCTAGTGTGGATCACGTTGTGTTGTAGCACTGTCTTGCTACCTTTTGTCCCTGTAAGTGCACACATCCTTCCTTTGCTATACTTTTAAATTTAGTTAAATAGCATCCCTCTCAGAACTAAACAATTTATTTACACTATCTATGGGATTAGAAGAGTTTTTAAAGTATTTTTTGTTGTTTGGGAGTTGCAAGCCCTAATACATTAAGATGTGAGGACCTCAGATTATTTATTGTGGTTATCCTTGAGCATCCTGTGAGATGGGGAGGTTCTGTTGTCCTGTTGTGTAGATGAGGAATGGAGTCAGATGTATGTAATTTGTGTAAGTCCTGCTGCATTTGACCATCTTTATCCCAGCAAAACATAACGGGGTATTTCTCCAGGGGGGAATTCTCAGTCCAGCTCTCTGGGACACAGTTTGAAAGTGGGAGGAGGGTTTGTAATTGGAAAGTCTGTCGATTGTGTTTGCCAGCTTTGTGCTTTCCTAATCAAAGCCAGCAGGCCATTAGCCAAACAGCAGTCCATGCTTTGGGAAGGACTGCAAGCATTGTGCTCTTAAGGGCATTTTTTTTTTCTCCTGCTACTTCTTTGCTTTATTGCAGGAAGTACTGACATTAGAAAAGCGAGGACTCTCTGGTCCTTATCGGGAATGGTGAAGTGGAAGATTGCCTAAAATTAGACACTCATCCTGGAATAGGCCTCTCTCAAAAATTGTACTGTAATTACGTGTCTTTAGGAAGAAGGGCGTTGCTCTGTTTCTGTACACACTAAACACCACATCATTCTTGGAATTACAGTGCTCTTACCATACATACTTCTATTCCTTTTTTCCCAACATTCTTGCTTCTCTGCTGTTAGCATAGGAAAATCTAATGTTCTTGGATACCTGCCTTACCTACTGATCTACCCAACCTATTGGCTTTTCAGACACGGAATTTGCATCCACTTCCATGCAAGAGCTGAAGCCAAAGGTAAGAAGCATTTTGTGCTTCCATCGGAAGGACGGCCCCAGTTCCCACGAGCCTGTCTCTCTGCCCTGCCTGCGGCCACTGCAGTGACATGAAGTTACCATTGGGCTTTGAACCAGACCTTGCCAAAGGCACTCTTTACCTACCTGTGTTTTCTCAAGTCTGGAGAATAATGATTTACTGCTAAAGAGGAGTCAGGAAAATTCCCTCTAGACTGCCTGTTCCCCAGCGCAAAGTGTTAGGTAGCTTCTGCGGCACGGGGTGTGTTTTCCCCTTTGTGAATGTGTGGTTTGCATCTCAAGTTGGTAAATGCATTACAGGAGGATATTTCACCTCTCGGACCTGCACAGGGTTTCCTCCCGCGCAGCTTGTCCACCAGTAAGTCTGTCAGAGGGAGGTCACTAAAGGTGCAGAGTTTAATGGTCCAGCTGAGTGCTGGTCCCAAAACTTTTTGGCAGAGTCTTTCCAGGCCCATTGGCAGCAAGCACCAGCGAAGGCTTACCTTCAGCAGTTTTTATGAATCTAAACTCAAGGCCATTTGGGCCTCAGGGTAAAATCCAGACGTTCCTACTTGGGGTGTGATTTATCCCACTCTGGTGGGTGCGATTTATCCCACTTTGGTGGGTGCCAGCTTCTCGGTTCTTTTTCAGGCAGAATTCCCATTTAGCTCAGCAGGAGACTTAGCTGAATCAACAAGATGAATATTTGACCAATAATTATGTCAGGCAACTCTGGACAAATATCCTCATCTACAAATTAACCTGACAGGCTAGGGCGCTTGGCTAGTACCTCCACTCCAGTCAACGTCAGGCCCAGGTGATGCCCAGCCTCCCGAGCCTGCGCTCGGACTAGCTGCATCCACAGAGAAAAGAATTTCAGTGTTGATAGATCGATGCCAGCTCCTTACCTCAGAAATGTACAGAGTCTGAAAAGTATGTGCATAGAGGCCTTTTGTTTTAGTGAAGGATACAATCTGCAGAAGTGAAAATCCATCTTAAAAACTTACTGTATTAACCTGTTCATGTTCAATTGCCCAAGAAAATTGAAGGTCATATTGTCCTCATACTATCAAGACAAACACTAAAGACTCACGACAGCTTATGGAGGATTTTAATGAGTTCAGTGCCTTTTTGTCTCTTTATGTAATCTTCACTTTATTAATATGAGTCAATCTTCTCATTGTTTTAGTGGCCAGTTCAAATGTTAATTGTCAATATGGAAAGATAATCTAGCATCTTGGCAAGGCTGTGCTGGTAGTGTGGCTGCTTTATTGAATCACAGATAGAAACGTTTAAATTCAGGATGATTTTCTCATTCCAGTGTTTTGTCCCAATTAAAAATTACTGGTTCAGACAAGGTTAGGAGATCTAAGGAATGCAGTGTCTGCACTTAACTAATGCCAGCAGCAGATGTCACATTACTTGCCCCTCTGCTTTCTTACAGATTCATTTAGCCAAATTCTGCCAGATACCCATTTGGTTTATTTTAAAAGCCCTGAGCCAGCAAGGTACAGGATTACCTTTAATCATTTTATGTGGGATTTGAGAAATTTTGGCATTCCCCTTGAGGATACAGACGGGTCCCCTGTTATGGGGCTGGGGTGGGCACAGGGAGTCAGTGGTGAAGCCCCATTTCTCCACCATGGGAGAGCAGGCAGGACCCACTCTGTAGGGCTGAACGCAGAGCCCTCCGCTGTCTCACCAGTTTTCTAATGCTGCCTGTTGGATTAACGCCCATGCTTTGTTCCCTTGGCCACCTCCGTGGCTGCCTCTTCAGTGCCCTGCGTGAAGGTTGCCTGTTCCCACATCCTCCTCTGCTCTCGGCTGTAGAAGGTCAGTCTGGATGGGACCCAGAGAAGTCCATCACCTGGTGTAAAGGCAAGATTATCTCATTTCTGACAGATACGTCTGACCTGTCCTTTAAAACTCCAGCTGGAGGGAAATGGCACAATCTCCCTTGAACACCTTGTCAGTGCTTTGCTAACTTTATGATTAGAAAATGGTTCATGATGTCAGGCTTATTTCTTCCTATTTCTTCCTCCCTTTAATGCACTTTATTATTACTATTCTAGCCACAATAGACATGAAAGACAGCTTATTCTCTTCCTTTTGGCAGCAGCCTCTTACATAATGGTGAACTCGTTCTAATTTCCCCTGTCATTCTTCTCTTTCTTGAAAAAAAAATAATGTTTGACTATCCACTGCAAGCCCCAAATTCTTTTCTACAGAAATGCTACTGAGCCCATAGTTACCCATCTTGTTTATAGGCATTGACATTTCTTCTTTAAAATAGCATGGTGCACTGTACTGAATTCCATCTGAAAAATTCAGATCATTTCTCCAATTTATGTAGATCAATTTGAACTCTAATCCCATCTCCAAAGTGATTGCAATGCCTTCCACTTTGTTATCATCTTTAAATTTCATCCCCCAAGTTGATTAAA
Source organism: Buteo buteo (assembly GCF_964188355.1). Lineage (NCBI taxonomy): Eukaryota > Metazoa > Chordata > Aves > Accipitriformes > Accipitridae > Buteo > Buteo buteo. The sequence continues at coordinate 1,285,126 of NC_134194.1, forward strand.
ATAGTCACTAGTGCAGACTGAGGGTTGGGTATATCACCTGCGTTTAATAGTGATGCAGTCGTAAATTTGTGCTCACAGTTCAATCTTTACAGTAAACCTTTCTGACCTGTGTTTCTTGTAAATCATGATATCCCATCTGCTGCTTCCCTGTCTTTAATAAGACCAGTTACTTGTGAAAGAAGGTAACTAGGTTTGCCTAACCTGCTTTCTCCCTTTCAATCCCATATTTGCTGTTTCTTGTCACCTCATTTTCTTCTATGTATTTACAGACTGATTCCTTTAATTATTTTCCAGCCTCCTTATAGGCATTAACGTTTGTTCCTCAGGTCCTGCTGTTAAAAAGTGCTTTATTTGTCCCTCCATAACCAGAGCGTTTGTGGCCCCATCCCCGCACTTGCTGCATGCGTTCTCAAGATGATTGCAGGTGGCTGAGCAATTGCTCTGTCCAGTTCCCTGAGAATCCTCTGGTATCATTTAATAAGCCTCCATGGACACAACAATTTACAGAAATAGTCTAAACCTTTTAAGGGTGTAAGCATTTGGTCACAGCTGGTGTTTTGGTGAGGGCTCACATAAAAAGGGCATGTTAACCTCCTCACCATCGTGCAGCACTTGCTTTCCTTCCCTGTTAAGTAACGGTCGTGTACTTTGCTTTTACTTTTTGTTCTAATGTATTAATAGAAACTGTTGTTAGTCTTGTTTGCACCTGTGTTTATTGGTCACTTATTACTCTTCCTTTTACCTCAGCACAGGCTGCTTATTTTTTCCATCATCTTTACTAGAAGAATATGCATCAAATTTTCTTTGATGCCCTCATTTACTGTCATCAACCATTGAGATGTTATTTAGAGAAGAAGCTGAAATAATCAGCCTAGAACTCTGTATTTTAACTTTCTCAATGCCTTTTAGACATACAATTTCACCACTGAATATTTTGGGTCTACTTCAGTCTTTAAATACATGCAAAATGGTGGCTTTGAGTGCTTTTGGATTATGCAACACATGAGAAGAGGGTCCTTATTTCACTTGTAATTGTTGTTTGTTTGGAGGAATATTTGTGCAATCCTCTGCAAATCAGGTCACTGGTTTTAGCAGCCGGCCTAGAGTTAAACAAATCTGGGAATTAAGTGTCCTGAGTTCAGTTAATTGTAAAATGGGTTTGCTAATTCTGGAGCTGCAGCAATCTGCAGAGGAGTATGGGGGGGTTGTTTGAAGGCAGACTGAAATAGCAGAAGCAAAACAGAACAATGTCATTTTTAACGACAGCTAAAGGTAAGCACTCTGCTATGAGTGGAATCTGCTTGTGCAAGTTCTCAATTCGGTGCTTTTCCCATAAAAAATGTGTGCTTCAGTAAAATAATTAAATCATTTAATTGCATTTTATTTGAATAAAAGCCACAGCAGTTGTATTGTTCTTAAAAGCTAAAGAATGAAAAGGGATCTGTGAATGTAATCTTATGTGGAAAAAGAATGCCCTGAGCATGGATTTCAGTAGCAATGATTCAGTAACAAGAACATCTGCTTGATTAGCTGCAATTGGCTTTAATGTTTTCTCTGGGTATTTTATACTCTCCTGGAATTCTTATAATCTAAATCCTTTTATCTAAACTAGATGTACTTAACTATCATGTAATAGTAGGTTTGTTCTGGAGGTTGAGAATTCACAGTTTTATATGTCAGTAACAGCTTTCTGAGAGACACAGATGTTTCATGTAAACTTAATTTCAGTATCTTTTAAACTGAATGCATTTATTTATTCACATGTTTACACAATCAAGATAATTCTGATGCCATGGGGTAGTTTATTTCTGTTCATTTATTTATTGTTTAAATAACATAGCCAGCTTTAAATATCAAGGTTTGCGTGGGGTTTTTTTGTTGTTTTTTTTTTTAATTGAACAGGCCTCTCATTTCAGTTGCTAATCTCTGGTGATTTCACTGTCATATCTGAATAAAGTATCAGAATTAAATTTTAAATATGCATATTGACAAAAGACAAGAATATCATAATTATAAATGATTGATTGGTCCAAGCCCACATCATTGGATTAATTCTTCACTCCTTCGCACCACTGTTAATTTGGAATAAATTTGCAGTAATCAAGTGATCTTAACTTGGGTGCTAAGTATGAAGATCGTAATGTTCTGCCTGAGCTTTAATTAGGCTTAAAAGGCCTAATTCTGCCTCAAATCTATTCTTATTTTTGTTTCAGACTTGGAGTGAACGTAGAGCTTAAATTTGAAAATGATCCTCCTGTCTACATATTAGCTAGTGATAGTTTTCCCACCCAGTCATTGCTTCCATTAATAGGCTCAAACTTTCACGCAGGGATGGAGGATACAGTGCAGCCGTGCTGATGTGCTGCTATAGCTGCTGAGGTAGTTTTATAGCAGATCGCTTAAACATATGCACGGCATTACATTTTCCACATGTTACTCCTATCACTTCTCCTAAGATCTGTTGTGAATATACAGTGATTTATTTAGAGAATGCCAGGAGGGAATAAAGCCACAAAAAGTCTCAGAGCTTCAGAGTGAGGTAAGTAGTGGATTGTAATATATTTAACAAATGATCATGAAAAACACAGGAAAAGAGAGAGGAAAAACACATTCCCTGGCTATGAAGTTGTTTAAATGTAAAAGGCAGGAGCACTGTTCAGTCAGGAGTATTTTCTTGGCTTTTCCCTGCATAAATAAATCATCACAGCGTACATAGTGGATGTGGTGATACGTAGTAAATTCTACCCTGAAAGCCCCTCGCTTCCCACCCCATGGCGGTACCGAGCCCTACACGATGCCTTGGAGCGGGATTTGGGGAGTGATGTGTGCGAGCAGCCCTGGGATGCAGCCGCGGGATGCTCCCAGGGGATGCAGCCGCGGGATGCTCCCGGCCGCATCTGGCCGTCAGCGGGGCTGGGAGCCGAGCGGTGCAGGGGACTCGGTGGAGCCTGCAGGGAGCTGCACGGCTCGCCCAAAGCGGAGAGCAAGCTGCCTGTTGAGAAACAGCAAGTGTTTCCCTTTCTGTCCGAGTATAGCGGGGTCTGCGGCGGATTTCTGCCTCCTGCCTGCCAGTATCTGCCTGTGGCTATAGACAGGGTGCAGAGGATAAATGGTCAAAAAAACCCCAAACCAACAACAAAACCCACCCCTTGGTGGTTCTTTGTGCTTTTTGTGTTCAGTATCTTTCAGATAGTTTTACAAGGCATCCAAAATTTTACCTTGCGAAAAAAGAGATTGGTTTAATTGGGGAATATGGGACAAAAATAATAGCAATGCCTTTTCTGTTTGCATGCAAGCAAATGGCAAAATAACTAATTATTTTTTTTTGTAGGTTCCATTTCTTTGGGATTGGGAAATGGGTGACAAAAAAAAGAGCTGGGTTGTCTTCTGGCTTCTGCTACGGCAGAATTGAAACAGTTTTCCTATAAATTACAAGGAAATTTTCCTACAGGCAGAGCTGTAACAGTTTAGATTTAGACACATTTTAGATTCACATCTAGATCTGGCATGTTTAGCCAGTTGTCACTTCTTTTTTGGGCCAGCATGAGCTTTACAGCGAGATACTGCGTCTATAAGCAGACAGGTGCATTCACACAGAACTCAGTGCTCAGAGCGAATTCACGCAATGCAGAGCCTGCTCTGCAGCTCGTCCACAAGCTACAAAACCGCCCATCGTTAGTTCTCAGCAAAGCCTCCCTAGCAGGGGAAAAACCAAAAGAAACCCAAGCTAAGGAGAGGAACAGAATGTTAACTTGCCATTAAATCGTATCGGGGTTGTGAACGGATTATCTATTGCAGATTACAGATAAGAAGCAGGAGGACAAAACTGGGAGGAGGTGAACAGGCAAAGTTAAAATTCTTAAACGCTCAATTATCAATGAAATCTGACTTGGTGTACATGTGACTTGTGCTCAGATGTCATCCTTTATTATCAGCTTTGGCTGCTCATCAGCTCGCCCTTCCAGTCCAAACTGGGAACACGGTGGCGGGCTCTCCCAGCCCGGCTGGCTCCCGTCAGGACCACCCTGGACCACCGATGGGGTGCGGGGTGCAGGAGCCTGTGCTGCCCAGAAGGATGCGGCCGCGGGGGCTGTCGCCTCTCCCGTCTGCTCCCCCGGTACGCGACTGCAGGCACAGCGGAGACTTTGCCCCCAGCTGCACGTGCCCTTTCAATTCTGCCGGACAGGCAGCTGGAGCAACATCTGTCAGCTCAGAACATCTGCACTCCTCTAAATACCGGTCTGGCTCTTCTGGTCATACCTGGGGCCCATGAGCACTGTTGTTATTAATTTCGCCTTTCGCCTAAGCCTTTCTCCAGGCTGCCTTTGCCTCGGGCTGGGGTGACCCGTCCTCCCCGCGCGGCCGTGAGCACCCCTGTTAGCAGGAGTGAGGGGCTGTAATTAAGGTTGTGTGCTGCTGGGTGGAGAGGGGGAGACAAGGAAGAACTGGCAGGGAGCTACGAAAATAATTATTTCCAATTGAATTACAGAAGCCGTGAAAACTGCTATCAGCCTAACTTCTGTAACTGTTAAGTAGTCATACCAAATATTCCTTCTTATTCTCAAATAATAAATGTTATTAAAATAATTTTTCTCTGTCATGAATTATATATGAATGTGGTAAGTATTCATAATCTATTAAAAATTAACCCATTTTGAGTAGCATGAAAATATTCAAATTAGATTATGTCAGATCATGTTTTTAAAAGCAAGGAAGAGTTTCTTATTTTGTTATTAAAATATGTCCTAGCAATACTGCACAGTACCTGCAACTCACAGCCAGAAATAGGTGTCAAGTTGATATGCAAAATATTGTTTTTCAATACTACATTAGTTCTGCCGCACAATACCTTGTTCTTACCCTGGAGTCCAGCTCTGGGTGAGAAAATTAATTTTACTGACCTGGAGAATCTCACCGGCTGAAACTCAGCAAAGTTTAATACACTGGGGATCCCAATGGACTTCAAATACTGGAGGTAAGGAAAAAAAAAAGTCTTTAAAATCATACAGCCCCTTTCCTTGCCAATGCCGAGCTATTCCTTTCTGTGCATAATCCAGGCTACTTTTAAGCATGCTAATGACTTTCCACTGCATTGCTGAAAGGAGGCAATGCATCCCTAAATAGAGAAGGTATCTTCCTTAAGTTATGCTGAATTCCCCTTTAACCATGGCACTTGAAAGCTTCTTAAATATACATTGGAGAAATACAACAACAGTTCTTGCCTTTCTGCCACAATCTGTAATTAATTGGCTTTGGTGATTTGTAGGGATTTTTGCTCCTATTTCTTTGTTTTGTCTGTATAAATGAGTCGGGATGCTCTTTGTGTGTGCAGCATTTTTGAGGAGACACTAGTGTTTTCATGCTGTAAGTAGCTCTGAAGCAGACACATTCAGCTCTCTCCCAGCTTCTACCTCCAGCACATTTGTTTGCTTGTTTTCACTCTGGATTGCTAAGCAGATGATTGAATAACCGCAGAGGCCATTTCTTGTTCCTTCATTATTTTCAAAGCAAATACAGGCAGAATTCTAGACCCTGGAGAAAATACAGCTAAGCTAAATTTTGAAATTGTAAAGTGCTGGCAGCAGCTAGATAATACTCATTAAAAACATCAAGCTGAAGCTCTGAAACCTCTCTTCAGTTTACACAGTAATTCGGCTGGAAGTATGTTCTATGGGAGTTTTTTCCATGGAAACCTGAAGTGTAATCCCCCAAACAACTCACTTCGCTCTAATGTATATGGGCTTGATGTTTAGATACCACCCGGCTGTGTTAGTCTGGTTGCTATGGTCCTGTTTTCTTTTTCATATAACCTTTGATTAATACACTAACCATCACAACAAGCTGGAGGACTGGTATACGAACACGCCATATGGTGCGCGCTGGGTAGAGATGGGCTCGCTAGATGCCGAAACGCCGCTAGTTTCTTCCAAGAAACTCTGGCAGTATAAACAGCCTTGGCCTGCGCTTATATAGTATCTCAATCCCCTCCGCACCGCTGCCAAGATTTCTTAACTGCAGATTTTTTTTCAGCCGTCATCCCCACCCCATCACTCGGTGCCGGAGCCCGCTCTCAGCCCCGCCGAGGTGCCTGTGATTTACAGCACACCCAGCTCCAGCCCTCACAGACCAAGATCGACATTGCTCGTCACTTGGTGCGGGTGGCTTGTGCCACACACGCGTGGTGGGCTCGGACCTGGGTCATCCAAACCAAAAAGCCGATGTCTTTTCCCAGCTCAGGTCCTTGCAGCTTTTTTCTTTTATCATCAAGTTTCTTTTATTTACAACCTGCAGCTAAGCAAGGTGGCAAATCTTCAGATGATACATCTTGGCAAGAGCGTTGACTTTCAAGCGCGAGAGTTATCCATGAATGCAACATTTGATGAAGCTTAGAAAGCCAACAAAGCTTCATGGATTATAATTCTGCTCCAGTTTTCTCCTACAATAAAATACCTTTTCCCTTTTCACCAGTTTCAGCCAATCTGGTTTACAAAGGTGTTGGGTAATTATTATAATTTCTATATCACAGAGGGAGAAATTGTGATATGGAGAAGGGGAAGAGTTTGTCTGGAGGTCACTAAGCAGGCAAAGCAGAACCACAGTCTAGGGCCCTAGTTCTGCTGGGAAACCAAAACCAGAATAAAAGCATACCTTTATGTTTTGCTCATTAACCTATACCATTATCAGCAACTTATCAGCATCATTCTCTACACCGATGAACTATTTTTAACTGCTATATTTATATTGCTGTGGTTCTCAGTACTTAGTGTTTTTGGCCTTTATTTCAACACATCTGCTGTGGGATTCGCCTTATCAGATGGATATCTGTAATGCAGATGTAGATATGAGTACATCATTCGAGGCTTTACAGGCAATGGAAAGAAATAGGCTGTATAAGGCACTTTTCTTATCTTAAAAGCAGACTACCATAATAAGTCAGATGAGTCACACCCTTTGACCGTAAAGGCAAGCCAGGGTGACTCAGACGCACACACGAGATCTCGAACTTGCGAGATGAATCCTTCCCAAGGCAGAAGGAGGTACGCAGATCGCTGGTGAGCAAGGCTGGCTCACGTAGAGCACGCGTCCGGCTTTCCTCGCGGGAGGGGACCTCCTGTGCAATATGGCACCTTGCAGTCGAGGGCGAGCAGGGGCCTCATGCTCCACAGTCAACTAAAAGTTGGGCAGTAACGCCCCGCCCCAGTGCCACTGCTGAATTCAAGCTAACTGCTGGAAAATGCCACGTCCTACAGGTTTGTGCGTGCTGGCCACACGCATGAGGGTTTTGACCGGGTCACTGGGGTTTCCCTACACCTCCTGGTGTAAGGCGTGAGCACGGTCAGAGCATCCCTGACCTCGAATCTGTATTTCACCCAGGAGAAGTGGCACCAACAATGAACCTTCTTCCCAAAGTCCCTCTTTGGCCTTACTTTCTAGCCAAAATATCCTGAAAATTTAAAACACAGGATTAACAAAGGAAGGGAGCAGGGCAAATATAATCTGACCTCCAAACCTGCTGCTCGCAGTGGTGGGGGCACAGGAGGAACGGTAAGAATTTCAGAGCAGCCTTGCAGCAATATTTAGACTCAATCAGCATCCCCTGTCAACAAAACTCAGAGCAAGTAAAGTTATGGACGCCCATTTTCCTGTGCCACTAGATGGCAATCTGTGTATACCAACTTCTCCAACGTTGGCTGCTCGTGGGATGCGCTGTGGAGGCTCCGGACACCTTCTCCTGGGCAGGGCCAGCGCTCAGGGAGCTGGACCAAGGAGCTGCTCCTGCTAACGGCTGGTTCTCTTTTAACTTGATTAGGTTAGTTTCCAGCTGAATCAGTTCCCTGATCTTAGACTTGTGGCAGGACCACACGAACACGGCAGGACGGGACGGGGCAACAAGCCGGAGCATCCTCTTCAGCAGAGTGGGATGACAATGTGGCCCAGCAGGCAGTCGAAGCAGCGATGCTATTTTAAGAATACTCACTAATAGGTCGGAGCATAAGGAAAGAAACCCTCATTTTGATCTGTGAATTATCAAAAGCTTACATTTGCCGTATGGCTTACATTTTTAAAGAAAACTCCATTCTTCTTCCAAAGGAGGTGGTAGGCATTTATTGTTTCTCTACTCCTTTCCTGTTGAATAAAGCTCAGCAACGTTTCCAGGTGGCACCAGGTCCTACAAGATCATTAGGTCACTTGGATCTGGTGTTCTAGGTTTGATTTCAAATCTTGCAACAAATTTTGTCTCATATGGGGAGTGCAGTTCTACAGCACACTCGGGTGTTACGTGCACACAGCTTCTCCTCATTCTTTCTGACAGAAGCTAAAAATCCTGTGTAACAACATTAAAAAAAAAGGGGGGTGGGGGGGGAGTGGAGGAAGATAATGATTTTTTGGCCAGCTGCCACTTCACTTAGCAGGGAAAAGTTAATGGCTGTTCTAGTGACCTCCACAGTTGCTGCACTCATTTAACCAGTTACACTTAATTATGCTGAGTAATATAAAAATTCCATATGTTCTGTGAGCAAATTCCTCCTTGGTCTATGGAAAACAGAAACCCAGCAGAGGCAGGAAAATGCCTGTGCCCGACAACACTATTTTATAAACTATTTTTAACTTAATTTCTCCATCTTCTTTGTAAAGGAATAACACTTCTTCATTGCCTCTGGCCATAATTAATGTGCCATAATTCAAGTCCAAGAGACATATAAAAACAGACTTAAAGCAGAGCATTAGCTTTCAAGCAGAGCAAATAATTTTGCACAAGATCAGTATTTTCTATACTTAAAACTCTTTTCACTGGTTTTAATTAAAGTCCTTCAGTTGCTTGAACACGGAATGTGCTTTCTTCAGCCACGCACTGTGGTTGAGCATATCCATCTCCGCCAGGACCGGGCAACGGAGCCCGGTTTGCTGCGGGAGCTGCCATCGGCAGAGCTTTTCCATGCAGATTTGAAATGGCAGAAGCATCCAGGAGCATTAACCTGCTGTCACTGCCTCTGGTTTGTTTTGTTTGAAAATAATACTGTCATTTTTTGCTGAAAAAAAGGTATACAGAAGGGAGTAAATATTTGAAAACATTTTAAAACTGTATTTAGCAATCATTCAGCTGTCTGAATCGCGTTTAGCATCCACAGCTCCCTTCTTGTAATTACCTGGTGACCAGGCAGCTCTTGGGAAGTAAAGTACCATTTAAGCAAAAGAAACGCATTTCAGACAAAACATGTTTTGAAACAATAAACAGTTTACATACACGACTAGTCCCGAGGGGGCTCTGCCTGCTGCAGAGGGCCCTGGGGCTGCCGGAGCCTGGCGGCAGCAGCCCCCCCCGAACCCCCCTGCGCTCGCTGGATGGGGGGTAGAGCACACAGCGAACAGGCTGAAGCTCCGCTCCCTCCTCTCCTGCGTGTTCCCCCTTCCCTTCTAGCAAAACCACATCTACTCAAAAAGTCACTTGCAATCGGAGGAGGCAAACGGGGAGGATGAGACCGTAGGAGCCGAGGCAGGACGGCAGCAAGGAGATCCATCGCTGCCCGCTCCAGGCCCACCCGCTGCAGCTCACCCCGTTAACTGTTGCCAGAAACCTCCAGAAACCTCCAGAAACCTCCAGCAAACGCAGTTATTGCTTGGCCTGCAGCAGCGCTCTGCCCTCGGGCAGCCCAGAGCATCTCCTTCGCTTCCAAGGCTGGGCAGTGTGTTGGTTTGAAAGGGGCAGAAGGACTGCCGGTGTGCCCCATCCACGTGGGAAAGAAGAAAAGGGAGAGAAAAAGAAGAATTTCATTTGGAAGGGACCTACAACCATCATCTAGTCCAACTGCCTGACCAGTTCAGGTGTGCCCCATCCACACACACAGGTGTGCCCTATATACACAGGTGTGCCCCATCCACACAGCCCTGCTTATCTGTGCAGTGGGAGGGGGGGGGTGTTTGGTTTTTTTTGTGAGGGTCACTTTGCTTGTGGAGGGTGCTGGGTGCAGGTAAGGGTGTCTCGGGGACTGGGGGGGTGAGAGAGGGGCTCCCCAGGGGCTGTGCAATAGTTATTGCAACCCAGGAAATAGCTGGGCTGGCACCGTCGGACTGCTGTATCTGCTTCTCTGGCTGCTTGTTTCTCCATGTACCTAATGCTGTGTGTGCCCAGGTTGCTGTAGCTGTTGTCCTGGCTCCTGGGCTCGTTCTTGCTGGCCACGTGTGGCACACAAATGTTCTGTGCTGGTGCTGTGGGCGCCCTGGGAGTGCCCTGGAGCAGGGGGAGCGTTCCTCCCCTTTGGGACAGGGGTGGTGGTCAGGGCTCTGCTGTGCACTAGAAGGAAGAACAAACTCATTTCAGGATATGCTATACAGTAAAATACTTTATGTTGTTATGGCAACTAAAATGCTAAAAATAAACCAAGGAAAAAGCGATGATGTACATCAAAATGACCACATTTTATTTCAATTATGAGGGGTTTTTAAATGCTTTCTATGCAAAGAATTCTGAAGTTTATTTTTAAGTTTTCCTTCTCTTTGTGACTTACAGCCTAGGAGGAGTCAGGTACTGCAAAAATGTTTGCAGAAGCTGCCAAGTGACAGCTATAGTGTGCCTTTGCAGCAGCTCAGCCATGGTGGCAGCTGCCATACTGGAACATAAAGGATAGGAACTACATCTATTGGGGGTTTCTGCTCAGAATTCGAATGTGTAGTCATAAAACCCCATTTGAGGGAAAAGAAACTGGAGCTTCATCTTTGAGGGAGCTTAAAAATCTTTCTGTGCAAAATCCTGCTCTTGGACCTTGTGGTACCACCCAGGGCGGCAGCAATAGCTGTTTTATGGTTGTACCTGCAAATACTGGGGGAGGATAGGGCTTCTGGGCTGGCAGGTCTACAGGCAAATAGTAACAATTAATAGGCTAATCTTAATAATCATATATTGACATTTTGAACAAGTGACTTTACAGGTAATCTTCATCCAGTTGCATTGCTGTGCATGGGCTGTGTCTGTCCAGAACTGGCTGCCTTCCCCATCCCTTGTAACTCAGGTCAGGAGCTCTTACTTTTTTTGCTTTTTCCACTAGTTCTGTGTTGTGAAAGACGATTCTTGAAACCAAGTGTACTGTTTTCTATTATTATTATTAAGAAACATATTCTTGCTTTGGGGGACTCATGAAATATAGCTGGTTTACATTGCAAAATCTTAAGGCTCTGCTTTATCAGAAAGAGAGCCCACTCTTCTTACCGCTGGGTGCTGCTTGGGAACTGACGTTTGAATCGCAAAGAACAGTGAACTTAAGTCATTCTTGGAACAACCGGAGAAATGAGTTTTATTATGTCAAATCCAAGCTGCAGCTGCAATCCTTTTATTAATCATAATTAAACTTTCATGGAGTTGCTCGTGAACGTGCTAGCTAGGCTGGGCAAGTCGGCTCCCTTCGGCTGCATCGGCCTGACTGAGCAATAAAGCCCTTGCTAGGAAGATGAGCTGTGGGGAGGGCATTCGGTTACCGTGTTTGCCAGAACAGCAAATCCACACTGAAGAATGGGCTTTCCATCCTTATCCCAGCAGCCTGCGGTGACCCAGATGGAAATCCTGGGGCCGGTGCTGTTGCGGATGGCCGAGAGCGGCAGGTCCCCGCCGCAGGACGTGGTCCTGCCCCTGCCTGCGCTCACACGTGTGCCGGGGTTAAGGCTTCGGTGTCTCACTTTGCTTGGAGAGGACTGTTCAGTGTGCTTTGTCTGCCTTCCCTGTAGGTCCCTGTGTGGCAGACACCTTACAACCAGAGGTAGCCCTCTGCCCTGGATGGCAGCACATCTCCTGGGCTCCCTGGAGAGGTTTTCCTGATTTCCCTGGGTTTCACAGTTGCCCTTTTTGGGGGGATTCAGTGCAAAAAGGAGAGAGGGGCTATCTGCTGGGGCTTGCTGCTGAGGTTTCTTGACTTGTAATGCTGTGATCAAACATCTGCGTAGCCTCGCAGGCGTGGTGAGAGGCAGCGATCCCTTCCCGATGGGGGGGTGTCCCCTCCAGAGCCAGTGCCCACCAGCAGACTGTGAAGCTGCCTATATGGAAGTCGGGAAAACCTGTGCCCTTCCTCCTGATAGTAAAGTGTGTGGAGGAAAAGGGGGGGTCAGGCTTCCCTGCCAGGAGCAGGGCTCAGGAGGGAGGTTTTTAGGGATGCAGGGAGCTGCCTGCACCCCTCTGCTTGGTGCCATGACTGCGGTGGAAGCCAGCCGGGGGGGTCCACGCAGCACAGCCCCTCTGCTGCCTTTATCCCCCCCCCAAGCCTTGGAGCAGGAACATGCACCTCCCTGGCTCGGCTGGGCTTGAGGTGGGCTGGTTTCAGGCACACCGCTTGCTTCTCCTGCAGCTGGGTTAATCCCACATTGCTGCTGAAAGGCAAACATCTGGAGAAGGGGCCACAGAAAGGAAATTTTCCTCGATTTGCAGGGAGAGCTGCGAGTGTCAGCTAAATAGTATGTGTGTATGAAAAGTGGCATTTAATTAAAGATAATGTAAATAGAAATATGCATTAGCTTAATGTGTGCCATCAAATGAAGGCACTTCCAAAGAGCAGGGAGGGGTGAGGCTGTGCACACGGGTTTACTTCTTGTATCCTGCCTTCCAGCAGGAACAAATTAACTGCCAAAGGCATGCTGTTTCTCTTTATATGTATAGACATATAAATAGGGTGCATGTGTGTTTACTATGTGCTGTAATTTCTTAGGTGCTATAAATTTCATGCCTCTTCCAAATATTTGAGCACTACTCTGACCTTTTAACCAAAACACAAAAAGTAAACTGTATGAAATCTATATGTACAGTGGTTGTCTTTGAAAGCTAACATTTACCCATAGTCATTACTGTTTATATTGCAACAGCATGAAAAATTGCAAATATGGAGGAGAGAGGCTGCTCCTGATGGGAAGTGCTTTGAATCCAGAGAAGCGATGGCCTGAGAGCGGTGCTGTGCTTGCAGAAGTCGGGCTTTTTCCACCCTCTCTGAGCATTTGCCTTGCATGCCTTGTCCCACCAAGGAGCCCCTCCTGGATTCGTGATTTGATTCGTGTTTTGTTAATGAGTGTTTGAGCCATCACTCATGCTGTGTCTGTTCGATCGCTCTTCTGAGACTTCAGCAAATGGCTGCTGGTTGTCGTAGTAGTCTCCCTCGTTGCAGTGGGATGTGGCATTCTGGGGTAATAGACAGTAAAACTTGTGGTTTCTGCACGAGGTTCTGAAATCTCCTGTCGATGATGTCTCTACAGCTATACCATTGCTCTGTTTGGCTTCATCCCTCATCTCCTCTTTTTCTATCGCTGTTTTGGGATGAAAGGGCCTCTAAGAGCTGATGGTTGCCTGGGGGCAGCTCTCCTGGCTCTGCTCCGGGCAGCCTGTGCGTGGGGCAAGGGGGGGCCAGCAGCAGTAGCCGTAGTAGTAGAGGGGAGCGGGCACGGAGAGATGGGCTCAGCCCTGCTGCCAAGGGCTGCGTTAGAGTAGGGGGCTTGGCATCCAGAGTATTTTCTTTCCTTGCCACCTGCAATTCCCACCCTTTACCCTTCATGGAAAGCAGCAGTGCGTGCGGAGGCTGTGGCAAGCTTGGGCATAGGTGTGGGTACAGGCACCCCAACCCCGGCTGCTGAAGCCCAAGGTCGGGGCTGTGGGAGGGAGAAGAGCTGCCCACGGCCTGTTGGGGATGCTGGTAAATGGGAAACGCAAACCCTCTGGGGACTCTGAGTGTCCCGAGGGAATCCAGTCTGATGCGACCAAACTCCCTCGTGCTCCCAGCACTTGTTACTGGGGCAGCCTGGGGAATGGCTGGTCTGATTCCCCAGTGTAAAAAATGAAAAAAAACCCCAAACAACAACAACAAAAAACACCAAACCAAGCCCCCCCCCCCCCCCCCCCCCAAAAAAAAACCCAACAAAACCCAAACACAGGGAATTATCCTCTGTCTCACTGTAAATGTGTAAATGCTGGGAGTTTGGGTTATCCTAAAGTAACACTTCAACATTTGTCACTTGGTATGTCAAAGCTTTTACAACTGTCTGTGGCAATACAGGCGTTTGCAGCTTCATTTTTACATGAGGAATCTGTGTCCAGAAGGATCTTGCCATCTTTACTGGATGACAAATAAAATGTATGGCGTGATTTGTAAAGCAACCTACTTTTCCAGGTCTCCAACCTTGTGTTTCAACTATGACTGTTTTTGTCTAATAGCTTTACTCTGTTAAACTGATAATAAGTGCCAGCCCTTAGCTTATAGAATTGTCCAGGGTTAAATTTAAGAGGAAGCAACGTAAGATATAGGCACTTGGTGCACCAAAAAGAGGTCAATGATGTAGCAGTCTCTGCTTTGCGGTGCTGTGTAGCTATATAAACATGCAAAGAAATGGCAGAGAGCCACAGATCTAAGCCAGTGTGACACTTAATGCTGCATTGCAATGTTTGCATTTTATGCTGAACCAAGAGGCTGCTTGAACTATTGCCCTATTTACTCCATCAGTCTTTTCTATTAAGAGTGTTTGCTTTCTGGAGCAAGACTTGTGTCTCCATATGGTGACCCCTCTATCCTCAAGTGCCCTTGCTGGACAGTAATATGTGTATTGAAATATAGAAAACCAGTTGGATTTAAAATTAACATTTAGTAAAAATATGATGTTACCTTTAGGACTATTTTAAAAGCCAACAGCCTGATGGATGAAGTGTCATTATTTAGCAAACAAATGTGCTATTAGAACTGCCGAGGAGGACTCTCGATGTGGTACTGAAGAGTCAGTATACTTGAATGCAAAGCTGAAACTATTGAAACGTCGGGTGGGGTAGGCTCAAAAAGTTGCATATCCAGGTGTTTCAAGTGGTTGCTGTTCTGATACGTTACTGTGGTTGATATTATAATGTGGATAGGGCTGGTAAAGTAGAACAGCAGCATTTGTTACTGGTCATGTTTTTTGTAGGCTACACTAATATGTTTTGTAGCATGGGGTGTGTTTCTATGAAGTTCAGTGCAGTCATCTAAATATATTCACATCCCTTCAGTAAGTTTTGCTTCCTTTAACTTGCATGGTGTCCTCAAATTTTAGCCTGCTTTTGTGGAGAATGTTGTGTAAATAAAATTATTAAACATACCTGAAACAAAAGGAATTGCCATCGTGCAGGCAGGGAGAGGTACCCTTGATTTGCTCCAGTCTTGTTAGAGAATGACCAGCACAATCTTACTTTTTTTTCAAATGTTGATTTCAAAATAAAGTTGGCCTTTTTGTCTGCTCTGGATGGACTTGGCAAGACTTTTTCCTGCATGAGAGGGGTTTCTGCCTCCCCCAGTCTGGGAAGGAAGTTTGAATATTTTACAGATAAGCTAAGCTGTTTGGGACAGGCAAGGAAGAATGATGCTGTCAGGTCTTAAAGCTATTGGAAGAATATAGAAATGCAGCATGCAGTTACCAGAATTTGAGGGAACATATGATAGGAGTCGTCATGTTTCTAATTACCAAAGTAATCACGACATTTTGTGTATGGCAGTGTCTGGAAAGCTGTGAAGACCTCTTTTTCCATTGGAAAATATTCATTTATAAAACAAAAACTATTCGTAAAAACGGTATGTTTCTTCCAAGTCTTCTAATTTAAGCTCAGAGAAGAGGACCTTTTTCAAAATGACCTGTTAAGCTGGGAGTAACTTTTCAAAACTGTCATTAAGTTATACTGGAAAAAAATTAAAACGGAAATGCTGAAACTGAAGAGAAATATTTAAAATGTTTGTAATGAGACATTTTGGTGAGTTACCCTCTTAGCCTATGCATCAGAAAAAAGTGCACTAGCTTTTTTTCACAGTGATGCTATATGACCAATCACTCGTCCTTTACAAAATCATGTCAGACACTTGCTTATTGTAACATTTTGTAGGTGCTATTGTATTTCTGGAACTGGAGAATGCCCACTGGTTCTCCAGGACCTACAGCACTTCACTGCCTACAGCTGGTACGTGCTTCCCTCCATTAGCTTTATCTTCAGTTTCTGCAATATTCCACTGGTTGGCATAGAGGTGGCCTCGCAAGAGGACTCCTTAGCAACTGGTTTTCTGTTAATATTGTCTCATTAATATCTCTGCGCTCTTCTTGTGTTGTGAGCAAACTGTGTGTTTGATATATCTCTTTCCCCCCCCTAAAATGAAAGAAATGATGTCTGATTGAGAACACTTAATAGGCATTAAATTAGATGTTAGACATATTAAAAAAAAAAGACAGGACATCTATATAGACAGCTGTGGGAGGAAAAAAGATTAGCTTTGCTGCCAAGTGGGAGTAGATTCGAGCAAGTCCAGTATTATCCATACACTATACTTAAACCAGTGCTTGGAAGACTATGGGCATTCCTCACTATACCTTGTTTTCCTTGGCCATTTTATTGGCTAAATATCTACTAACTTTTGGATAAAATCCTGATTTTGCTTAAGTTAATGGAAATTTACATGTGTTTAGTTGTTGGGTTTGCCCTTCTTTTCTGTGGCTAGTTTGCTTTTTAACCATTTTTCTTAATTGTTACACTTTTGCAGGCTGGTATTCCTAAGCATATATTTCTGTACCCTGCAGACCTGAAACTGCTAGAAATTTGTAAATAAATGTAAGATTTTGGAAACTTGTTACTTTATTGTTCTCCTAACTTCTCCCTCACCACTTTTTATTCCCAGTTCTCCTTTACTCCTCATACCACTAAGCCTGTTTAAATAAGATCCATGTGTTGAGTGAAGTGAGAAGAGCTTGTGTACTGTAAAGAAAATGTTCACTGAGCGCTACAACACAGCTTACTCGAAGATTAGAGATAATACAGCTGGTTCTCTGCAGTCAATAATACAGATATTTGGTACCCTCCTCAGTTCATAGATAATAAGAAAGGGCTGAATTATTTTTAAGTAAATTATGGAACTCTGTTTTCTTTTTCCCTTTCATAATATTGGGATGAAATATCCATGCATCGGGATGAATGTAGTTAATCTGTAAAGAGTTGCCAGTATGCAAATGAAGTTGCTCTTTAGCAATAATTGAAACCATCGTCTGGATGTTTAACTTTCACTGACTGTTGGCCCGGAAGGTCCTGTGGTGTTGAGGCTGTGACAAAAGTGCTGGTACCGAGCAGAGCATCACGGGGCTGGGATACCTTGGCCAGGAAGGAGGTGACGCTCACTTGCACAGACTTTGCTTTTTAAGGTCCTGAGCATCTTATTCCAGTTGAGGAAAAAAAAAAAAGGTGGTCTTGATTTGAAACAAGCTTTTCTGTGTTTCTGCAAATGTCTGCCAGCTCTATAGGCCCCAAGGGATGATTCTCTGGCAAGAGTTTAAGCTTTTCTGGGCAGGCTGAAGTCAGACAGCTTTGGGATAGAGGAGCATCAGAGCTACCCTTGTGAGCAGGACGTTATACCTTGGGGTTACTAAGGTGAATGGCATAATAACGTTCAATGATCCTACAACAGTTGTGTTTGCACACGTATAACTTGTCTCTCGAGGTGCGGTTTGACTTCGCAACTAAGCCAACCCAAGAAGTAGAGTTGCCATCAAACAAAGACCTTCCAGCTCCAGCCTCCCCCTCCGGGCAGTGTTGCATCGCCTGTTTTCTCATGCCAGCCCTGGCAGAAGCCAGCCCTCGCCGGGAGCTGCAGCAAGCCTTGCAGGGAGGGCTCTCGGCCAGGACAGCCCCGGCTGAGCGGGGCTGGCACAGGGACAGCCACCGCAGCATCGGTGGGAGGAGGAGGAGGAGGAAGGTGCTGCTGTGTGCTTCACCTACACCTGGCTCATCACTGTTTGTCCTTGTTCAGCTCCGTTTACTGTGACCATTGCAAGTCATTAAGGCTATCGTGGGCCTTAGAGTGATGGGAATCTTTTATAACGATGGAAATCTTTACAGCAGGGGCTGTGTCTGGGTACCAAACTTGAGCTGAAGAAGGTTTGTAGTGTTTCCCAGCTCTCACCGATGAGTGACAGCTGGCGATACCACTGCAGCCTGCACTGGGTTGGTGCATAGCGCTGGCTGGGAAGAGCGGGGAAATGCTCAGAAATGGTAGGAGAATACAAATTAAAGCAGCAAGGCAAAGCAATAGCAGAACAAGCCTGAGTTGTTACTAGTAAAATTGTTTTAAAGCTGATAAACAAATTGTAAGTTTTGCTGAATACATTATGATGAAGTGCCAGAGGTTAATTATCAATACTCTCTGCTCCTTAACGATGTATTTTTTCACAGCTCTTCAGTAAAACAGCTTTGCTTATCTAAGGATTCCTTGTTTCATCAAACATTTATTTTCCCAGCTGGCTGTGCAGTTTCAGTGTGCTGGGCTGTCATCAGCCTTGCTACCCTGCGCTTCTCTTGGTTTGTTAGCAAACCTCGGTAATGGGTACCTTTCACTTTCAAACTAGTCTTCCAGTGCTGTTAACCACTTGCTAACCAATTCCCCAGAGAGACACTCTATGCATGCTAAATCTTCGCTTAAGGCTGCTGTGGGGTTTTTTTTGTTTTTATTTATTGCCAAAACTTTACCTCAAGCCTTGGTGGCAGCTTCCTCCTTAAACCATTAGGTTGTCAAGCTCTGAACGGCCGTGGCTGTGGGGCCAAGCCCTAAGGACTTCTGAGGCTGATGCCCTCTTGGGGAGGATGGCGTGGGACTGCTGTCCTAGTGTGTCAAGTTCCCACAAGAAACCACGGAGAGACTTAGCTGCTGTGGATGTTCAGGAGATGGTTGTCCTCTGGATGCTGACCTGGAGGAACCGATGCCTGGGATATGGAGAGGACAGAGAAGCGCATGAGTGTTGGAAAATGCTGAAGCCCTCCTTTTCTGAGGCTTCCACCCTTAGTAAGTGGTAATTAACGGGAAGGCGTAGTAGCTTGTTAGCTCTTGAGGACTGTTAGCGCTCATCGCTGCCTGTAGTTTAGCTTCCCTTTTGCCCCACCACATCTGCGGTTTCCCTGGGGACCAAGTGGCTGCTGGAGGCTGCAAGAGCAGAGGGTGTCCCTCCGAGCTGTCCCCCCCGAGCACTGGGCCCCTTCCCCTGCCGCTACTGGGGCAGGACTCTGCCTCTTGCTTTTGCTTTCGTTATTACTTACTGCCTGCTCCCTGTTGCTGGGTACCTGCAGCTCTGTCCTGAGTGCAAGTCCTTACAGATCAGCATCTCCTGCCGAGACGGAGTGCTTGAACCATTGCCCAGTGCAGCTGGTTTGAAGGGGAGCAGGAGACCTGCTGAAGAAGCTGTCTCCTCCTGGGGTGTATGCCTTGCCTGGGGTTTCAGTCTCCCATGGGGTGAGTCGTGATGCAGTGGTGACTGCTTAGCGTCTCGTCATTCACTTTGTAGTTCTCTGAGAAACACAGCAGGAGGCGGACGTTTGTGTTGTGGTTCCTCTCTTTATCACAGGTTTGAGATACCATTTACCCTGTGGCAGGGTGAGGTCCTTTTGCGTTCATCTTCAGAAGACTTCTTTAAATTAGGAAGGAGATGCCAGTGGTTGGTTTTTTAAGTGTATTTATGTGACTTGTCCTTCAAGGAAGAAAGACTAAGGAATATCAGAAAACTTTTCAGATGTGTATTGGATATTAAATTTGCTCTAAATAGAGACTGGCCTCCACTCGTTAAAACAGGTGGAGATGTAAAGACATTGATTAATTGCAACAGTAAATTGGGCTTCTGTATGACTTCTGTTTTGTTGATAAGATTAAAAAAATGGCTTGGGGATGAGAGGTCAAATTTAAAGATAATATTCTCTTAAGATGCCAAAGGAAAGCTTTAAAGAAATCCCATTGTGCACCTTCTAATCCAGACCTGTTAGCAAAATGCGTAGCCCTTCTCCCCTTCTCACTCATTCCCCAAAACATGGAACGCCTTCTGCTGCGTGTAAGACAAAGTTCTGGGTTAAAAGGTGATACCAGGTAAATAGGTTTGCTTCTGATGGTGGTAACTTTCCGATGAGTTACTCTGAAAATGCAGAGCATGCGTTTTTAACATGCCTTTGGAGAAGTGGCAGCGGATAGTTTGGGTTATGGTGGCTGTGTGGTGCTTAGTTGCTGGCTGGGGTTAAACCACGACAGTAGTACTTAAGATTTTCTTCCAGAACAGTATAGGCTTTGTATGGTAGATGAGGTTTTCTTATAGGGAACTGAGCACAGAATGACCAAAGACTGTATGCAGCCTTGGAAAGAGCTGGAGTCGCACGGCAACAGCTGAACAAAAGCATAAATTCCATGCAACAGAAACAAGAGATCTGGGAGGAAAAGTTAATGTAGCCAAGCTATAGAAATAGATCACAGGCAGTCTGAAGTCTACACCAGCTAGTAAGGAAAGCTTTGGTCCTAGTCCATAAGCACATTAAAAATATGAGATGGCAGGGTTTACTGAAACAAACACAAACCATTTGTTGACGTTGGCAAATCCTGTGTCCTTCAGGAACAGGGATTTCTCCAGCTACGAATGCATGGCTTCCAAATTGAACACAGAACGAGGAGAGAGGTGGTAGCTGTAGACCCTTCTAGAAGAATAGACAGACTTTACAAAGAAAAAGATGAGAATGCCCCTTTCCTCAGCCAGCCCTGGGTGTGCTGGGAGGGGAAGAGATGCTGATGTTGACTGCCAGCGCCCCGCTGAGCTTCAACCTCCAAGCTGTTGCCAGACTCGGAGGGGAGAATGTGACTTCTAAGTGGAATGGATTAAACACTTTCCCTTTGAGATCTGAGTCACATCTTTACCTCCTGCTTTCCTCGTCTGACTTCCTAGTGCTGTCCCAGGGTGACAGAGTTATATTGGCCTCTGTTCAGAGCAGGCTGTAAAACTGCAGCTTGAGCATCTGCTCCAAACCAGAGCGGCGGGGACCCACGGGGGATCCGGATGGCCAAACGCTGGAGTTACTAGAATGATGTTTTTCTCCACAAGCCTGTGCCACTGTAAGCTGATGTCATGCTGTCTGGTGGGAGCACTGGGTCAGCGGGGATGGTGCGTGTCCCTGCAGCAGCGCGACCCGAGCTGCTCTGCCTCCCGCTCGGCAGCCGTGCGGTGTGGGACCTTCGGCAGGGGCTTGTGCAGGAGCTGCTCCTGGTGCTGTTACTAATACCCATCTGTTTTAAAACAAGTACCTAAAAATCAGTGCAGCACTCCTCTCTCTCCCGGTGCAGGCTGCTGTAGATTTGCAAAGTTCAGTGGAGCGCTGGCAGTTGACTCTTAGTCACCATCTTTCCAGCCTCCATGTTGGTCTGCAATTTGTTGCATCAGTGTATGGGGCCAGATTTGTCACAGGATCAGACAATGTATGACTTGAAACAACTTGTTAGGACAATGATGTGTAAAAAAAATGCTCTCTTGGAACAATGAGTATAAGCCCGTTTCAAACAGTTTAGTGAGAAACACATGAGACAGATCTTCTTGCCAGTTCATGCGGCGTATCTCGGCTGGTCCTTGTATCATTGTGCACGCTGAGCTGCCAACTGGCTCTCAACAGGCTGAGCAGGGGATTCAGCTTTCCTCCTGTGTTCCTTTCTAGTTCCTTTCCATCATGCTCATAACAGCTATGGACCATTGTTTCAGACTTCTTCCTTACTTAGCTCCTCCTCTAATTTTGCTTGGTTTTCCCTGTTTCTAGAATCCCAGAAATTTATTGTCTTTATTTCTTTGCTGTTGTGTAGAACTTCATCCAAGCCAGTTCAGCTCTCCCCATTTCTCAGCAATTAATGAAAAATATTACACTGTTCTGCCTCCCTGCCTGCCCCCCCCCCCCGGCCCCCCCCCCCAGCGGCAGACATTCCTTTTCTGCACGGTTTTATCTCTATTTCCCAATCCTCCTGCATTGTCTACTTCTGTTTAAGTTTTATCCTGCCCAGTGCTCGCTGCTCCTCTGATTGTCCAAGATGCAGGACAATGCTCCTGCTTTGTCCCACTCCTCATCTGCCATTTCTGTGCTTGCATACATTGCTCACAAGAGCTAGGAAAGGGTGGATGCCTTGGGCCAGACTTGCATCCTTGCTGTCTGGAAATCCTTGAAGCTTGTCACTTAAGAAGCACTGTCTTACGGTAAATAAGTCTTTTCCCTGTAAGGAAAAACATGCTATTGAATTATTTTTTTCCTCTAGTCCCTGCTCCAACCCCAGCTTTTGAGTTTTATCTATATAGATTTAGCTATTCTATGCAAAGCTGTTATCTTCTGTTTTCTGTAACATGCCAGAAGAAAGCAAACAAACCTGAAAGATAACATACCTGAGAAATACTACAGATGTGTCATGGCAAGCTGTCAAGAGTGCTGGCCAGTACTGTGTTTTAAATTAATGAAAAATAGGCAGGAGTACATTTTGTGCATGTAGTGTCTGCTGATGACTCAATGTTTCAGCTAAACATATTTACCTGAATATTCATAGTCACTTAGGAGGTGGTTGCATCTCCTGAGCTCAGCTAATCATTTAAATTCTGTTAACTATACGCTTTTCTCCAGTCCACAATGTTGCTTCTTGCAAGCTATTTACTATGTATCCTTTAACTTCCAAAAAAAAGGCAAAACAACCAAAAAAACCTCCACCCCAAACCAAAGAAACCAGAGGCACCTCAGCTGGCTGCAGGAGGACACAGCTGATCTGCCTGGTTCTCCTTCAGGGACCTGATCCTGCGCAGGGACCTGTGGTCCAGGGTGCGCACAGCCTGCTGCTCGAGGACCCAAGCTAAACCAGGTACCTCTGGTGATGGAGGCGCATGGTTTGCTTTATCTCCTTTTAAAGAGATTATATTCACCCTCCACATCAGTATGGGGTGTGGGGACTGGTGAGAAGGGAACGGTGCTGAGCAAGGAGCGGTTGTGCGGGGGGCAGAGCCGTGGCTGGAGCGCGGGCTGCAAGAACCGAGGAAAACAAACCCGGCTTGTTTGATTGAGAGAACGGTTTCCTCTGAGCATCTTCCCCAAGAGCAACAAAAAACAATTCTGGGGGGTGTCTTCAGGTGAAGGTGGTGTTTGCCACAACACAGACCTGGAGAGCCTGCAGCTGTAACGACCGGGGTCTGTACGGCTTTTTCTGGGGTGCGAGGTGTGAGTGGTAAAAGCCCACTCATCTGATCTAAACGCTGCCTGGAGAAGCCAAGGAAGATGCCAGGTTCTTCCGAGGCTGCAAACGCATCTGACGAAGACCCGGCAGCCTGGGTGAGGTGCCCCTTCCCCAGCAGAGGCAACAAATCCCATTTCATGCTCGGAGGTCCCAGGTGGGAGAAGCGGGGAGGGCGCGACTGCCTGGCAGCGGGAGCGTGCTGTGAAGCATCGAGGTCGAGACAAAGCTGGTTAGTGCGTTTTCCCCTCTAGGAGCTTTTTAGCAGGGAACAGATGGTGCTAAGATGCTGTTGAATCTCAATGTCACCTTAGTTAATCCTCTGCAAAGTTTTGAGGTTTCTCTGAAAGCGGTGGCTGCCAACTTCAGCTGCTGCGCTCAGTAAGTCCTAGTTTGGCAAGAGGTCCCTTGAATAAGAAAGCCAGGAGTCATTACAGGGTTTTTACGATAACAAACATAAGTCCTGAGGTCTGGTTGGAATGTATTTGTATTTTAAAGAGAACTGAGGTTCTTCAGAAAGCAAGAAGAAAAGTCAAGGTAGAAATTAAAAACAAAACCAAACGAAAACGACAAAAGAAACCCCACACTGAGCTTTTCCTTTTGCTGGATTAATTAGCTTTAAGATTACAAAAGAACCGGAGACTTCACTAAGGAGTGTGCTGGGGAAAAAAGCTGCCACGCTCAAACGCGAGCAGTCAGCTGTGCGTGGGGCTGGCTGCGGAAAGGGGCTGGGGCCTTCGGAGCCGACCCCTGCGAGGGTCTCGCGCAGCCCCGGGCAGTGGTTGGGCAGCGCCCGTCGCTGTGAAAGCCTGACCTGATGGTCCAACGTTTAAGCGACTTCAATGTCGCACGCACTGACTGTAAAACGGCTTTCCATAAATTCCTGTTGATTGCGTATCTGCTGACAGGTAATCAATTTTATGAAAACAGGTAATTAGGAAATAGAGCGTTTGCTTCTATGGCCGTTGCGATAGGCTGGTGACTGTTCGCTGCCCAAACCCGCGGGCAGAGCGGTTGCTGTGAGCACAGGCAGGTCTGCCACTGAGGTGATCGTTTTAATTAAAGAGCAAATGGGTGGTTTGGGGTTTTTATATCGGTGGCTGGTGTTATTGCTTGATGTTCAGCTGTTTTCATCAGCTGCGTGTTGCTGACGCTATCTGAGACCTGTGCAGTGAGCCCCTGCCCCTTCTGGAGAACGTGGCCACCGGCCAGGGACTGAGGGTGGTGACAAAAGTTTGGGCTCCAGAGGCTAATGATGCTCAGGCACATGCAGAGCAGGATAAAAGTGTGCACTTGTTTCTGCTGGTCTGCCCTGTGCTTTTTTTGATGAAGTGCATTTGACCCAGAAGGTCACCCGTGTCTGCACAGCTTTTGTCGCTCCTGTGGCCAGTGCCAGATAAAGCTCTGGGACCTATTAATGAAGAACGCTGATTTGGTAATGGAAAAATGTGGTCAGTAAGTGAAGTCTTCAATCAGGAAACTAATAGCATGTTCATAATGAATCATGGGAACATTTAATATGTTCAGCAGGAGTAGATGAGATGTTGCCCAGGAGCGCTGCTGTAAAAACACCTTACTATCCAATGATCGAATGCAGGAAGACTTCAGGATATTTGCTGGGAGGAAGTAGAAGGTTACTAAATATTGCCTCCGTTTTGAGGATTTTCTGACACAGCCTCGTTGCAGTGGGCATTTTACAACCACATTTGAAGAGTATTTCAAAAACTGTTGATCTATGTGCCTGCTATCATGCAAAATATAAGCCTACAGTTCAAGAAACAATTGGTTCCACAGATGCAGTTACTGTCATAAAATTCATCTAAGGATATGAGCTAAGGTTTTTGCTCTTTACTGTGAAATCTGCATAAAACTACTTAAATTTTACAAAGTGCAGACAGGGGAAAGAGCTGTGTGCAACCATGCCTTGTTGCTCAGGACCTGTGAGTAACCAGTATGTGTGACTGCCCAGCAAAGCCATCATTAATGTTAATGTTTCAGCTGCAAGCATCGTTCACTACTGTTTTTAATTTATTTTGTACAGCTAAAAAAAAATAATCCATAACATAAGAAATATATAGGTAAACGAGAGTTGGGCTTTCTCTTGCAACAGCAGCATGGGTTTTAACTGGAGGTGCTGTATATGGGGACAGGGGGGAAAAGGGGGAATAATTTAATCTCCAGGACATCCATTTGCATTAATCACTAGTATACCAGGTATCAGATTCTTCCTGTCTAGACCATCCTACAAAGATTTTCTTAGGTCTTGGCTCAGGAACAGGTGCTTCTAGATATGTGCTGAGACTTTCCTAGAATTTTAAAAACAAAACTGAGGAGCTGTCAAAATAGACAATAATGCCAGCATTTTAAACCTGTGTGTTCAGTGCTTGAATAGGAGCTGATTTCCATCAGTGCTGCTAACTCCTATCATCCCAGCTGGACTTCAGGCCCTCCTAAACCTTGAAATTAAAGGAGATAAGATTATGTTTCTTCTGGTATCTTCCTTCTGTAGTTAAAAGGTGTGAAAAATCTTTGCAGTTTGCGTCACTAAAGATTCTTTAACTCTCTGATTATTTTTTTTAAATCCTTGCCTTTCCAATAGCTTCATCCCAGTAATTGCTAAGGAAAATCATGTTGCAGTCGATAACAAAACTGCTTTACAGCAGTGCAGAATTGGAACAAAGTGTCTGTGCCCTGTCTGCCTTAGAGGTGCTGCTGCTTATGAATCCCCATGAACACCAAAAGTAACTAAAACACTACAAAGTGCCTCCACCGTGTCTAAATTTGCGACAGCATGTGCGTATCTGGAAGTATTTTCTTTTTCACATTGGTGAGTAATGTCAAGTATTTATGTTCATTCCCCATCATTTAATCTTGGGTAGACACTGTAATAATGCTTATAGAATACTATATATGTG
This sequence comes from Buteo buteo, assembly GCF_964188355.1. Lineage (NCBI taxonomy): Eukaryota > Metazoa > Chordata > Aves > Accipitriformes > Accipitridae > Buteo > Buteo buteo. The sequence goes on from NC_134194.1 coordinate 1,311,047, forward strand.
ATGTATGTGTGCTGAAGGAAAGATAGAGCTGACTAAATGGCAGAGGTAATGATCTGTAAAGTGCTAGGACATAAGAAAACAATAAAAATAGAGATAAAACAGAGGGGAGGATATGATTTCAGTTGTATTGGCCCACCACCGAACAAGTGACAAGGAACTGTATGGGGCACTGAGATCCAGCTTGTAAAACATGAAAACATATTGTGGAGATGTTATTTTCCACTCCAGCTTGACAGCTGCCCCATGACCCCAGGCAATTCCCTTCAAATCTGCTTTGCCCCTTGCTTGGCTCATCTCTTGCAAACTCTGTTTCTTTCAGTATCTGCTTAGGCATGACTTGACACACGGGTTTTGTCTTTATTGAGGTCTACAAGCGTTGCTAGATTTAAAATGTAACATTTAATTTCATCTCCTGTGTAATACCTACCCCCATTTAACTTCAGCTGGGCAGTCTGTGTAACTGAGGAGGTGTCTAGACTAGATGGGACTACACCCAAATTTGGCCAACTAGATCGATATTTGTGCTGGTAGCGATGATAATACAGTGGTACAATGTTCACAGCAGGTTGTATAACTGGTGAGGGAGCCTTTGGCAGGAGGAATTCAAGTAGCTGATGTACACAGATGTTTCAGGTCTGTGCCTTGGCTTATCAAAGGGTACTGATGTCCTTGACAGCCCCTTCTCTGCTGTCCCTTCCTAAACTGGCTGGACTGAGCTCAGTTTGAGTGCAGACAGAGCACAACACGCTCGGACAGGTTTCTCCAGTAGTGGAAGGCAAAATCATCTTTGATCCTGAATCCAAGGCACCCTGGTCACGTATGCTGCGGTCCTCTAGTTCTGCCATGAAATGAACGACTGTGTTGGTCCACTTTGGTTCCAGCCAGTTCTGTCTCCATTTGAGCTGTTCTTGTTGAGTCAGTTTGAGTGTTGAGGACACTTGAAGCTTCTCAGACCTGACAAGATGTTATGTTGCTAAACATGAAAACAGGCATGGAGTATTATGTCGCTACGATGGTCGGTTGTTCTCTTCCAACACCCAAAGCTCTTCTGAGTACACAGGGGTGTGTGTGCACCCCTGGGGCAGGGATGGCTGTACCATGAGCTCAACAGGTGGAAGAGGCTTCACTCAGCACTAATATGAAATAATCATCTCAAAAGCTAGATGGACTTGCGTATGTGAATTTATTGGCAGTACTTTGCATTTTTCCTCATTAAGGGCTGATTATTCTGATAATAAAGAATAAACTTTGCCATCAAGCATCTCAAGTGGCTTAACAGTCCTTAATTAAGCATCATAATTTTCTTTGAAGCAGGTAAATGTTATTGTGTATTGCAGGTAGGCAAGTTGGGACTGAAGAGCAAATGAAGCTTGTCATGTTGAAGAGCTAAGCTTTGCTGAAAATGAACATTTTTAGGAGCTGTATGTTTTCAGCAGAGGATAGGCATTAATCAAGAGGACTTAATTTTTCCACTTGCTTGTGCCATATGTAATTTCTACCTGGATATCAAACAGTTTAGTTGTCTGCTGGGCCTCAGCATTTTTCCGATTCTTCATATTTTATGTGAAATTTGCACAAGAATAAATGCCTTTATGGCAAAACAAACACATAAGTTCCTAAATGTGTAACTGAAAAACTAATTGTGCAGTGGTGGAAGGTATGGTATGGAGTACCCCAGACAATTCTGTCTTCTAAAAGAACACAGCTCTACTTGCACAGGCAGTGCTAAGTGCACAAGAAAGAGGATCTCTTACAATTTTTCAATATGAATGGCTGTTTCAAAGAGGTGGGTTCCACCTGATTGTGGAGACATTCTTGCCTTGGAACGAAGAGGCAAGCTATTCATTTGCATGTACATAATATTACTGCTGCCCACTCTTCAAAAAGATAAGAAAAAGTCAAAGGCCCATGTTGCAATTGCAGTCAAAACACTCAAAGTCATTGCCTAGCTGCATTTTCTGCCTTGAGCATCCGCCGTGGTCTGGCAGCAAGGCACTGCTGAGTGCGGGGGCAGCGGTGGAGAGTCCCCTTCGCTGCCCGGCACAGGTTGGGCACATCCTATCCGCAGGAATCTGCCTCCTGCCTTGCTGCGGCAGCTTTCTGTTCAGTGCATCCCTCCTGAATTAGGACCTACAGTAATTAGTTTCTTTGTTCTCCTGTATTGAAGTTCTTGGCTGAAATGGAGGAAGAATCCACACTGCATTACAGGCTATTATGACCTAAAGAGATGATACTGAATCTACACAACTGCTATAGCCATTAGGTGTAATAAAATCTAATTTATAGTTAGTGATAGAATATAAAAGAATTACAAGGGCTTTGACTGAAGATTTAATACTTACAGTAAAACATGTTTGCACATTTTGCCCCTGGAGTGGAGCACAGCCTTTAGCATAGGTACTGTTTTGGCATCCTCTCTCTGTTGCTCTGTTCCAGCAATAAGGACAGATTTAAAGGTTTGCTAGGTGGTATCCTGGTCAGTTAAAAGGAAAGGGTTACAACAGGTTACCAAGACTGGATTTTGTTCTGCTGTTGTAAGTAACCCATAGTCTTTGTAGAAGGGCAGGACATTCCTGCTGGGATCATCATGAAGAGTCATGCTCTAGGAGATAACACTCAAAGAGCCACTGGCTCTTTACAAGGTGCCAGGTACCAAACTTCTTGGTTTTAGAAAGCCTAGAAAATAAGATCACCTTGGCCATACCACAGGAAAGCCAGATTGACCCCCCTGCACTCTGGAGCCACCTTAGATTTACCCACCAGAGGCATTTTTCTGTTCTCTGGAAAAAGCTGGTGCAAGCCAAGGTGGGGTTTGATCTATGCCTGTGGCAACTCGAGTGTGCCCGCAGGCACAGTGCATTTGTAGCATAGCAACATCAGCTTTATTCCACGAGAAAGCTGAGAGGTGTTAATATACCTGAAACTGATCATTTTAAATATTAAACTCGAGACAGGCTTCAAAAAGCTTTAGTCCCAGGAGTAATTTCCTCCTTCCCATTTAAGAAAAATCAATCTGCTCAGCTGCTGAAAGGGTGCCCTGCAGTCAGAGCGATTCCCTCTGCTCAGCCCGCCTGGCTCCCAGCCCTCCCATCCACCTCCCGAGCATCCCTGTGCTCCGTGCGGGATGGGCAGAGCGTGGCCTCGGCTGGAGCATCGCCGAGGTCCCGACCGTCAGCTTCCATGCCCCTGTGCTGTGGAGGATCCGGCTGCAGGTGTAGGACCTGCTTCTCCTCTTGATTATGTGGCTTGGTCCTGGCGTACTCTCACTGGTACCTGATTTATGCCAGTTTTAGCAAGATGAGAGCTGGCTCTTTCTACCCGTGTATGTAAATTACCCTTCCAGGGTCACTGTGATAACAGATTCTGAACAATATGCAGAGTCAATTAATTAGAGTGCTGGTACTCTACTGATCTGCAGAAAGGTCACAGTCATATTTACCTTTTCTGTATTAAAGTGGGCAGTGAAAATCGGTTTTGCAGTGCATCTGTGAGTTTATCAATGACTTCAAGGCATGTGTGTACTATTCAGCCGTTAAACCGCAGTGACTGGTATCCGAGTTACTGTTGTTGCTGTGGTTATTTGCAAACATGTCACAGCAGCATCATTTGAGTGTCTAGGTTTCATGTACATGTTGTTTTTCTTTTCTTAAAAATATGTCTTGAAAAGCAGTGATGCTGGCATGTCAAAGAACAAATGTACCTTCGGTGCTGTTCAGTTTGTCTTTTTTCCATCCGACTCTAACTTCTCACAGTGTGATCAACTTGTAAACAGTTTCTGTTTGAAGCAGTCCTGTAAAAACTGGAGGTTAATAACCCCTGGTAAAGTTTGTATATTATGTCAGCAGCTTGCTGGCTAGTGAGACAAAAATAAATACTTCTGATGTAAAATGTGATGATTAAAAGCTTCGGATAGACAAATATTTTTCTTCCATGCATATTGAGCATTTGTGATGAGCTCATGTGTTAAACTATGCTGATCGTTCTGAAGAGGCCCCTGGATTTATTTTCATATGGCAGCATACAATCCATTCCCCAATGCTGTTCTGAATTAGCTTTAACATTTGGTAAGGTCTTCAACTGCAAATATCTAATTTCTTGTTCAATATTCAGATTTCCAAATGAAATAAATGATCTATTTACATGCATCAGTAGACCATCTGGTTCCGTATGAGAATTCAACAAAGAATCTATTAATTGTCACGCATGTTTATTCATCATTCTCAGTTCATAATTATTATAAATAATTAAATTGGAGAATCTTTTGCAAATAAACAAGCCAAATGATTATTTTGAAGCTCCAACTTCCATACCTAAAAGAAAATAAAATTAATAGCTCATGTAAATATCCAAGAAAAGGAAAACATTCAATTACATGAATACATAAAGCACTATCATTTTCTGCAAGTAGCTAAGTCCCTTTCATCTTGCATTTAAAACCATAATTACCCTCACCAGTAGAACATGTAGAAGACAACAGAAGGAGAAAACAATGTATAGAAAGAAAGTGTTAAGGTAAATTATGCGAAAGCATCAAGACAAGACACTTCGTCTATGTTACTCTACTATTTCTATAGTTCTCTCCCCAGAGAGAGAGCAGCACTGGTGTTACGTCCGTGTATTTATAAGCCTGTGCCGGGCATAGCATGAAAAGGAGAAGGAGATGTTTTGGGGTGTAAAGGGAGGCAGCAGTTGAGCTACAATGAGGATGAGTAAGGAGTGGGGGCTGGATGTGCACTGCAGAGGGGAGCTGGCAGGAGCGCTGCGGGGGACGCTGCTGCCTGGGGTGGGACAAACTCTGCTGTGGGACCCAAACCAGCGGGGGGGAGGCTGGGGAGGGAGCTGAGGGTGCTTTAGGTGACTGCTGTGTGGATGGGATGAATAAAATAGACGGAGTTATTTTTGAATAAAGCATGGCTAGCAAGAGAGGACAGAGGCACAGTGTTACTTCTCAGATGGTTTTGGGTAGTTCATGGCTGGGAGGAGATGTCTGTAACAGTCTGGGGTGTAACGTTTTAAAGGGGAGCCCAAGTTCCCTTTGCTAAAGTCTGTGGAAGATTAAAAATAGATTGTGGTCTCTTGGGGGAAATTTTGAGGTACATCTAAATAGCACCCATGCATCTCTAGAGCCACTGGAGCCTTATTTTTTGTCCCCAGCCACTCCAAGCATTATTTCTGGAAATAAGAGTCCTCGGGCACATAGTACTTTCACTGTGAGTGACTTCAAGCTGGAAAATGTGATTCATTGGAGCTAAAATGTAATTTCCAGAATAGTCATCTCTCACAGCTTATCTTCTGGAAAAAAAAGACATTTTGGCATGTCAGCAGGTGAAAAGGTTGGACACCTGCTGCGACTTATGGATAGTGTTTTATTACTTTCACATTTCTTATTTTAACTTCATTGCCTGACATAGTCATTACCTTCTCAAGGACATAGTTTTTAAAAGTATTGGGAGTCTTCTATCTAGAGTATGCTGAAACTCCGTAATGCAAGACATAAATGTACCTAATGCATCTCTTTCACTTTCATGCCGAGCCTTGGAAATGACATGGCTGTGTTCATTATGTACTGATGGTTTGTCTCAAGTTGTTCTTCCAGGTTGCTGTAATTTTAAAAATTGGTATCCTTATTCCTACAGCAAAGAAGGGTACAAAATTGGTGATGATTTATAGGTGTTTCCCTCTGATTTATTAATCCAAATTAGCACAGCTCCATAATGACTGAGATTGTTCCTACTTGGTATTTTTTGAGGGTTCTGCATGAGCATATTGGGGTTGCAATTTTCAAAATCCCATTAAATATTAGACCAGTCTGAGCCTCTAACAGGATTGACAGACATCAGCTCCAAATCAGGGGTCAAAGCCTGGGCCCTGGCAACTAAACTGCTTTTGCTGAAATCTTGGTTCAGACATCCATCCATCCCACTGGTATTTCATCTCTTCATTCCAAGAGTGAAAAATAGGCTTTTTGTCATCCAAAGTTGACAGTTTAACAGCTTCCTGTTACGATGCTTAAAACCTGTGTGCGATGTACCTTAAAGTTGCAGGATTTACTTTCCCTGGGGTTGGATCAAGCAGTACTGACGGGAAGGCCACCAGATTCCTGCCCTCCATTGCCCGAAAGCGAAAGCTGTACTTAATGACGACGTTCCCTGAGCCTCAGGGTTTGTAAGAGCTGTTCACAAAGGGTCTGGTAGAAGCTGTCGGAGCCACACGTCTCTGTTACCAGGTAGATACAGAGGAATCTTAATGAGCAAATCACAGGCCACGAGTCCATCTATCGGAATCGCTGTCAGCAGTAGGAGGTTTCTTTCCTTTGGATGTATGGGAGGTGACAGCTCTAGCGTGGAGGGGTTGTTCCTCCCCGCTGTGTGATTTCTCTGGCTGTTTGTGGTGCTGTGGATGGCCCTAAAATAGGAAAATGAATTCCAGGTTCCCAGTCTATAACCTTTCGGGCTCGGTTTCAGTTGTAGAAGAAAAACCTTTGGAGAACAGGCAGAAGAGAAGGTCTGACATGCTTATCTGTGCTTTATGCTTTTGTTGAAAATATTCTGCCATTCTCTGTCTCCACAAATCACTTGCAGGGGTGTTGCAGGCAGTACGGCATTGCTGTGTTTTCATTGAATGTGGCTGCTGAGAGAAAGTCAGGAAAACTTATTTTGGCGTATTGTTAGGTGTCTTGGGTTTGGCGGAGGTGTCTCGTGTTTTTTACTGCAGCCAAGAGACGCTGTTTCAGTATTTCAGGCATTAAAGCTAGAGAAAACCTGGAACAGGTTTTATAGAAAGATTTATGCAGCTTCCGAAGACAAGTGTGCACATGCTCGCAATTATTGTTCACCCGTAAGTTTGCTGAAATCTAACTCAGTCTCCTGAGTGACAAGTATAAACTACTGTGCAATTGTTTTTCCCTTTTTTAATGAACTCGTAAGCTTCATTTGTATGTTAAATGAGGAATCGATGCAATCAGACCACAAAAAGTAGATATTCTGTATAGATCAGACCATACGATATTAGCAGCTGAAATGTTACCCTACATGCCGTCACCATTTATAGAGGTAATGGAAAATATTGATTTCAAATGCCATTGCCAAAATATGAGGGCATATTTTAAAACTTGCTTGCTCCTGGAATTTCATCTCCCCTATCAAAAACTTTTTGAGGATGCCTGCATAACTACTCTGACACTAAAATTTCCTCTTCTAAGCCTGGTTAATGAAGAAGTGTCCAAAAAACATATAAAGATTTTTCTGGCTGCCTGTGATAGAGAAATAGGAAATGTCACTGGGACGGCAAGTACTGATGAAAAGATAAGTAATTGAAGCTAGGAAATTGATGTAAATCAGAAACTTTCATTGCTTAGTATACACTAATGGCATTTTTTGTTTTACATCAATTCCTCAGCATACGATCTATTTAGTGATGGTTTTATTTTTGAAGCTTCTCTAATAAAATATTCTCATACATTGTATCCTAACAAATAGAAGAACTATAAATTAATGTTTTCGTGATTTGGACGTGTTTAGGATACTTCTTTTGTCATCATGCATGTGGACACATATGCTCATGGGCTCCACAGGTGTCCAGAACTCTTCCCCAAAAGCTAGAAATGGAAGCGGTAACAGATTTAGTAGTGATTGTTCTACAGACAACATATAAAAAAAATTGTAAAAGCTACCTTCGTGCTATGTGTAGACCTAGCTGGAAAAACTGACGAACAACTCTGTCAAAGTGCAGATCAGTCGAAATTAAAATGCTTCATGTAATCACGCTGTCATTGCTGAAAACTTAATTTTGAAGAGGTTGAAGGCACTAAGAAGATGATAAATTCAGGTAATGTCAAACGTCCCATTTCGACATTTTTTGAATGAAATGTTTCAGTACTACCTTTCAAAGTGTCTTTCCATTTTTTAAAGACTTTTTTAAGACTTAATTATCTTTTTATCTTTTTTTCATAAGCAAGTGTTAGATTATATCAGAGTCCAGTATTGTAAAGTTCAGGCCTACACATCTGTAAAATATGCCTCTCATCTTGAAAAAAAGTTTTGAGATTCAAATGTTTCAGTTCCTCTCATTATTTCTTGATCATTTGTGAACCAAAGTGAAAAAGGTGTCCTGCCTAGCACTGCCAGTGAAGCTGTTTTCTTTGTTGTTAATAGTTCTAGTGAATAAACAAGCAATCTTAAGTGAAATAATGGAATACCCCAAATGTCACCAAAATATTTTTTTATATTAAAAAAAATATTATTGGATTATTTCTTTTTCACCAAAAAGCTGCAGTTTTTCTTTATTTCTTTGTCTTTCCATTGTAGCCTAGGCTAAAGACTGGGTACTTGAGCAAGACAGGAAACAAGTAAAAAAGAAATACTCTTTGAATGTACAAGAGGCTTCCCAGCCCCTCTCCAGGCGCGGGGGGCGGAGGTGGCCGGAGACCGAGAGCAGCCTGCGGGGTATCCAGCCAGTGACGCTTGCAGGGAGGTGTGCGGGGGATGCACCCCCAGAGCCAAAAGCAGCAGTGGAGGGTACACTGCTGCACCTGCGGCTCGGGTTTAATGAGAGCTTAACAATCCCCTTTGCAGGAATACTTAAACGTGCCTTGGTTTTGCAGAATTTAAATGTGTATCATAGTAGAGATGTGAGCGTCCTCTTTGTCTGGGCAAATGTTATCACTGTTAAATAAAACACACTGTGGTAAGTGTAAAGTGGTGCTTAGGTAAGCTGAAACCCCTGAAATATGAGATTTGTATATACAACCTCTGCTAATAAATTTGTGGTAACAGTCATGGTTTAATAGAAATTCCATAGGAGAGGAGAAAGAAAACATATTAACCTGTAGCAGTTACGGTAACTGGTGCTGAGGTTTAGAGCAGTTTAATGAACGTAGCATCATAAAAAATTCCATAGGTGGGAGAAAAGCTGTAGATCTGAAAGGAGGAGTGGTGTGAGGTAGATCATTTTCTCAATTGAATTGGAGAAAACCTCATAAATGCCTGTCTGGCGTTATTCTGATGCTGCACACACAAATAGACCCATCAGCATCCCTTGATGGACAGGCTGGCTGCTCCCAACTCCCCCTTCCCTTGAATTTTGTTCTCTTGGGTCTGATGCGCTTTAACTTCTTGCTCCTAATCTGATGACTCGATCAGGGCTACCAAGCGAGGGGCCTGCCCTCGTATCGGGGTACAGGTTTATGGGCTCTGCTGGAAGCCTGTGTTGAGCCCGTGGGCCAGGCTGGCTCTGGTGGGGGTGCCACGTCGTGGGTGACTTCTGTGCTGAACCGATGTCTCGCGGGGGCTGTTACTCCAAGCAAAGCTCACACCTGCCTGCAAGGAGACTATTAAGGCTGCAAAGTGAAAAGAAAAGAGCTGTTCTTCCTCCTGCAGACCCAGTTTTATCCTCTGCCTGGTGAATTTTGCTAAACTGACTCCATCTCAGGCAGTGAGCAGGCTGGCATGAAAGAGCAGGTGTAAATTTGTCACGCTCGGTGTCATAGTCCCAGCTGAAAGGATGCTTCAGATCACAACCTGCAGACAGAGCACAGCTTTTTTCCCCCTCTCCTTTTTCTTTTTTTTTTTTTCCCCCTATACCGTTTCCAGAAATAGAGCTTATCATCAAGTCTTGCCCTGGTGCGGTTTCTCCACCAGCCTCCTTGCTGGGGGAGTTTGTTCCTTGGAAGTGGGTTCTGCTGGAACACAAATTAAAGCGCTACCCGACTGCTCGTAGCCTTTCCACTTGTTCACAGGGACCAGGACTGATCTCATCTGGTAGGAAAGTCACTGAACCACAGCTCACACAGGTATTTGGGTATAGAGCCATCCCTGCTTTTTTGATAGGTATCAGAGATGTCTAACTGTCGAGCGTCTTTCTCTTCTCATGCCTTTTCAGAGACAGGTGGAAAATGGACTGCGGTCTAACTACTGAACAGTTTGGGTTCCTGTTTCATTAGCTGCTGCATTCAGGTTGACTCATTCCAGGATTATGTAGGCATTTTATTCACGGTGTTATTACTGGAAAGCTCTTTCTGCAGAGGCTTGGAATATAAAACTGAAAATATTCTGATTGTAAACTGTCTAAGATAATATGCAGTGTGTTGTAAAAGTAGGTCCTGTCTGTGCAACACTAATTCCACAACTGCAAAAGCCGTAATAAGTGTTAAACTTGTTCCTGCTACCACGTATGTGTTTTTGGTAACTGCCAAAATTGAGATTCTCATCACACACAAATCTGTAGTCTGCCTTGCCTTCACATTTAATTTTTTTTCTAGCTGAAAAACAGTCTTTTAATGCATTACTACTGGATGTTTTGGGTATTTTCTCCAAGATCATAACAATCCAAGAATTTCAAAGACATGGGGGCTTATAAACTCTCTCTTGGAATGTTCCATAAAGCAGAAAAAGGAGCCAGAATTTGTATTATTTCATTGTTCTCCTACACCTCAATGGAGCTGTCGTCCAAGGGGCACGCACGGCTGTCGAATTAAAATTAAGGTGAAGAGACTTCAGCAGTAGTGGGGGGTTCTTTTTGTGTTTTTTACCCTAATTTATCTCTTCTGCCCAGGTCCCTGTGTTGGGTTCTGAGATGTGAAAGCCAACTGAGCTTTCCATCATTAGATGGCTACACCCTTTTCTTAGGAGAACCAGGTCAAAATGTGATTGCTTTTCCCTTAAGAGCGAAAATGATGTACCTAAAGAGAAGGTTTCTGTCTCAGAATTTCTAGTCTTCAATTTCAAAGTCTAGGATGTTGGTGGTTTTTTTTCTCCCTGCTAGCTCCTGGCAACGAGGAGCTTTGAAACACAAATATTTATGGACAAGGCAGTGTTTGGATTAGGGAATGAAGAGTCTGGATCATCTGCATTGCTTATCTTTTCAAGAGAATGAATATTACAAGCATGGGTATACTCTTAAGATAACATCTTACAGCTTTGATTCCATAGAACATGCTTGATTAAAAAGTAGCCCAAAGAAAGAAGAGGTTCATTTTACAGCTTCCTGCAAAGATGCAGGATTTGGCACCAGTCCTCAGTTCCTTGGCAACACGTCCAAGCCTGGGAAAAAAAGGTTATAAATATACATACTTATAAAATAGTTATGATTAGGGTAGCATCTGAATGCCACAAGTTATGCTGGGCTCCGAGTGCTCAGGCAAACCCGAAGGCAATAGCGGAGCCGGAGGCAGAACGCCGAGTCGTGGAGGGCAGCGGCACAGGATGGAGCGAGATGCCTGGTGTCCTGCTGCTCGGCTGGGCACTTGGAAGGGAGATGACTCTTGACCCCATATCCCATCAAAACCCGGCCAAAAAGCACCTACGCTTTAGGAAGTGATTTTTATTTGTTCCCTGGGTAAACGGTGAACTCTTTACCGGATTCTGCCAGTCCAGCACCTCTCAGGCACAGTTAGATTAACTTTTAGAAAAATAATAAAAATAATGGCCCAGCTAATTAATGCCCTAGGAATTCTATAGAAGGCCTTATGACACCTACATTAATACCAAATGAGTTCATTATGATTAATGTTATTAAAATAAATGTCATAGGAATGAATAATAGCTTGGTCATTATTTTAAATTGTTGCCACTGGATCTATAAAAGCTAATGATTCAATTCTGGGGAAGTAATTCTGCATGTTCATGTCTAAAACCTGGGGAGAGTTCAAACTTTTCTGCAAAAAATAGCTGTGAAAATAATGTGAAAAGGTGTGTGTATTCTCTGAAAAACAGAATGTGCCCTGGCTTCAGAAAGGTCAGGTCTCCCTATGGCTGAAAGGTGGGATGAGAAGCTTTCTGACTGGGGAATTTCTTCGTGCTTGATGATGATTTCAGAATTGTTCATGCTGATTTGTGTTTAGGTTTTCATCAGGCTGGATTCCCCCCACCCCCCTGTTCTTTTTTAAGGGAGGATATGGGCTTCCGTCTGTGAATTCAGAATTAGGTGATTTCTCAGATCCATGCATCCGAACGTTTGCCTTTGCATTGCATTGTTTGTAACAGATAATTTTGTATAAACGATTCGAAAGTGAGAATGGCCAAACCAAAAGCGTTTTCATTCGGGCAGAGTGCGTGTATCGGCAGTGGAGACACACCATACTGTTCTTGAGTGTTTCTCCCGCTTGCAGCCATGCTCAGGTTGTGTGCCTGTTCTCCTGCCTGTCTGTGTGGCACACGGCTCTGCTGCCAGAAGTAATTTTGGCTGGTTTTAGCATGGCATTGCTCAGCTCGAGTAGATCCAGTCAACGCAGCCTCTTCTGAGGAATGTGTTGGGGTCGGGAGAGTCTCTGTAGCTGTTGTACTGCATTGGATTTTCCAATAATCTCAAGCAATTATTTCCAAGTACTTTTTGACTACACTGCTACGACATAACTGCTTCCCTCCTGTTTCTTGTTGTATGCGTGGTGACAGTTTAATTGCACACTCGGAGGTCACGGGTGTGAGATGTGCTGGGGGTGGCAGCGTGACCATGAGCTGCTCTGCTGCACCGGGCAGCTGTTCAACACGAAACCATCCCGTTTGTCATGAGACTGTTGGTTATGGCAAAAACGTGGGGAGCAGGGTCTTACCTCTAAGAGAAGAAAAATAACGTGGTTGTAAAGAAACTAGGAATTTGGTTCATGAAGACTATCATTTGAATTATGAACAATGTACTATAAAATAACCTTATAGACAAAACAAGAAGTGGTGAAAAAGATTGCATCTTCCAGACAGCTGGTCAAAGTCCTCAGAAGCTGTTACTTGGAGGGGATAAGGGAGCTGCCAGGGTTGTGTTGCCTTCAAGATCTGTTCCTGGTTTTTGGAGAAAGTGCTGCTGGCTGACCAGCACTGACTTGTCAGATTAAAAGATGGTGTCAACTCATGGGAAGTAGGTGATTAGGTTTATCATGCAATAAGAAGTGTGCTAAAGAGGTGAATCCCATAAAGGATACCTCAAGCTTGAGGAAGCCATGGCCAGAGCCCACAGCAATCCCCACGACTCTGCCCTGGCCTCCTGCTGTGCTACAACCACCAGAGCAGCTTCTGCTCTTCTTTCTCGGAGCCTGTGGTGGTTCAAAATCATCTCCTGAGAATTTATCACGGTAATAGTGGAGCTCCTGGCCTCCCCATTAGCACTGCCCACATGTGACACAGCTCCCACCTTCCCAAAGCCTGACTGAGATTGGGTTTTATTCACCCTAGCTGTTCTCATTGCTTTGTGAGATTACTCAGTATTTATAATAAAATATTAATGTTTGAAAATTGCTTTAAAGATTAGGAAGTGATATTCATTTAAAACTGTTCATGTTCTTAGGGAATCTTGAAGGAGTGAAAATGAAGCCTTTTGGAGAGGCAGGTACAACAGGACAGTGTAGTTGAGATTCAGGCTGCATGCTTTTGTAAAGAGCTAGGTAAATAGTAAATACTATTATTGTTATTCATTGATTTATATAGCATTTTTGTGGCATGTACTATATTGCTTGTATGTTTAAAATTGAAGTGTGGCTGTTCATGGGAATCAGTTCACCAACCAGTAAAAATTCATCCAGTCCTAATGTAAAAACATGTTCTGTTCATTCAGAACTATTTGAATTTACACAGGATGGCAGAAATTTGATTTTATTCTGGGTTATAAGAGTTGATACGAGATTGATAATGACATAAATAGTCTGCTTTTTGCTTCTGTTATGCATGCAAATTGCTGTCTTTATTATTCACCTCTTATTTTGATTTTCCTAACACAGTACAGCAGTCTTACCAACATAAACTTGTCTTTACAAAAAAGAAAAGCCTAAGAAGGATAATATTTACATTACTGACATTTAAAAAACAATTCTTTTCAGTGCAGTGGTTTTTACCTATGCAAATCTTTTTAGCAACTTGTGAAGCCTTAGGAGATGTTCTTTAGAAGCTTGATTAAAGTCTCAGCTGGAATAAAATATTTAGCAAAAAGATGTTTCTGTACTCTTCAATTACTCCTTAATGAATTGCCTTTGTTAACCTACTAGGAGACATCCTGTATCACTCAAGGTCTGCTTGTAAGTTTTCCTTCTTGGCTTGGTCAAATATATGTAAATTCATTTTTGGTCGTATAATCCAATCGTCATAAAAAGGACAAGGTGCTTGCTGCCACCGGGAGTGTTTTGTCTGTAGGGATAAAGGGAAGGAAACGGACTCTCGGCTGTGCTGTCCCGGGGGGTCGGTGGCGAAGGGCGCGCGGGCAGGGGCACGTGTTCGCATCTCTCTGCTGCTGCTCAGTGCTGGTGCTGAGCAGGGGCTGGGGAGAGGGGCCATGCCCAGAGCCCCTCCGTGGCAATGGGCGGCTGAGCAGCACCTCCGCTCCTTCAGAGCAGGGTTGATGCTGTCCTTAAAGCGTCCAATAAAAAAGATATAGAACAGGAGGAACGAGATCGATATTTGATTTCCAGTATTGCCAAAACAGTGCAGTAAAGTTTAAGGGGTACGTCTTGCTGGGAAGTCAATATTGCTAGGGGTGTAAGAAATGTAACAAGGGATAAAATTTATGTAATTTATATAATTATTTTTAAAGCAATGCTTTTGCCCGGTCACAATACTATTTTAACTGCGGTGACGTAAGGTCTAATTAATGAAATGACACTGGGAGAAGAGGTACAAATCTGCAGAGTATGCATTTTACTGCTGCTGATGTAATTATGCTGCAGCAACGGAGCAACACACTTTAACCGTGACAACGCTGCTGTTTTCTAAACAGCAACGTAGGTGAGTGCGCAGTGCAAGACGTGCCTCATCTGGAAATGATGACCAAGTTTGTTGACGTTACTGAGTTAACCAGGTCAGTGAGGATAAAAGCTGACTGCAAATAAATGTGGAAGGTCCTCCTAATGCCAAATGACTAGGTGATGAAAGGGCAGATGTAATTTAGTGTAAATAAATGTAAAGGGGGAAAGAAATGCAGTCTGACTTGCGGAAATATATTGATGGGATTTGGGCCGACTGGTTCCACTGAAGGACCAGACCTCAGGGCTACAGTAGATAGTTTTACAAAAATGTCAACTTGGTGCTCAAAGGTGCTCACAAAACATGCAGAGGATTAGGAGTAGGAAACTTAGGACAGGAAAAGAACATAGAAAACACAGTCATACCATTGATGCATCTTGCATGCTCCTATATTAACTAAGAGACTCTGGAAGTAAAAAAGGTATGGAGGGGGTTATTGAGGACAACAGTTATGTAATTTTTTTTTTTTTTTTTTTTTTTTTAAGGAACATCTGAATAGGTTAGGCTTTTCAGCCTTGAAGAGCGATGACTGATGGGGAATAAGAGTGGTCTACAAAATCATCAGTGTCATGGAGATGATTGATAGGAGTCTGTAGAACTAAGAGTTACCAAATAAAACTAGCAGTCTTGGGCAACCCGAAGAGTGTTTTCAGAGCATGCTCTACAGCTGTAGAGCCTCTTCCCAGAGGGTGTCGTGGAGGCTGAAGACTGACGTGGATTCAGGAGAGATCTGGGTAACTTGATGGAAGGAAAACCCAAGGGCTATTAGAGACAGGCCTTCCCTCTGCTCACAGTCCGTGTCCATCCAGGTGACCCAGGGATGTGGACAGGCTCACCAGGTCCGGCCACCCGTCCCTGGGTCTCCACGAAGGCCCCAGGCACTGCAGGGAGAGCAGAGAGAGTTGGTGTGACCCGCCATGGCTCTTCTTATCCTCATATTGTGGGAAGTGTCAATGCAAATATTCTAGATGAATCGTGGCTGGAGGGGTTTAGAGCAGCAGATGAGTCTTCTCAAGCCCTTCTTCACGCTCTGCCTCTTCTTCCCAACGTTTAGCCCGAAGGTGCACCAGGTGTCCCGGGTGGAGACGAACGTGACGCTGCGCCACAGCCAGGAATTTCACTGACGTTCCTTGGCATTTTGTAAAATGTCGGAGTCTCTCCTGGCTATAAAATTCAGGGCTCCTTTGAACTCAGCTTGGGGGAGGAACGGGATTTGAGACGAGCGCTGCAAACTGCCCGGAGGAGAGCAGATGGGCTTGCGTCGCCCTGAGTCACGGCGGCCGGTCCCGCTGCCAGCAGCGCCGGCGCTGGTGCCGGCCGCGGTCTGTGCCTGCCAGCGGTGCCGATGGGCGATGGAGCCCGACGTGGTTTTAAAATCAAAACACGTGTTGTGCGCTTTGTTGTTGCTAGGGCCTAAAACATTCTAATTTCTGAGTAGGTGTTTAATTTATTTTCCTCTTAAATTTTTTAGCTTTAGGAGGCATGAATCATTCAGTTCCACTTACTGACAGGGCTTTGCTCCTGGGTTTTGTTTCTGTGGATATTTGCGGTAGTTACCTACAGTGAGTGAGATGCTGTTATTGCTGTGTTAAGGGGCAAGGTGCTGGTAAGGGAAGCTGAGAAATCTGATTAATTTCGGGTTTGTAAACAACAGAAAGAAGTCCCACATATTGATGAGAATGATGGTGTATGTACCAGCAGAATAAGAACAAGAGGTTTAAGAAAATGAGGTTTGAGGTTGAACAATATGTTGTAAATGGGTGCAGCAGTAGCAGTGGTTGCCAGAACTTAGCTGCAATTGCTTTCCTCATGGTTTCTTGACTGCAGAAATATTAAACGTAACTAAAGGAGGTGGCAACCCCTCTTATCTTCCTGTTCTAAATGCCTTCTCTTTGCACTTCACCAGGGACGGCTTATGGCTACACAGATTTAGCTGTGTGCGTGCTGTGCCCCCAGCTCGGTATTGTAAACCACAGGGAGAAAAAGGGTAAGGAACAAATACTCATGTTCCTGATATATTGCCAAAACTAGATGTTGATAATTTAATCTGCTGCCTAACAACTTGATAGTCTAAAAAAAAAAAAAAAAAAAATCCCACTTTCTTTCATGCACAAACAGTAGAGAGCACTGCCATGGATGTTGGGAAAGCCAAAGAAATAAATAGGCTCACTGTAGTTACTAAATATGATAGTTGGCATTCAAACCGATGTCGAATATCTCATTTCTCAGATTTGGTACTGTAATATCTCCAGTTATTTCTATGATTTATGCAGCTGTCATAAACACTTGAGTCTGTGGACACCTACAGAAGTTACACTGAGACACTTAAAAACCTTTGAGTAAAGCCATAGATGCTTCTTTCAGCTGGAGGTTTTTGATGGAACACCCGATCCTTCTCCGTGCTACTTCTGGAAATACATTGTCATCTTACACCTAAGCTACCACCACAATATTACCATCTGTGCGCGTCTCCTGGTTGGAGCCGATCAGATTATTTGCTGTGAATAACACGCCACTGACCCTGCGGAGCTCACCTGCGAGCGGGTGGCCGGCGGTGAGCGCCGGCTGCTGCTTTGGGTCGGCGCTATTTGTGCTTGATGAGCGGTCACCTAAGCAACAGGTTTCGTACAGTTAATGTGGAAACGGCTCTTTCTACACAAAATGGAACAGCGTGTGAACCGCCTCTTGAAACAGCAGCATTAGGAAGTGCTGTGCTGGGACCAGGCTCGATCGCTGCATCCTCTGCCGAAATTGGAGTTTTGGGTGGGCCAACAAAGTTTTTCCAGACGCAGGCTCTTTTCTGCCTTAAAACAGGGTATAAAATATGTTGTTGATTTTGTGCATTCAATACTGCCTGTCTGCCCTTACATGGATTTCTTTACAATTTCTGGTCACGCAAAGAGCTGCATCATTTATAGGCAGGATTCACAGGAATGCGGCTCTGCTGCTAAGGAGCAGCTGGAGGACACGCTTAAATAAAACAGGAATCCTCCTCACAAGCTGTTTCATGTTATCATGAAGGTTTATAGATGGAGATAAATCCTTTCTGACCTATGTGACCCAGCTGGCAAGCAATGACAGGCTCCCACTGAGCCTGGACCCAGGTTCTTTTAATATTTCTGAAACTTCTGGAGCATCCCTCCCTTCTCGTGGACATGACTAAGTACAAAGGGAATTTAATCTCCTTCTCTTACAGCTCCAATCTCCCAGGGTCTGACTTTCTCGTTTTCTTTGTAGACTGTCTGCAGTCTCCCTGCAGAAGAGAGGCTTCTCTGCACACTGAAACTGCTTCTAAATTCACCCGATAATAAATCACTCAAACCTGACTAAGTTAGAAAATCTTTGTAGCTGTGACATAACATGACACAAATCCCTGGCTGTGAATACAGGAGTGTTATTTCTCCTTGGGAGGGGTGTGCGTGTTGAAAAGGGTTATTCTGTATTGCAATTTCCCAACTTCCAGGTGCTGTTAACAAGGAAATGGTATTTTCAGTGGCTCGGTGGACCGACCTGTGCAAAATCTGTGCCAAGCCTGCTGCGAGCCAGTCACTATTATTAGGCAGCTCTTGGGTGTCCATGGGCCTGTGAACCCACCCATCACCTCACGTTTCTTTAGCCCAAACCTCATTTCAAACTGGAGGGGGATGCTGAAGGACTATACCGAGAATAACATCTGAGGAGGTTTTTGGCAGGTTGCTTTCCAGTCTGAATGTGTTGTCCTCATTCCTTACTGTTTGCTTTAGTACTGTGCTTGTAAGAAAGTCATTTACTCTGCAATGAGTTCTGTGAAACTTGTGCAGGACATGTGATGGAGATTCCCTGAGATCTCTTTATTTGCTTAGAGCTACCTTGCCTGCTAATGTTTAAGATATTTTTTTTTTGAGGTAGTTTTGTGATTTTATTTCCCTTTTCAGGGCCCCCAAACTGTATGTGCCTGACCTCATATTTCTATTATTGAACATTTATGGATGCACAAAGACATTTTACAAGAGACTGAATTAAACAAGATGTTAACACATATATTGCTTAATATTCTCCAAGTTGTGTGTTAAACTGTTGAAGCAGCTCTGCAGGGGTTCAGCTCTTACAGAGAGTTACGTTTCTGAAGAAAATAATAATGAAGAAACCATTGCACTCCAGATGAAGAATGAGGAATGGGATGTCCTGGTATAGGGGTTGGGAGTTAAAGATAAGCAAAACAAACTTTGAAATTAAGCCATCCAACAGAATTAAGGCAACAAGGGGGGTGAAAAAATGCTCCCACTTCAACAGCATGTACATTTTTTGGACTGATTTGAAAACAGAGTTCAATAGGCTCTTACAGACTCAGTAATTCAACACAGGCTGCTGCTATCGCTTACTAAAAAACCTGCACAGAACTTGGTAGAATGAGAAAGCAGGGAAGGGTGTGGAATAAATCGCTCTGTATATTTTGCATATGTATTAGCAAAAAAGCTAGATGGAGAGTAGCATGGCTGAGAGAGCACCCTTAACGAATCAGTTAAGTAGCATATGCTTATAACGCTAATCTTCCTTGTGCTGTTAGCCAGCACACAAGCCGGGGAGCGGCACCAGCATTCCCCGTTGCAGGCAGGTATGCAAACTGGAGAGACCAAAATTGTGTTTGCACAGTGTTGGAGGCACAGCGTGCTTTTAGCATGCTGCAGTTTTTCAAGCCTTCCTTCCTAAAACATTTATGTTCCCAGAAAAGCCAATAAATAGCCTCATGCTTGATCTTTACCAAATTACAGTCAAGGATGGATTTCAAGTATTTTGCTGCTTGCAAACACTTTCACACAACTCTCACTTTAGTATTGCAGGGCTCTTAATGAAGCATAATAACTAAGTCCGGGCTTTTTTGGGAAAGCTTTTGTGGTCCTGTTGCCAACCATAATTGACAGCCATTTGAAATGCATGAACTCAGTCAATGCTGTGATTACATTTTTGAAGAAACTGTCCAAAAGGCTGTGGCAGAGTGCAGTTTCCTCATACATTGTATTACTGCCGTTCCCCATCTTTGTACAATAACCGCCGAGTGCAGAGGCTTTGCTTTGGGTATGGCTCAATGACAGACTATACAAGGAGCTGTTTTGACAGCTTTGCAGCTGCCATTGGGCCCGTTCTGTGGTTAGGCTGCTGATGGGCTGTCTAGACAAGCACGCCTTCTAGGAAGCCATGTTCTTCTGGTTCGTATTTGATTATGAGACAGGCTTTTTCATCTGTAATGTAAACACACTCCTGAAAAAAAAAACCCTCTGCTGTGGCATTTCTTGTATAAAAGCCCCTTTTTCTGAAGGGGTGATTTGATTCGTACATTCATGCATTCCCACTACGGATATATTTTCAGCTTTCCCATTTGGGCATTAGGTTTCCTGAAAAAGAAGTGAGGTGAAAATGCCGAGCCCCTCAGAAAGTGCTCGTATTTAGCAAAGAGCCACAGCTGTGCAAATATGAGGCATTGCATGGAACAAGTGAACTGAAATCCACCTGGTTTGATTGCTTCCACTTAATACAGCCAGCCTCAGGCTTGCCCTGAAAGGCAGGAGCAAGGCTCGCCGTCTGCATCGGAGCCGGCGCGGCCCCGGCACGGCGATGGTCAGGCCAGCTCTTGCCGTTGCAAGCGACGGCTGCCAGCGCTTTTGCAAGACCGAACGTCGGGCTGGGGCTGAAAGGACTCTTGCAGCGGGTAATTCTTCTGACCAGCGTGAAAACACACATTAATTTCCTCGTAACTGAAGCAACACATCCCAGTGGTGAGGAGAGAGGGCCCTGGATCACAAGACAAGGTTTTGCCCGAGGGTTTCGCTGCTGGCTCCTTGTTGACTGCTGCCGGTTTGTTCATCTGCTCTGTGCTTACGCTCTCCTGGCCCGTTTCTTGCCAAGGGCATGGGGTGCCGTTCCAGGCGGCTGCAAAGGCGTACATGCTGCTCTGTGTTTGCTATAAACGATGGTATCAACTGCACATAGAGAGGGCACAAAAAAGGTCACTTAAAAAGTGTAGCTTGGGAAGTCTCAGGGACTTCACGGGGAATTGGTGACGACTCCTCCCGTTGGATCTTTGCAGTTCCTCTTACCTTGCTCTTGTGTATCTAAAGTAGAATCAAACTGAGAGGCCAGGTCAAAGCTACCTGTGGGGTTTTGCATTGCCCTGGGGAAAAAAAAAAAAATGGACAAGCAAGCTAAGCCTTCCCCTTCCCCCTCCACCTCGCGCCAGGCTCCTGTGAATGCCCCGTGTTACCGAACCCCCAGAAACGTGCCCAGCGGCTCTGCTCCCCTCCGCAAACCCCACGTACAGACACCGTGTGCTCCCTGGTGGCAGCCAGTCCAGGGGAAGGTTTCTGCGCACGGAAAGGGGACCAGACCCCTGGATAAACTCAACAGCTTCTCCCCGTGAAGGGTTTGGAATAGGGTAAGTGGGATGCATCATCCAGAGCTAAATAAGTGATATAAATTTCTAAATAGGCTCTCTTCCAACCATGTTTTAGTTTGGGGAAAATCTGTTCTCTGTGGGTTTTCTGAAGACTTTGTCTGCCCTTCTGTTGACCATCCTACTTTTGTTTATGAAATTAGTATGGTGTTGAATTTCTTATGTTATTGAGTTGTTTTGAGCATGTCTTAGCCCTAAGCAAAAACATGGTAGTAACACAAGATCAGAGCCAAAACCCCCACAAAAATTTTCCAAGTGTCAAGAGGGAGACAAACACTCACCTTGCTGTGTTTTAAGGAGATAAAGAGATCTCCAGACTTTCTCATCCCTGTCCAGCACCAGCGTGATCCTGTCTCTAGATCGGATCAGCAGTACAATATATCACAGACTTCACAGAGTTTCCCAATCTAGAATATAAAAAGAAATTCTGTAAGATAGCTATAAATCCAAACATATATACTTTTGTTGAGGAAGAAAAAGAAATTACGGTTATGAAAGATTAGAACTTAAAATTAAAAAGTCTGCTGTATTGTTGAAGGACAAGAAGCTATTTTGTTAGCTTTGTAACGCACAACTCAAAAATTGGTATGAGGATTGAAATGCAGCACAACAACAAAACCGCTGCAGGTGTTTTTCATAAAAGCAACATTTAGTTATTGAGTTGTTATATCTTATTTGAAAGGTCTTTTAAAATATTTGTTAACTAGTCCTACCTGTAAAATTGAGTGTTGTCATTAAGCGTGTCTAAATATTTGTTCCATTAGACTACCTGTGTTTGTGTCAACAAAAAACACGGATAAAAAATTATTCATTTCTTGCTCCTTTGATAGCAGGCTGGCTCCCTCGTGATGGGGAGTTTGGTAGATTTTGGATGACTAGCAGGTGGAATGGGTCTTACAGAGCTCAGTGGAAAACCTTGCTTTTAGATCAGCCATTTTCAATTTTTTTTCTAGCAGAAACATGGACCTCTGCTGTGAATTTAGCACCACTGAAAATAGTTTTCCTATCTTTAGTTACCTTTTATGACCCCCTGCAGAGCAGCTCCTGAGTCAAAAAAGGTCTGCAGGTGACAGCTACAAAGCTGTAGGTGTTCTGGGCGATTCTGAAGAATGCAATAGAAAATTATGTGTCTTTGATAAAACAGTGAACTCTATTAAATTTATATGACTTTTAAACAAACTTCTGTGGAAACCTATTAGTTAAGTGTATTAAATTTTATAAGACTTTCTTGCAAGAGCTGCTCTAACTGGCAGCCATCTGGAGGGAGAAGGCAGCTGGAGCGCTGGTATTGTTTGCAGGAGCAGCGAGGATGCCAGCATTGCACTGGCTGCTACTGCACGTCTCCAACAAAAGCCAAGATTTCAGGTGTGCATACGCTGCACACCCCGCTCTTCTGCTCATCCTTGACCCTTTGAGCAGAGCACCGGTGGCCGACCGTGTTGGTCACTGCCTGTGCTATTAGTCCCACCTACCAGCTCAGGCTTGTTCAGTTTATCTATTCCTGACCGTTTACAAGAAAGGATTTAACCACCAAATAATGATAATAGAAAATCAAACCATTTTGCATCAGCAGGGCAAGGAAATGAAGTGTGCCATGTTCTGTCAACAGCTGCGATGCTCTGTGTAGAGAAATTAACTCCCAAAGTGTACTTGCCCTTTGTATCTGATTTTAATCCCATGTATTTCTATCAGTTTTAATAAGTAGATTTATATTGGACACCAAATGTTAAAATTACCTAAACTTGAAACGCCTGCCTATGAAATGAGTCGGAATAGATTCTCTGTGGAAGTTACTGCAGTGCCAATAAGGATTAATTAAAACTCAAATGTTCTTCATTGTGTGTTAATTGAGGAATTGTTATTCAGTCAACCTTCTTGATTTTTCTCTGTGTTAAATAATCATAGAAGTATTTCACCTAGTCTCACTGTTTATTTAACCAACTAATTAAGGGAGGGGATATTCTGCATTTATTAGTATTTTAATTGGAGAATTTTATTCCCGGTGGCCTAAACATCTACATATGTTCAGGTTTTGTGTTTAGCTTTTTTATCTTTTAAATGACCAATGTTCCTGATTGTACACACTACAGACTAAAAAAAAAAAAAAAAAGAAAAAAAAAGTACTCTGTGCAATTGAACTTCATTACAGCTTGAAAACCAGGGGCCAGGTTTTAATCTCAGCTGTGCTCATGTAAGTCTAAAGTAATTCCCCACTATAATAATGGATTTACTTTGAGTTGATACTGGTATTGAGATGAGAATCTGGCCTCTATGATTTAAATGATGAGAGTGCACGTTGTATAATAACGTTTAACAGTTGCCAGTTCAAACCATTATATTTAATGGTTATTGATTTATAAAAGTTCTCTTTATAACATAATCATAGTTTAGCAGGTGCCACAAAATTTAAAACTCCATAAACAGAGAGCCCTCTTGTAGGCAAAACATGAGAAAATCTTCACTTTATAAGGACAAAATTCCCAAGTATTTTGGTGTTCAAAGCTTTTTTCCTACACAACCATACTCTAGATGACATTATCATTTGCCCCATCCCTGGAAATGTTCAGGGTCAGGCTGGACAGGGCTCTGAGAGAACTGATCTAGTTGAAGATGTCCCCACTCATTGCAGGAGAGCTGGACTAGATGACCTTTCAAGGTCCCTTCCAACCCAAACCATTCTGCGATTCTATGTTCTACATTATTAAAAACAGTCCAAACTTGTGGACTCCTGCACTGCTCAGGCATATGGGTGCACAGTTGTATGTGCTCTTCCTGCAAATTGTTTTAAGGCCACACTGAAAAAAGAATAATCCAGGTAAGGATACAGAGGTCAGAACCGGCTCTTGCAGGTCCTCCCACGTCCACCCTTCTGGTGCGTTTTCGCATGCCCAGGCCCCGTTAGACATCAATACCGAATTGCTTTTCACTGGCGCTGATGCCTGATGGCTCTCCAAAGCCCCTGTGTGCAAATGCTGTTGCAGCGACCTGAGGTAAGGCTAGAATAGGAATGAGATGAGCGAAGGAACAAAGCATTGACTCACTGAGCTCCTGCATCTCGAGCAGGATCCCCAGAAAGCCTCCCTCCGGCTGCCGAAGCATCACGCTTGCCTTCGGGGGGAAACGGGGAGAACCTGCTGGGTCTCTGTGCCCACTTGGTCTGGGCAGAAGCAAAGCCCAGAAAGCTGCCAACTTGCATATTTTATTCAGTTGCTTTAAGAGAGAAAGTCTGTTCTGGTAAGGAAATAGGAAAGCTGATGTCCATACTTAATAAGCTTTTTTTGGAGGTGCTGTGCAGGCGTTCGGAGGAAGCAGCAAGGCAGCCCCGAGGAGGGGTTTGTGCACGACTTCCCCGAGGCACTGAAGGGATTCTGGAGCACAGGCGCTGCCCTAATGAGCACTCCTGTGGGATTTTCGTGCTTGTAGGTGTTATACTTCATTTTCACACCTGCAAGTAGGAAAGGAAAAAAGAAAAAGGAGTAAAATGACACCTTTCTAGAGATTTATTTCCTCTGACCACATAACTGCAAAATAATAGATATTTGCAGCTCTGAAATTAGATCAAAGTACTTCAATATTTTTCTCTTTACTGCGCTCTGTTGTGAATCAGAAAGCAACAAACACCAACACAGTTTTCATGCTGATAGTCTCTACTCCTTGTGCTCCATTTTTTATTTCCATCTTTAGTATTCTTCAGTAAGTCTACAAATACATTTTTCCTCCTGACTTTACCAAGCCTTTTTATTTCATTCGGAAGATAAAGGTAGAGATTACTCCAAATAATGTAAGACCTTATCTTGCACAGAAAATATGAAAAACATATAAACATGTCCAATATCTTTTTGTTTCTCTGTACCAATGCTGAGTGATTTATAGCTGCAATTCTTATTTCCCTGACAAGTAAAGTGGCTTTAGATTAAAATTTTGGCCAAACAATTTTTTTTTTCTGTAAATGTAAAGGTCTTCTAGATTCATGTAAATTACTTTTGAATTTTATATTCCAATCCTAGTCCCTGATTTAGCAATGCAATTAATATCCAGTTACATTAAAACATATGAACAACCCACCCTCAGTCAGTGAAGCACTTAAGTACTTGCTTAAACCCCATTGAGTTTAATGGGATGTGAATATTTGGTTGAAGTCAGGTCACTGTGCTAAATATAGAAAGTTAGATTAGCAGACACTATCTTAGCTATATACTCAGGTGAGCTGATGTTACTAACATTGGAATTTCGCACTTCACCTTATCTGAGTTGTCAGCGCATCCTTTTAGAGTTGTCAGTGGAATCTTTGTAGTTAGTCTTTATTACTCTTGATTGATGATTTCCTTGGTGCTTGCCTATTTATTTATTTTTAAATGGTGTTAAACGTTTTCCAAATAACCTCAGCAATGGTGCATTAAAACACTCAGCAAAGGAAAAGACGTGCATGCCATGCACGAAAAACAAAAGGCCGTGCTGGCGGCGTCGTGAGCTTCAGCCCCACGCCACCCGTACGCCAGCAGGCGGTTGCAGGGATAACGCTTTAATCCTCGTGGAGATACTGAGCCCGTTCCAGACAATAATTAACGTCGTGAATGTTGAAGGAAGCTAAAGGCAATCTGCCTGATCAGAGCGGGTGTCTCAGCCGTCGCCGCAGGCTCTGCCACGCTGTGCACACGCGTGTGCGCAGCCCTTTACACGGCACCTGCCTGCGGGGCTCCTCGCCGTGGCCAGTGATCAGGCGATAGCCGGGTGCCAAACCGCTTTAGCTGAAATGACATCTGAAAGGAAACAATGCAATTAGCTCAGACTTAACCTGCACGACCAGTATGGTCTGTGTCAGTGGAAGCTGATGCCGCCCTGCAGCTGGAGCAGAAATTTCCTTGCCACGGTAGTAACTTGCCCTGTAGCATCGCAACAGGCTTGTGCTGGTTCTTGCTGAGCCTCCCTTCTCCCCTGCTTTCTCTGCAGCATTGCCTGTTCCCTTCTGCCCCTGTTTTGACACAAACGTGCAGTGTTCATTCTTAAAAGAGGCTGCACCCCCACCATGGCGTTGCCATTGCTGTCCCCAAGGCACATCTTTCAGTGATCCCCAGATCTTTCAGAAGCACGAACAAAAAATTTCTTTACTGAGAGGGTTGTCAGGCATTGGAACAGGCTGCCCAGGGAAGTGGTTGAGTCACCAGCCCTGGAGGTATTAAAAAAGCACGTAGACAGGGTACTCCATGACATGGTTTAGTGGGCATGGATGATGGTTGGACTCGATGATCTTGAAGGTCTTTTCCAACCTAAATGATTCTACAATTCTATAAAATCATGCTCTGCTGCAAGTAAAAAAGGCACTCTGTCAACACACAATGTTTTCTTTTTCGAACTTTCTTTTTCTTTAGGATTGTACTTCTGGCAAGGGAAACTTGTCCATAGTTCTTGAAAAGGAGTCCAAAAGGACCTGGGTGACAGAAGATTAAGAAAGTGAAGACCAGGCAACAAATCGTGGCAAAATTTTGGAGGAGTTTTCTCTACTCTGCTGTTCATGACACCCTGGGGAGTCATAAGACCTGTGGTAATATTGGTTGTCACTGAATACTGGCAAATAACCAGAACTGAAAATTAGGGTGAATCACAATTTCTGCTTTTAAAAGAAAAGAAAAAAAATATTCCTATTATATCCATTTACCACTGCCCATCCATCCAAATCTTCTTAAAGAAGTCCACTATTAACCAGTCTCACTCTCTGGGGTAATTGCTTTCCCGAAGAGAGCTCTCTTCTATAGAAGTACTGTCAAAACAAGGACAAGTTTTGGGTCCATCAACCTTGACAATGTCCTCTGACATTATTAGCTGAATTCATCAGCTATTAATGACTGCAAGATATATAGGATATACTCTGGTTAGCACTTGGAAAGACTTTCAATTCACTTCGAGCTCTATTTATTCATTTAGACTAAATGGAGTTATTAAAGGTCGTGACTTCATTTCCAAAGTATCAGGTGAAAATACTTTTCAATTTAACAAATAGAGGACACTGCTTGCAATAAAATTAAATACCAACTTCAACAGTTTCTTTGATTTTAAAAGATATTTCCTAAAAGTTTTACTTTCATTAACTAAATCCAGGTGGGGGCTGGAGAAATGAATGATGGTGCACAGTGCTCAAAGGAGGGTTGTTGACTCCAATAATGAATTTGGGGACTTTGGGTTTTCAGAGAACAGCAATAAGATTTCTTGTCCTCCTCAGCACAGAATGACATGGAAAACCTGAAGTATAATAACTACCATGCGCAGAGAGGTTTTACAATAAAGTTTGCACTTTCATTTTATGATCTGAGATTTACCTGCAGAACACTAGTGGGTTAGTCATGACTGAAGAAAAGATTTTCTCTGTTCTTATGTTCCTTAAGAAATGTCTACGCTAGATGCCTTTTATCTGTATGTTATTGTCCAAGTGCTTTTGATATGGGCATTGCAATACAAGTTATAAATACTGCTGCATTAAAATTTTATCCAACTTTTTTTTTCCCCAGCAGGAAATCTGAAAAGCCATCTGTGCCACTGACTTCTGCCAGAAGATCAGAGTTCACCTTTTCATGTCCTATAACTGTTTGAGCTCCCAGCAAATTGTGCTGTGGTTGTGACATAAAGTCCTAAATCTGGATAAGGCAGCGAGGCTGGTCCCGCTGAAGATGCCCACCCCACCTTCAGGAGGACAAGTGCTTTCTGGCTGGATTTGGCTGGGAGGGCAGGCAGCAGGCAGATGTCAGCAGGCCGTCTCCAGGAGCTTCCTCAAGAAAGATGGAGGAAGAACAGAGAGGTTTATCTGTTGACCTTCCCAAGAGAGGAGATGGCAGACCCGACCCAGGTGAGGACAAGCTTCACAGCTAGAAACAGGCATCTGTGCCTAGAAGAGATGGAAAGGACCGGAGGGAGGTCCTGGGAGGGCTGAACTGATGGCATCTTGGGATTTTTCAGGATCCTTGTAGGATGATAGACGACATGTCTTCAGCGGTAATCAGGTGCGTCAGGTCGGATTGATATTAGTCCTACTTTATGTGCTGAGAAGTGCGTGACTGAGAATAGAAAATGCTGTGGTGTCACAGCTGGATGATGGGTCACTCCTCGCACACTGCCTTGGTGTGCTGGGAGAGCAGCGCGCGTTGGGAAGAAACGGTTTTCCAAAATCCTCACATGCTTGCATTACCCACAGTTTCCTAACTGCATAACTTAGATAAGTATCTCTACTAATTTCAAATAGTATAGGCTGCAAGTTTCCTCCCTTTGCTGTCTATGAAATTTGAAAGTGTTCAGTGAATAATTTTGCTCAGGTTGTTCAAGGAAACTTCAGGCCACCGCAAAGGGAATGCGGGAGAACTTTGATTTAACTTGAATTTCTCCGCTGCTCAGGCAGTGGTATAGCGCAGTGCAATTTAGATTACAAGATCCACAATCCATAGGCAGACTTTTTCTCTGACCACATAAATTTGCCTGCTTCATTTGGTAGCTGCAACCCAAATGTTTCTGCTTCTGTGAAAAATTGCTTTGAGAATGACCAGGCATCTGAGCAAGGCCATATGGTGTGTGTTTTGTATCAGATTGGAATAAAAAGGTGCTTTTAACACAAAATAGGTATGCACAAGACGAGGATAATGCCAATATAACGTAAAGGCCCCTTTGTGAGCTTTTATCTGACAGTTTGGGGTTTTAAGCACCTTCATTTTGTAGATGCTGTTTATTTAGTTCTCCAAACACTGTAATAAAGAAATCAAGCTGTAATCAATCAGATCTTCTTTCTGTAGTTCACTCTTGTTATTCCCAGTGAGGAAGCCTTACAGTTGTAGGAGTAATGAATTAATTTGTGAAGATGGCTGTGGTCTTAGAACATGTCTAGTCATCATGAACATGATGATAGCAAAGGAAAAGTATTTTCTCCGAGGTCCAGGCTAAAGATGTTATAAATGCCATAAGATGTTGTGAATAAGAATTAATTAAAAGTGCTGGTCAGAGCTTGTTCTGTGGCTTAGAGCAGGACCGGCACAACTACAGAAATTTGAACTATGTCAAAATATTTGCTTTATGTTGTTTGTTTGTAATGTATATGGCCTGGCCAAATGACCTTGCTTGTTTTCCCTTGGTGCATTTCTCTAACTGCTATAGCTGGGTTGTGGAGACAGATTACCAACCTCTTTCTTACTGTTATGGCTTGCGGACAGAAATGGTCTAGTGAGCCCTGGCTCACCCTCACAATTTAGAACGGAAATTGTAGCTTCCAGCTGATTACTGAAGAATAGCGAGATAATGAGAAGCAAAACAGAAGGGAAGAAGTCAAGTCTGCATGTCAGTACCTCCATACGGCAGTGCTGCAGGAAGACTGCCACCAAAGTTATCATTCACTGTGGTTTAGAATTGATAATGCCTGAATTTTAAAATGTTTTCTTTTTTTCTTAGGAGGTGGCAAAGTGACTTCTAAATGTAGGGATCGTGTTTTTGATGGGAGCAGCTGGGGCACAGTGCAGTGAAATGCTATGCCTGAAGTCACTCTGCAAATCCATCACAGAGCCTGGAATAAAATCCATGGCATTTGAAATGTTGCAATAATCATTTCTTTGCAGAGATTCGCAAGGGATCTTTGCAAGTCTGATACAGGCGGCTGAATCTGCTTGTACCACAGCACTGCGGCCACGGAAGAGCCATTCAGAACTCTTGGCAAATCACCCTGTGAGCAGAAGGTGCATTAGACTCCTAAGCCTGGAATATCTACTTTGGCTGGCCAAAAGTTACAGAAATGATTTTTACTCCAATAGACGCCTAATGCAGATTCACTTTTCACTTGCAATAAGAGAATGATGAGGGAACAAAACAACAGGGTCATCTGGATGATCAACATTATCTTACACAACTTGGTGCTCGCTGTCTTCCACAACTTCTCCCTGAAGGGAGTGCTGCAGGCAATGCCTGCCAGGGAGGTACTCTCTCCCTTAGGATGTAGCCTTTGGGCCTTTTTAAAAAGGGAATAGAAATTAACCCCATTTTTGAATTGCAGACTTTAGTTTCTTTAGGCTACGCCAGAAACATCTGAAGATAATATTACTGGATTTTTCTCCTAACGCAGTCTGGCTAGTGGGATGGTATAAATGCTTTGTATTTCCTATGGTACAGGTATCCAAATCTATAGCATTTTCATTGGTCAAAGTTGGAAAAAAATTAATAGAAGCCTTAAAAAGGTGTCCTGCTAATGACATCTTACTAGCTGTTGACAAAAACAACCTCCCTCTATTAGGAAAAAATGAATTAGAATACAGTAATATCCAGTGATGTTTACCAGGAAATAAAAATGTTGCCTCCCTGCTGTAAGTGAAAAGAATAGAAGCCATGAATATGTGTGATTTTTTTTAATTAATTTTTGAAGAAAATTTTAAAACATTGTCATTATTTTTGCATTTCAAATTAGCTGGTAAGTGGCAGAGCAGGCAGTAACATGATGCAAAACAAATTGAGAAGAAAACCTGGGATAAATGATTGTTACGTCAGAAAAAAAGGTAGGGCCTTCTTTTACTAGACAAAAAAGAGTTTAGACTAAACTTGCCATTTTGAAATGTTTTGCTTTCTGTGAGACTTTGTAGAGTAATTATTGCAAATGCAGTCAAGGCACTAATCCATCCAATGCTCAGAGGTCAAAATGCTTCATCAGATTAAGGGATTGTAAGATTTCTAGAAGATTGGCTAAGGTCATTTCAAAGTTTTAGTGGATAGTTTTTGTTTTAGAGGTTACTAAAATGGAACAAATAGGTGATTGTACGTCTGCAGCAGCCCAGCATTTTGACCCACGGACTGTAGAATTGAACAAAATCTGCTTAAAAGTATTTACTCTGTCCTGCAAAGCAAGTAGTTCTTCAGGGCTTGGAAGGCAGAGAGCCACTTTATACCTATTGCAAATCTGGAAATTGATGTTGGAGATTACAGCGGAGGGCAGTGCATGCAGCGTTGCACCGGGAAAAGCAGCCAAGTAGAGTAAGGGCTAACTGAAACGAATTGCTGTTGGATCCAGCTCTTGGACCGAAACAAGCCGCGCTCGGTCTCAGCTCTGCACAGCGATTTCTGTAACAGAAGACTCTGTGTGTGAGGCAGGATCAGATAAACCCGAGTGCAGAGTGGTGTGAGAGGTGGAGAATCCTCAGGTCTCGGAATAACTGACTTCTCTTTATTTAGGGATTACATTTTAATTCCTACTTTCAGATACAGCCAGGAATACACGTAGTCACTAATTAAAGTAAATAGTTGCATGAAAGATGTGTTGAAAAATATCTGTCTGTTTGCCAAGGGGATGTGTGAGATTATGGCGAGCATGTGAATGCACTTTGCTGGGAATTTCCCAGTCAGTTGTGATTTTCAGTATGCTTTCCCATTAACCAACTGGTTTGTGCAGGTTGGAAAGGAAATATCCAAAGAAGAACTGTATGAGAAAATACCACTAGCAGTGCTAAGCGCTGTGCTTGCCTGTCCCTACTAAACAGAGTGTTTGTAAGCATGAGCTTTTTTTTTTTCATTAAAAAATACACTTAAAAAATATTTAGGTGTCTTTAGGAATTACAACAGGAATCCCCATATCTGGTGTGAACAGTGCCTTTGTCCATCGGAGGTGACACCGTCTGTGTTACGCAGCCTGCATCCCCCAGCGACACGGTGCTGTTTACTAATAAGGCGCAGGTCATTAATATGAAGAGTTGAGCTCATCGCTGGAAGGAATCTGGAGGCACCAGGCTCAGAAATCACCGGGAGCGAGACACCTCCGTACCGAGGGCACCGGGATGGCCGAGGACCGGACCGGCGCGTCTGCCGGCGGCGAGCGGAGGCTGCTGCTTGTGTTTTCACCTTTGCAAATCTCTCACAGCATCTCTACAGGAACTTTGCAAGTTGATCGGCTTTGCCTGAACAAGTGAAAAAAATCCTCCGAGCTCAAGAGCAAACCTTCGGCAGCAGGAGAGAGCTGGCCGCTGCAGAGAGCTGAACCCAATTAAATCACCTCTGCAGAGTTCGCCCCGCGGTCACGAGGACAGTGACTTATTACTGGTGCTTCAGCAGTGCGTGGAGTGGCTGAGCCGGGCTCTATCCCACCAAACATGCTAAAAACCCAGGGCAAAATCCCGATTAACATCTCAGGGCCTTGCTGAAAGACTGGTAGTAAACTCCTGGGGAAGCCTAGGGGGTAATGAATGGGCTCGGCGGCCCCAGAGAAGACCATGTATTCACCCAGCTATCAGAGGTTCTTCAGTTCCCATGTGCAGCCTGGTTTAATGATCAATTTATTCTTTAATGACCTCCATTCGTCTGATGTGCATATGAAAGCAGAGACAGTTATCCAACTGCAAATATTTCTGCATGATACCCATGGTAGAGAATCACTCGTTTTCTGTGCAGCAAAGCTGCTGTCACGGTCTCAGGGAGAAAAGTGATATATAAGCAGGAGAAACCAGGCAAAGTTTTAGCTTGAAATCAGCATTAGCCTGCCTTAAACTGTGTCAGAGTGGGAGTCTGAATTTATAGCATCTTTGTAAGTACTACTTAGCATTTAAATTTAGGATTTTCTCTGTGGGCGATGCTAAAGACGACAAGTGTCTGCAAAACCGGTGGTATCACACTGAATATGACCTTTTGGCAAGCCAGGCATTAACAGCCTGCTGTCAAGTTCTCCTTGCTTCTTGCTTCAAACCTCATGAAAACAAAGTGGCTCTTTGCGTTCCGGAGGTGTGAGGCATTGCACATGCTGCAGGGGAGACCTGCTCAGCGCTGGCTTTGCACAGGGAAGCTTAACGTTAAAAAGGGGCTGCTGAGAAACAACTGGAACGTATAAAACGTCATTGCTGAGTGCTATGGGGTTTGTATGCTCTGTGTTTCATCGACTTTATTGTGAAATATGTAACTCAAAGCGTACAAGGCAAATCAGCTAGCTACTCTGAGCTGCATCGGCCCGTGCGTGCAGATTTCCTGTGACTTCTCATAATTTCAAGCGGTGCCACGTGACTGCGCCAGAAAAGCCTCGCTGTAGGATATGCTTTCGTTCTGAGGTAACATAAAAAATTTCCAAGGCAATATTTTGTTGGGTTACTTACCTAATTTTATTAGAGAAGCAATATTTATTTTAGATATCTCAGACTTTGATTTCATTTTGTTCTGATTTTAATTAGCTAATTATGCTGTTTAACTGTGATCTAAGTATCTGAGAAGAAAAATAGCAAAATTAGCTTACTGCAGTACATAACTACTTTTTTTCTAAACTGGTGGGTAATTGACCGTGTATTGCCTAACGTGATTTGTTTGGTAGTTAATTACTTCACTCAGTGGATAAGCAAATGCTTGTAAGCAATTATGTCACGATTCCTTAGGGAAAGAATACATACATGACTGTGCCCACCTTATTTTCACCACCTGTCTTAGTGACTTTGAAACATGCATCTAAACGCCCAGCTGCAGTGCCCGTGGCACCACAGAAGAGGCGAACGCCCAGCGCTGCTGGTGGGACAGGATTGCCGGGGCTTATGGGCACGGGGGATTGCGCTGCGGTGCTGAGCATCGCTCGATGGGAAACCACGGTCGTGCGGTCCTGCGGTGGAGCAAAGAGTCGGTGCAGGTTCCTTCCCTTCACCCGCTCCGCTGGTCTGCGATATAGGATAAGTGTAATTTAGGAAATCGCAAGCGTCTGTGATACCGTTGACCATCCTCCTGTGGCCTGAAAGAAATCCTCAGGTTTCGAGCTGCCGGACCTCTTCACGCTCTCCCTGCGTCCCTGCGGCTCAGGTGGGATGATGGTCCCCGGGTGGGAGCTCAGCCAGGGTCCACGCCTCCCCCCATCTGAGGCCCCCGTGTCCCATCGAGTGTCCCAGTTTTGAGGTGAGGGGCAGAAATAAAAGCTTTCTAGGGAGAAGCTGTTATGGCTGCTCAGTGCCCATCTGGAGGGACACCGGGTTTTACCTGGCAGAGGGGACAGAGTGGGAATGTCCCGATGCCCAGCCTGGGGAAGCTTCGGTGCCTGTTTTCCATCTGCCACCTGAAAATTTGGCCTTTTAAAACCTTTTCAAGTGAATGTCAATAACTTCTGAGGACTTCAGCCTGGAAGGATGTGACTCGCTGGTCTGGCGAGACTGGCGTGCTCTTACAGCAGCACCACATACTTTTTAAACTTAACTTCTGCCCTCTTTGTGACCTTGTGTCTTTAATAGCTTTGCTGTCATTGATTTTCAGTCTCGTTATTGGTTTATTTTTGTGTCTCACAAATGCTCAACAAAAACAGACAGCCCAAGAGAAAAATACAGCATGCATTGGTCAGTTCTTTGTTTGCTAGCATTAGTGAAGGGTTCGCCACGATCCTTTAAAAACAAGAAGAAGGAAGAGTAGCACAGAAAGAAAATCAGCGGTGAAGCGAGTTGTTATACTTTGTCACATAGCATAAGGCAAAGACAGGGGAAAGGTGACTGTAAGACGTGATGTTGCTGTGTCTCTGCTCTCGTAGCAGTCTTCCTCTGTAACTTTCTCCTGGCAGTTCTGCTGGGGCCTTTGGAGGGGAGACTTCAAAATAAAAGAAAAAAAAAAAGAAAAAAGCATTGTCAAGCCTGAGCAATGTTATGCTTTGCTAAAATGAAATCAGAGATTATTGAAAGGACTTGATGCTTCTAGAGAGCTGTTTATCCAGAAGCGGAGGCAGGTATGAAATCCAGGCATCGGTACTGGCCTGGGGGATTGCTTTGTTTTTGCTGTGGCAGGCAATGCTAACCCAGTCTGTGTGCTGACCGGGCCGTTGGATCTGGGGAGGGCTTCCGAGATGCCAAGGCAGTTACAGCATTTGCCTAAATAGGGCTACTGAAAAAAGTTTCTGCTCTGTAATTTTCCAAACAGAACTGTGCTAATACGAGTACTTACTGACAGTAAGGATAGGGTGTCATCTATAGAAATGAAGAAAATTTATAGCTTGTGTTCAAAGAAATGTTCATCACTGTCTCATACGTGATAGTTTTTATCTAGAGCCAATAACAACAACAGAGAATTGCACTGGTTTTTCTGTGTCATATATTGCTGCTGTAGAATATGTACTGACTTTGCAAGTCAATAGATTTGAATAATTGATTTGAACAGAAGTCACTGTTTGTGTGCTTTTTTTTTTTAAATATGAAAAATGAAAAGCTGCTGACTTTCTGAATAATTGGCTCAACAAACTGGGCAAGTGGGCTACATGGCTATTTGTTTCACTACTGATGTATGAGGTCATAGGAGTCAAATGGACTTTTAAATCCATTGGGAGACGCATACAAACTTGCCAAGAGAAAAAGTTTACTCGTGTTCCTCCTTGCCATTTCACCTTCTTTTTCACTTTTGTTTGATTTTATTGAGTTTCCTGTGTCCCTTTTCATTTCAATATCCCACAAAAGGTGTCATGTATATGCAGTTATTGTGCTGAAAAATACATATTTATAGATGCATAAACTTTGTATTTTAAAATAGAAAGTAAAAGGATGTGTATTTTGCCCTATTCTTTACTGAACTGATATTTTCTCCAAACTAACTGCATGTCTTGTGAACTTCAACACATGTTTTCCAGTTGCCTCACTAAAACTGATCCCTGGAGGATGCTCAGTCAAGTCATCTGGGAAAGGAGCTGGACTCAGAAACCTCATCTGCTGGGCAGAGCCTGGGTGTCCTTTGCTTCTCAGGGAAAGTGTGAAGCTGAGGCCAGTGCATCTGGGTAACGTACCCACCAGCACCCTGTGACGTCCTGGGGACCGGAGTAGCAAAGCAATAAAGGTGTGTGCATATGTGAATTAGGCATTTAATTTACTGCTATTGTGGTAGTGCCTTTTATGACACAAATGTATATGCCCGAAGGCTTAAGAAATCAACATGGTTTCACTTACACTCACACACAGGTGTGTGTATATATATATTTTTATATATATGGGGAGGGGACTGAGCTAATGCCATGGTTCCAGGTGTGAAAGAAATTTGGGGTCCTCTGAAAAATATTAGGCTCTTCTATTTCCCATATGAATTGCTGTCAAAAGTAAAATTGAGAACGGCAAAGATCTCTTGAGCCTTAAAACAGAAGAAGAAATGAGAAAGTGATTGCATCATGGAAGGCAAGATGTTTTGGAAAGGGAGATGAGCTGTACGTTGGATAAGGTGAGGTAATCAAGAGTGTGAATAGGCTGTAGAAGATGTACGCAGATTAGGTGCTAATGCACATTAATTTATGAGTTTTGGACAAAACCCAGGAAGGAAGAAAATTGCGCATGGGATTGAAATGCCAAAGCAATAGGAAGGAGTTTATGTCTGAAGTCTGAAAGCCTCCATGAATGATATGCAGAGGAATGAGCACTGACCCATCTACGTAAATCATCCTCGACGTGGAAGGAAACTGAGAGCATGACCAGCCCCTGCAGTAAGAAATCCCGGCTCTGAGCAGAGCTGCTGTCCGAGCTGAGGAAGATCTGGCCATTGCTCTGGCTTTGCTGTTTTCCTCAAGTAAAGAACCTGAAGTAAGTTCCTTACAGCTCGTGCAGAATTTGTGGCATGATGCTAATGGCATCACTGCATGGGTTCGTGCCTCCTACACCCTCAGAGACAAGGAAAAAGTGCCCTTTTTGGAGCACTTTTCCAATAACTGTTCTCAACCATAACATGGCTTTGAAATGGCATGACTTCATCTTGTGCTTCTGTCTGAACACCAGAAATGGCCTCGAAAAGAATTATTTTAATTTAGATCTCATTGGTATGGTTACATAACTAAAAATATTGTATGGTAAAATATTTCAGAGTTGGAGTGAGCCAGTTCAGCATGGGGGAGAACAAAGCCTGTATTCTGCGGCAGGCATGTCCGACTGGTTGACGTTAAACACAAACAGCTATTTTCCATCTCTGTGTAAAGGCTTAACATATTGTGGGGACTTGCAGCACTTACCACTCCATTCATGTGGTCTGACCCATAGTAAGTTATTATAGGGAGAGGGGTTTTTTCCTCCCCCCCCCCCTTTTTATTTTTAAATACAAAGAAACCCAGTCCTCTTACAGACTTTTGCTTAAATTGGATTTTATTCCTCTTTTAGCATGTGTTTCATTTCTCTTCACTGCTGGGACATATAAAGCAGCAAATCTGCATGGGTTAATGCCTCAGTACACTAAAAAAAGCAGAGGCTGGCAAGGAGGAGTGGGAGAAAGTAGATCAAGAGAGAGTGCTTTGTTCCAGTTCAAGTGCTTGAAGTATGAGGGAGCGACTCATGCTGTTACTGGAGTCTGAAAGAATTTTGTTAAAGGGATGGGATCTGATTTTGTTTCAGTTTAAAATTAAATATCTCTGACGACCACCCCAATAATGTTGGAAAGACCCTTTCCACAAATATTCTTGTGTGTAGGGACTTCGTCTGCTGTCTTATGCGCCATTTCAGATGGTTGCGATAACAAATTTGTTTTTGCAAAATTAAAACCTTCTTGTAATACTGAGGATATTCAGCACTAGGAAATCACTAAAACCTCAGTCCTTGTTACTGTGGACATCATTAACAACCAACCACTTATGTATTTTGCAGATAGATATATTGAACTTTGTCAGTTAAAATATTAATTAAATTCCCTCCTACTTTCAGGAATAAAACAGTGCTGGAACTACATGGGAGCATGTGAATTGGTTTTTGCTTCTCTTCTGTTTGTAAGCTACACTGTAGATCTCCACTACTATTTAATACAACATTATATTTTCTTTCCTCGTGGGGAGACACCGGGAAGACTTTGGCAGAATTGGGGGGGAGGGAGGCTTTTGCTTTCTAAGAAAGGCATGAAGAGAGTTTAGGGACTCTCAAATATAACAAGGGCTTTAGAGGAAGGAAATTCCTTTGCAGCAGCTGATTTTGCCCAGGCTGGCCTAGATGTTTGCCTGTGCAAGCTGCGAGCGTGTGCACGTGTGTGTGCATGTGAAACGCGCTCTTTCACAGCACCGGAGCCGTTGGCGCTGCCCGTGCCGCGGTCACTGGTGTGTGATACTGCGAGAGCATCCCTGAGAGGAGGGGACGCCGGGGGGGTTCACCTCGGGTCCTCAGGCACTGGGATGCCAGTGGCATCCCCAAGGAGGGGACGAAGGGTGCAAGAGGCAGCTGAGGGTGGCTGAGCGTGGTGCAGCTACTGCGAATGCTAAAGCAAAGGGGATTTGCAGCAATAACAAGGCTAGGGCTCATCTCCCCAAGCAAAGAAGAAACGTGACGCAGAGAAGGATGAGGGGTCTGGCATCTGTAATGCAAAAATCACCAGAACTTTCTCAAGAGTTGTACTTTGATTTGCTTGTTCATTACTGGGGATGGGGAGCAGTTCAGGCTTGGCAGATTAGAAGAGTTGTCATCTTCTCATTTTCATATACTTCAGTACTTTGTAATCTTGGCAAAAGGAAGGTGCTGAAGGGGGTCTATTCTTGAGTTTCCAATTCTTGCATTTCCAATGTTGATTAAACAAGAAAATCTCCTACAAGCCTCTTCTTGTTAGATTCTTCAGTCTTATTTCAAGATCAAATAGGCTTTAAAACAGGTCTGGATAAGCTCACAGACTTAATCTGCTTGAAAGCTATAGATTGGGCAACACGCTAGACGTGACAATAGATCACTCTGCGTATTGCAGGTGCCCTCCTGTCCTCTGAAGATAACTCTGTCATTTTCGAAGTCTGCCTGGGACATCGATGTTCTGCAACTTGCTGTATGATTTGCACAGCACAGTTGTACCTGAAGGCAGTTGTTTAATGGAAACATTCAGTTTGCATTTTCTGCCACTAATACTTGAGTGGGATCAACATTATTGAGGCTAATTAGAATTCAGTGAGAACTGATTGTTCATTAGAGAGAGGAAAAAATGTTCCGCGGAGCCCTGGGTTTGGTAGAACTATTTCACATAATTAAGCAATTCCACATCTTGGCATTTTATCCCTCTTGTTATCATTGCACTTTGTTAATAAGTTTTTAATTGCAAATCATCTCTATGACACAAATTACGCTGTGTTTACTGATCAGCAAAAATGCCATGATAACCAGCTTGGATGCCAAGTCCTTCAAAAATACTAACTGCCAACTTCTCTCTCTTACATGGCTTGGCATTGAAATATCTTCAGGTTACTCAAAATATATTGATTACCAAAGTGTTATGGACCCCACAAATCCTTGGCTAGGGCTCCAAGAACGGGGAAAGAATAGCTTTCATAACCCAAACAAGTTTATTTTATGTTGTAGTCCAGCAAGTTTATCTGTGTCTCCCAGGTGTTCTGTTTTATATTCTGCATTGCTGCCATGTATGCTGTGCATACCTCAAACTTATGAAAAGTGGCTATTAATACAAGTATTTAAGATAGTTACATATTCACAATTACCTGTATAGAATTAGTGCCAGGTTGAACAATAATAATTTATCCTGGAATTTATATTGTTTGTTTGTTTGTTTTTAATGAAGTGTCCAGGCTGACTGAATTGCTGAAAAATATCTGCTTTCTCTTTACAAGGAAAAGACTCAAAAATCTGAAGAGAGAAAGCTCCTTCCTTGCTCTTAAAAGCTTTACTTATCACCCTCGGGTACAAATGGACAAGTCTGAATTCATTTTTGTAACTGGTTTATTCTATAACATATGAAGGATATATATGAATATCTATTCAAGTTCAGGTATGAAGTTTCCGTTCAAGTGACGAAAAGCTATTTGGGACTTATGTTAGCAGCTATTTTCATTGAAAAAAAAAAGGGATAAAAATTTCAGAAAACCCCAATGAGACTTGTATTTGTTTTAGAGAAGGTTTTAGGTTTTGAGATTTTTTAAAAAATATGCAAATAAACTATTTGAAAATGTTTTACTTCAAGAGTTTATATGGATTTAGATATCAATCAGCAACTGAAATGAAAAAAAATTAAAAGTTTGAGGTCAAATATAGTATTTAAAGCAAATTTAAATAAAATCTGTTATACAGTAGTGGCAAGAATTCAGAAAACGGTAAAGCATAGGTGTACTTCTGTAGACTGTCAAAGACAGCGTGCTGGGGCCCTGCCTCCTGACCCCTGAAATAAATGCAACACAGTTCTGAAACATTCAGGGCGTTAATTGAGATTAGCTTATTAGCTATTAGCATCAGACACTGGCGTTTGTCCATAAGCACTTGCGTGAAGATGAGGTTGGGATTTCTTTGATCCAGGAGGCTGACGACAATGCAATTAGGAAGACCTGAACTTTTGTCCTAATCTGTTGACTTTCTTGTGAGATCTCTAGCAAACATTTATCCCTCATGGTTAAGTGACTGCATCTGTAAAATATTTAAACACTACTCATTAGAGCACTTAAAGAGCAGTTGACAAGAGCTTCGCGGCTCTTCTCCGGGCTCACCTTGCTCTTCTGCCCTCAGCCCGGCTGCCAATGGCCCTTGGTTAAATGAGGCACACTCCAATATTCTTAGCTTACCTTTCAAGTATTTAAAGCAAATGAAGTCATTCCAGTTTTAGCTAACCTTAACGTGTCCATTTCTTTCTCAGTTTATAAAAATACGTGCCTCCTGCATGCTTTTTAACATGGAAAGTGTACCCTAAGTACACTCTTAACCACTGCAGGGTAAATTACAATCCCCTTAAATCATTTCCAATTATCCTAAACTTTCCAAATACACCGCTGGGTCTCATTCTTTTATCTGAAGTAGCCTTATCAGAAAATAATCTCTCAGCTCAGATAAGCAGAGATACCAGATTTACAAAACACTGCTGGATTTTACTTTTTTACCACTTCTTTTCCATAACACGTATTCTATCTGGTGCTTTGGGGGTTGGTTGCTTCCTTCTCTCCGATCAGAAGGGACACTGGCGTTCCTTTCTGCCAGATTCTGCTTATTTCCCTTCTTTAGCCCTCTCCAGTGACAAGGACATCATTTTACATCTCCAAAGGACAGAACTATACCAGAACTACCCCTCTTGCTCACTTTCTTTCCAGAGGATGTATCACTTAAACAAAACTGAGCTCTGTGAGAATGATGGCTATGAATAAAAGGTATGAACGCTGTTAACACTCTATACTCCATTTCAGCGGTAACTCGGTTTTGTTAAGAGAGGTTGTTTAAAATGCTTAGTCCTGTTAAATAACCCCTCCACCAACTTAACACATGCACCGGGTTGTTTCATTTGTAGAACATACACGTTACTGCTGCTTTTTTCCAACACCTACAACTTCATTCTTTCTTACACTTCAGAAGCTTTTTTGTTCCACCACTCTGATTCAGAGGAAACTGCTGTTTTCATTTGGGCTTCATCATGTGCTTCTCTGCATTTTTCCAATTCACAGATGCTAAATTATATGTACTGGAAATAAATGTTAGAGTTACCTGAGCTGCTGCTGAGGCTGAAGTGTGTTTTGGCCTCAATAACCGTACACCAGGGAAAGCTCAACAAGGCTCCACTGTCTTCATATCGTACTTAATTTCCTTTGGGTCATTGCAGGAATGGGTTTCCCTGGTCAAGACTGAAAACATCCCTTTAGGAAATATGGTTTGCAGAAGTTGTGTGCATGTATACTTACTCCAGTTTGTTACAAAATTAAAATTATAAAATATTGAATACCAAAGGCGAGAAAACAAATACAGATACAGCCTCATCTCATTTAAAAATAACTCATGACTATCAATCCTCAGGTTGCAATTATTCCCCATGGGTTAATTCTTTTAAAATCCAAGGCTTTGAAATACCAGCTACAGCTTGTGAGAAGAGCTCCATAGCGAGTAAAGACAACCGGCTCCAGATTTAATATTCCTAGAAGGTCAAATAACTTAAAATTACAAATACAGTGTTTGAGTTCTCTCTTAACTGGATGTAATTAATTAGGTCAGAAGTGAAAACAGTTCCTTAAGTATTAGATGTTACAAGAGGAAGCGCACCCTGCAAGTCATTATCGTATGCCCAGAATAAATTCCTGTAGTAGTGTCAATCTAATAGTTGTCAACAGTGTAACTAAAGCATTAGTCACGGGCTGCTCATAAAAATATGTGTTTGGAACAGGAAAGGTAACCGTCCATAATTTGTCTTAAACGATACCCTTTATTTTCTCCATTATGTGGAGAGTAGAAGGAAAGCTAAGTGAATAAAATAGTAAAAACCTTTACAGAGTCAAAAATATGAAATGTGACTGTTCATATAAATGCTATATTAATGCAGAATTCAGCCTGAAGACCCCCAATCTTGCAACAAAAATTAACCCAAAATCAGAAAAAAAGGAGAAAAAAAAAAAATCTGGGTGTTTTCATGAGGCTACATTGTACCCCTAGAGTACAAATAATGCAATTACTGCAAATGCATCTTCTTGCACTGTTAGCTCAAATAAAAAGCCAGTATAACGGAAAAAAACTTCTCCAAGGCACATCTCTTAAAAAGAAGTGGAAAGTATGCTTTTCTCGGAATGAATGGCAATACAGGCAGTTCTTTTGCCTGTATTAGTAAAGATAGCAATTATTGTTGGCATAAGGCTTGTTGTAGTTTATACAGAATTTCTTAGCTGCCCTTGATAGATTGTCAGCTGTAAGGCAACATGCAAACAGAGCAGATATTTTAACATAAACCTTGGGACCATCGTTTCTAAGAATAAAATTCTTGAAACAGTTTTTGTGGCTAATCAGTAATCAAAGAAGTTTTCTGTTATAGCAGCAACGAGAGCGTGCCATTAAATCTGTGCACAGTCGTCGACACAGAGAGAGTGCCTGTGGTACGAGGGTCAACAGATCTGTGTCCTCAGACCCACCGAGGGCTAAAATTATCTCTCCTGGTGAGCTGGAAGTGTCACAGCTTGCCAATAGTAAGTTAGTTTCTCTTTCAGTTAGGGGAAAATTCATAGACTTTGGCTGAAAATGCTGTATTTTCTCTGCAGCTAATGGTTCGCCAAGGCATGGAAATTTCTGAATGTTTCACTATGATGCAGTTAAAAGGAAAACTTTTTCTGTCTGCTCAGCCATAACAATATAGATACAGGGTGTTTCTCTGAGGAATATTCTGGGCTGAAATAGTGAGTGAGTGACTACAGTCTCCAGGAGCCTTGTAGTGCTCGGGCTCTTGATTTTCTTGATTTTGTTGAATCTCTAGAATTTATTATGCCCAGTCCAACTGCAAATGGAGCAGCAGAAACAGACAGTTCCGTATGTGAATCGATGGTGTTGGAATGCAAAAACTTGCCACATGCAGAGATGGTAAGAGCTACCTTCAAAGGGAAATTAATAGCAATGATACGTGGAAAGCATTTATTAATTGATATTTAATGATGCATTAATATCTATTTAAAATTTTGCATAGGGATTTTTACCGTAAAGTGAAGCTTTAACTAACTGTTGTAAAGTGAAGTGGAAGAAAAGCAGCAGCAGAAAGATTAAAAAATTAATACCATGCAAAAGGAAATTAGTTCACCTAAAGATGTCTCTTAAATAAAATATTTTCACTTATTTTTCATGCACTACCACCTTTTGTCCATCCAAGAAATGTAATCATTCTGATAATGAAAACCGCTGCCATTGATCAGCGAGAACCAAGGAGAACCGCACTTCCATCACTCTTCTTTGTAAGGGAGCAAGGGACTTGGAGAGAAAGCCTCGGTTTTGTTTAAAAGTTTGTGCACACTCAGGTCACCGGGCTGGTCGTGCGTTCAGCCGGCGAGGAGGTGCCGTGTTGATTTAAAACCACGTCAGGCAACACCAGAATTCAAACATAAAGTCTTCCTTCCAGTTCGAAAGTTTAGACCTAAGCCAAACCCTGGCTAAACTTGGGAACACAACCCAGAACTAGAAACCCTTCACGATCCCGACTATTCGACGCCAGCCCCTTGGCCAAAGCCTCCGCAAGCTCCAGGTCTCGCAGGGGCTGGACACCTCCCCGGCTCCCCCCGGGATGGAGGCGGTGGCAGGAGCCGCTCCGCCAGCCCCCGGAGCTCCCACTGCCCGGCAGCAGCCCCGAAACTTGCCCGCGCCAACACGCGGGTGATGCGGCACCACAGGGTCCTTCTTCCCGAAACCTCACACCAGCGCGGTAGATTTTTCTCTCTGTCTTGATTACGTGTTGAAATGCAAAG
The DNA here is from genome assembly GCF_964188355.1 of Buteo buteo. Taxonomy (NCBI): domain Eukaryota; kingdom Metazoa; phylum Chordata; class Aves; order Accipitriformes; family Accipitridae; genus Buteo; species Buteo buteo. The sequence continues at coordinate 1,355,247 of NC_134194.1, forward strand.
ACACCCCCCTGCCCCAGCAGTCTCACAAGGATCTCTTGCTGACTCTGAGTTAAAAGTAGGACCTGCAAAGTTTGTGGGTTTTAATTTTTTCTCTCTCTTTTTTTGCTCCATGCAGCAAATGACCGTATGCCATTTTGTCTGGACCAGCAGCTATGCAAACAAATATCTAATGTAAAATTATTATCTCTTAACATATAAGCTGAAATACAGATATAACATTTTTACAAGAATCGATTAAGCCAAGGATCCTTGAGGAGGGAGATCCAAAGTCTTGGAATGAAAAAAGCATTCAGCAAATCCAGTTCCATGGATAACTGGTACTTGCTATGATTTCCTCTGGAGATTTCCCAGCTCATTTCACTCAGTTTTTTTAGACATTAAACGATTATGAAGGTCAGTGGAAAGCCCTCAGGTTCCTTCCCCCAAATCCCTTCTTTCTCTGTCATTAAGAGGACTCCCCTCGCTCTCCTGGCAAGCACAGGAGAGAGCTCTGCCGCAGCTGCCTGCCCTCCTGCAGCCTCATCCTGCCTCGGTGCATTGCCATGGGAAGAGCCTGGCTCAAAATATGAATTTAGAGGAGACCCCCGAGACCCTCTCAGTGGGGCACGGGCCAGCCCAGAGCATGCCCTCCTGGGACACAGCCTGGGGGCATGAGGAAGGGGCTAGGACTGCAACAGGGTTCCTCCCAAAATCAGAATATCCTCCAGGTCGCCAGGGACGTGTGCTGACATTTCCCAGAAGCAGCAAGCAGCTCAGCCCCCACACCCCACCCGCCAGCTCCACTTCTCTGCAGTCATTTCTTATCCATTTTGGTGGCTGGACAGAGTATTTTCCTACACATTAAAATGTGCAAGCACATTGAGTTTATACTTACTGCTCTCTATTTTCTTTACTGTTACAAATTAAGGTAAGGTGCTGATATATTCATGAGGATGCTGTAATTATTTTCTCCTTAATTTACCTGTTTTTTCTGAGGGGGTACATCAGGATCTGTTTATCAGATGTTGGGAATACACTGTTTAAACCAAGCCTTAGTACATAATGAAAAATCTTTATTAATTTTAAAGTGGTTGAAACTATTTTTTTCTGCTTCTCTTATAAAATCATGAGGCTACAGCTTCAAAGGAAAGTTGAGGAGTTAGATAGTCCCCATGCAGGATTCAGTGAGAATGAAATGCAGATGTAACTAGTGTTAACCACCCCGCTGATGCTCTGCGATTTTGGCAATCTGCAGCGGGAGTGCTGGAGGAAGTTACAAATTTAGGCCAGACCCGAATGTGTTGCATCACAGCGCTCTCGACACAAACATCGCATTTGCTTCCACTGGCGGTGGATGGTCCTCTGCACACCAAGAGACCAGGGTGAGAGGTACTTTAGGCAGAACGATGGAGGGAGTGGTATTTGCATGGTTTAAATGAGAAAGGTGCATGGCATGGCTCTGTACATAGCATTACATTAGATCAGGTTTCTTCCTTCTGCAAAATTGATTATATGCTCATTTATCACCTCCTACATTCACACTAAGCTCATTCCATTTGCCTTTTCTTATTCTTCAGATGTGCCTTTTACACCATCAAAAAAAATGGAACACTGTAAAAAAATGAATAAATATCTCGGTAAAGCCCAAGAGTTTAACTCACATCCTTAAACTCGGGGATTTCACTGCAGAAACCAGTGGAGTTCTGTCTAAGTAAAAATGGAAACAGTCTGTCTGAGTTATAAATGGCACTTGCTGCCAGTAGAATAAAAACAAAGCTCCTGCCATCAGGAGCCAGAAGAAAGGAGTCAGTGGAATAGAGAGCAGAGAATAGTGATGCTCCATCATAAGACAACAGCTGACCTGTGAAGTGTTTATAGAATAATAATCCGTTTCTTAGAGTTTCCTAAAATCCCACCAGTTTTACTTGTGGCAAATGCCCATTTCGCAGCCGTGACACGTCTGTTTACAGCTCCCCTGACAGCCCAGTTGCAAAGTTCCTCTCCGGAGGGGGTGGCCGAGCGGTGCCTCCGTGCCGGACCTGCTCCTGGCGCTGGCAGAGCAGCAGCAGTTACGGCCACTGGGGGATGGAAATAGAGGTTGGAAAGGAGCGGGAGAGGTCGGTCCGTCCGGTCTGGCTCAAAGCTCTCCAAAGCTGCCACTGGATCATTGCCAACAAATTCTGGTGAATATACTGCTCGTGCACTGTGAAGTCAGCACAGACTTCCCCTTACTGAATTTAAGATCCTCCTTTTTTATACACATTCCATAGAGGAATAATATTTTGGGCTTGTGTTTGATGGTGTTGATTTGTAGGCAAGACACTAAGGAGATTTCTAATAACCGTCTCTTTCCAATTAGCAGCAGACCTAGAAGGCAGCTAAGAAATGCCTTTATGCTTAGCATAGAATATTTGATGGAAGTAGGTCATTTTAAATTTTAAGTGTATTACATGTGGCAAGTTGTAAATCTGAGAAAGAGAGAAGAGAATAAATACAGAACCCATGCTGGATGTTTGGTTTTGAAAGTGCTGACTCGAGCAGTGTGAAGATGGTTTTGGTTGAGGATCAAGAAGACACTTGTGTCAGAAGCACCACAGTGGTGCAAAGGAGCATGGTTTTCCTTGGGGGGGGTGGAAGGCAGAGTTTCCAAGAATCTGTGAGGGTAACGTGTTCTTAACCAATTAGCAATGTAGAAAACTATTTGAGTAAAACCAGGTTTGGGGGAGTGAATGGTGCAGCTTGAGCCAGCCAGCCCCAGGCAATCATGGGGGGCAGCTGGGAGCCAGGGGTGGGGGGGAGAAAAGGCGGCTCCCTGCAGTGGGCTTGAGCAGAAGGGTCTGGGGGCTACGACTCAGGGGGAAAGGTTTGGTCCTCTCTCTCGAAGACTGGCACTATGGCGTGCAGAGATCTAGGTATGGTGGTAGGTGCTTCCCCGGCAGCAGGACCGAGCCTGCTGCTGCTGCTGCGTGAGGTCTGCCAAGGAAATAACGAACTCTCTGGCCGTATTTAGGGGAGATCTGAATCACAGTCAGAGCAGTGAGAACTGCCTTTCCCGGGATGAAAGAATGGCTCCTTGTGACTGGTCAGATAAGGAATCTTCAAAAGCTGATGCTGAAGATTTTTTAGAAAAGAAGTGCATTTAGAGAATATGTGTTCTGATTGTGACAGAAATTCACGTTATCAAAAAGTAGTTGTTTATTTTTTTTAAAGGGTAAGCCTGTTTCAGTTGTGCTTCAATGATTTCCCCTCATGTGAACCCACAGAATTAGGAGCTTAAAGTCCTTTCTCTACCATACTGCTTAATTATGAACTGGAGGTGTTAAGCTAAGGAAAGAATGATTGCAGCTAAACACCAGCTCGGCCTTAGCAGCTGAAATGAATCTTGTTTCTTCTATAGGGTGGTGGAATATGAACGTAAACATCGTGGCTGAAGGCCGTGTAGGGCACTGTGCTCCCGCCGCTCTCCCTCGGCAGGCACGCCGTGCGCCCGCGCCAGCCAGCGGAGAAGGGGAGGAGAGTCGCTGCTCCGTGCCTCATCTGGTTGAGCATCGTCAGCGAGAAAAGGTTTGCCTAATTGTAGCAAAGAAATGGGATTTCAATATTTTAGATTGCAATATACAAAAATCACCCCTGCTTTCCATGGTGTCACCCAGCCTTCACTGGCGGGCAGTTCTTCGACCACCAGCTTGTGTCGAACACCAAGACACACAGGGTGTGCTGCTGTTTCGGGTAACGTCATGTTCATCCAAAATTGCCTTTCTTAAGTGAAGAGCAGCTGTACTGAAGGTGATCCTGCTCTCTGCAGTTTCAGCCCTATTTAAAAGGTCACCGCAGAGGTGTGCGGACTCTGAGGGTAGAATAACAGGTGGTGGTTCTGTTTTGTTTTGGCCCCCCTCCTAATTAGTTATCATTTACTATAACTTTGCTCTCTGTAGTTATGGCATCTCCCAAGGCATAATAAATATAAACAAAATAATGGAGTATTACTTTATATGAGAAAAATAGTACAAGTCATGTTCTTGTTCTGGCATTAAGACGGTTAAGATCTTGTCCTAACTTCTTGTGCATCTAGAAAGGGGGATATGTTTTCAGCTGCTCTCTTTGCTAATGTTATTAGATGTCTACTACCTCTATTTGTGCAATCCTTCCAAACTCAGAAAGCTTTCCAGCAGGCCAGGCTCCACTATGGCTGTGCCTTCCCTTCCAAGTAGGGAAAAATGCGGTGCTAGACACCCATCGTAAGGGCCAAACCACCAAAGACAAGTAGAAACAGGGGCATCAGTGGTAGGAAAATAGACCAAAAATATTAAATACACCTTTGTTCCTGGTTAAGCCATAATGCAGTGAATGACACTCTGAAAAAAAAAAAGTATATGGATTTCATGAAAGGACTTGGTATTTTTTTATTTGTGCTGTCTGTGTGTTTCACAACTGAAGAGTTATAACAGTGGTACAGTCTGTTCTATCAGAGAAGATGGTATTAAAGGTTTGCCCACCTTATTGCTGGATCTTTATGTTGGAAAGGAGTTTTTGAAGGCATTTTTGATACTTTGGGAGGAGGAGAAGGGAATTTGATGTTCCTGTGGAGCAGGTAGGGAGGAGGCTGTGTAAGTTGCTTCTGATAACTGTCTTTAAGTTGTACGACTTTCACCCTACAGGCTCTTGAGCACATCTTAACTTCATTACTTCCAAATAAATGAAACTAGTAATGAAAGGAAAATTAAAATGCTTGGGAGCATTTGAAAGGTGAAGCCTTACAGCTGGTCTGACACGGTGCAATCTGTAGGGGCTCACAGGGCATTGCTGGTTGGGGTATTTCGTAGTCGGGCTTGACCCACCTGGAGCAGTCTGGGGTAACGGACCATGACTTGCAATACCGAAGTCTAAGGCATGGTGAATAAAGAGTTGTAACTTATTTGAGGAAATAATATTTTGTTGTAATGCATCTAAATACAAGTGTGAGAAGGTATTGGTCTAAAAGGCAGTGTGGTGAAGTCATGCCTAACATGGGGAAAACTTTTTGGGAAAAGGTTAAACAAATGGTTCTGTCCTCTGTGGAGATCTCTTCTGAAGTTGAAGCCCGTACTGGACTTCCACTAGTGTAGCTAAATTAATGGAGGGTATAAAGTCATGGACCCTGAGAGATGTAAGTGAGCCTCTGTTGTAGAAGCAGCTACTAGTAATAGCCTCTCCAGGAGAGTTTATTTTATGTTTTAGATGTGGTTTTGCATACCCACATGAGGTGCAGCTATGCTGTTATATTTGCATCCATGTGGGATGTCTTCTGTTTTTAAAAATGCTGACATTTCCATGGCTCCAAAATGTACAGCGTAGATGGAAACTCCATTTCAAATGCTGATTTGAATTAACACTGTGATATGACCAAACATTTGCCTGCTACAGAAGGCATAATGTTTTGCCCAATCTGCAGTGAAAATACTTAAAATGGCACAGATATGGTTATCAGACATGAAAATTGAGCGAGAAGTTACTAAGAGGAAAACCAACGGAGGAAGACCACAAAGCTGCTTCTGTCTGGGGAAAAAAAAACCCAACAGCATTTAATCATTCCATGGCAGTGAAACTGGCATTTTTCAGTAATAGCACTGAACTGTGATTCTCACTTCTTAAGGAAAGGAAAAAGCATGCCCAGTATGACAGTCTGCCTCCTTTAGTAAAAACATTTGTTGTTCAGAAGCTCTAGTTAATGCAGAGCTGTTAATTGTCTGACCATTAAATTACTTGGCTTCTACTTAGTCCCCACTGGGGACTAATTTTAAATTCAATTAGCACAGAATTTAAAGGAATATAGTTGAGGGATTCTAGAAAGCTACAGAGATATGAAATCGTGTTTGATAAGATGCAGTCAGGAAAGGGAAGCTTTAAATCTCAATTTCAAGGTTTTAAACCAGGAGAAATTTTTCTCCAAAAGAGAAATTAAATTCCCTTTGAATACATGTGCACAAATGAGATTCCTTTATATTAATGCACTGTAATTTCTAATTATTTTGTTATTTCAGGCAAACTCTTAATCAGCCAGAATTTGAACCAACCAATAAAACCTTCAGGAATTAAAAAGTCATGGGGTGTATTTGTAAGTTCACATGTTGTTGAATTCTTTAGGTACTGGCTAAGACTTCAAAGTGTCAAAATGCCACTTCCATCATTTTCACTCACCCAAAAGCAAGACAGATGAGAAATCGCATTAGGTGGCCTGATTTCCAGAATACTTTTGCAACTGCAAGAAATTTAGGCAAGCACTTGGAAATCAGTTAGGAGACCGACTGTGTTCCTTTTACTGCACACAAATGCAGCCATTTTTTATTTTAAACTGCTGGTAGGTTTATGGAGGTGGAGTATAGATTTGCAAAGCAAGATTTGGCTCAGGCTGATCTCACTTGGGGAGAATATTCAGCAGCACCACTGTGAAGATCTCTCTGACTCCTAGCATGTCTGCCCTGAGGTTGCAGCAGTGATAATTGCTACCATTAAAATCATATTTTAAGATTCCTTTATTTAAATAAAATAAAATTCACACAGAGTGAAAAGCTGTCCTCGTGGGTAGAAAAGCAGATGAACTAGTCCTCATACTGACTGTGAATTGTGTGCCAGACTTCTACCAAAGCCACTGAAGCAATATGGGGAGATGCGTATCAAGTGCTAAATGATAAATGCATTGTGTATAAAGTGAGCATGCATTAAAGGTGTAATGCCGTCCTTGAAAGGGAATAGGTAAGTTGCGCTGTAGGGTGCACCTGTAGCAAAATCTCATTCTGGAAACCAGATGAGGAACTGCATTGCTCCTGTGCACCCATGCCTTGAAGAGACTTTGTGCACGTTGTGCCTGGCTTTTAGATAGGATTTTCCAAGGCTCTTAAAAGCTTTAGGGGCTCTGCTCTCAGTGGGGATTGGGCACTTAGACTTTTTTGAAATCTTAGCCTTTTGACTAGGTATCGCCGCTATCCTGTTCTTCTACAGGAGGTAATTTCTCAATATTTAGAGAGCTCTGGAAATATGCTCAGTGCATCGCATTCCCTCTCTGGTGTAGCTGTACGTAGAGCTGCAGATGGTGTTGGGCAACAGTGGTCACCACCGCGGAGCGTCCCGCGTCGGGACCGCGGGAGACGGTGCTGCCCCTGCCCCGGCTCTCTCCTGCCTTTCCCGTTCACCCGTTGTTTTTTTTTTTTTAACATTTTAATCACACTTGCCTGCTGCAGTCAGAAGTGCACAACCGGAGGCAGAAGTGTGTCTCTGAGCCACCGTTCTGGTTTTTGTAATACTGTGGTTTCCCTCAGGAAGGAAGAATGAGCCTTTCTCCTCCCTTAGCAGCTCATCAGCTGGAAAACTGCTGTTTCATTGAATGAGCTGGTGTAAAGCACCCCAAATATCTATCTGCCAAACCACTGAAAAGGTATAAAGCAGCTCATCAGGTATACTTTAGTACATGGACTCACTTCATTTATGTGCTACTCTTCTATGATTTTGAATATTAACATTTTAAGATAAATGTTGATATAGACCAAGGAATTGCTCAGAAATGTCTGTGTCTATGTGCGTGAGCAGCTCTCCTCCTGCCCGCAGTCCCGGCATCCGTCTCAGTCGCAGCAACCAGCTCGGCGATAGCAGCAGGCAGGGGCTGGAAGGTGTTTGCTGAGTAGATGGAAATATTCCCGCTGCGTTTCCCACGCGAGCCAAGGCGCTGGCGAGCAGATGCGGCGAGGAGGGACCAGGCAGCAGCCTGCCGGGACGAGCGCGGGGAAGGCTTCGTCCGCACCCCTCGCTTCGGTTTTGGCCGAGTCGAATTCAGCCGTGGGCTGGGGAACCTGCGTTTTGCACCGCTGGGGGGGGGAATCCTTGTGCCTCCTGGCCCTGCCGGGAAGGGGTACGCCGGGAGGGATCTGAGGGATTTGCCAGCCAAGGTTCTTGGCAGTTGGGATGCCTCTAGGGCTGGTGGGCAGGTGTTATTTTGATGGTTTTATTCTCCTTAATTTCTCTCCATTCCATATTACCTGAATTGCCCGCTTTTTTCTAGTTTGATGTTGGCATACATTTTGGGGAATAGAACCCCATTTAAATACTACTTCATATTTAAAAAAAAGGCAAAACAAAATCAAAAACCAAGCAGCAAAACAATTACAATTAAATTTAAAACTTTTTAAAGGATGCCAGTTTTATTTTCCTTTGCTTTCCTGGCACAAATCCATTCAGAAACAGTGCTTGCCAACTCATCTTAATTTTGGATAATTACATTTTTGCGATTTCTAATTTGCTAATCTATAGTAATTCTCTTGCGATTTTTAAAAGGCAGGAGGGAGAGTAAGGAAAGCTGATTTGTGATCAGAGTTCTCCCTGCTATAATTAACTACATCTAAAAAACCATAATTGATGCTTATATAGCTTGCCAATAGCATCTCTTGAATTGGAACATGCAGCGTTGTATACTGTGCTTTCTGCTCTGAAAAGATTGATTTGCAAGCCACTATCAATCTGTTGCTAAGCAGTTAGTGACGGCACACAGTAAAGTCCTCAAGGACAATACAGAACAGCCAGAATGTTTTTCTCAGTATCAAACCTTTTTTTCCCCATCTCCTGAAATATTGCATCGGTTGGTCCTTAATCAAAGTATAAAAAATGTTGCCAAGGCAATGCCACATTTATTGCCATAGATCGCAGCAGACAAACCTGTGCTGGGAACTACAAATTTTAGGACTTTCACACCAGGCAACAGAGGTGTAATGTGTTTTGTTGTCATCGGCATCTTCATTTTAAACTCGGCTTTTTTGTAGGGTTGGTTGTTTGGGTTTTTTTTTTTACTTATTTAGGTAAGTTTAGTGAACAAGGGTAGAAGAGTCAAAGTCAGGTTTCTTTAGCTAAACCTGTGAATTTGGCTTTCATGATCTTTTTGGCTGAGACGGGAAAGCAGCCATTGGAAGAACTGGGCTCTCGTGTTGCAACACAGCGCGTTGCTGAAAACGCCTGCCAGGGATGCAGGATGACGCAGTGCTCCGTGTCCATGCCAGGAACCTCTCGAGTGGACAAGAGCGAAGTGTGCATCCATCTTGCATCTCGCCTGTGTTCATCTTAGGAGTGTGTTTGTACAGAGCAACAATATAAATTCTAAACCTAGCCTGGAAATAAAATATTCTTTCACAAGCCTGCTGTTCCTCTCAGGACCATGGGGGGAGAGAGAGCACGTATGTGCGTCTACAGCAGAGACGTGATTCTTGCACATCAAAAAAACCCAAATCCCAAACCAAATCAATGAGGCCATTAATCTGTATGCATTTTTTTAATGTACAGATGCAAATTGAAAACCAATCTTTAGAAAGATATCCTAAACAATTAGGTCAGAAAAGGAACTGAATGCTAAACTCTCTGCTTGACTGTTCTACTTTGTAATGAGATTTTAATAAAAAGGCAGAGAAGAATGCCAGCTGAGCTGCCACATCTGACATTTTGATAACCTCGTCAATAATACAGTTATTTTATTGGCTTTAAGCAGCTGCAGAACTCTTCCTTATTGTTTAGCTGTCTGTTCATTCTATTCCTGTCTTGTTGATAACAGTAAAAAGACGATGAGTAACAGTGGCAAATCAATAGAAAGGCATGTTTCTTCTTATATGACCATGAACCCAACTCTCCAAATTACATTTTAAAACTCCAGGCTCTTTATTTGTTCATAAGTAGATAGGTGGGGAAAAAAAAACCCTCTGAATTTTTAGTTGTTGGCTTAGAGTTTTATGAATGTATTTGTTCCCAGGTTTTGTCTCTTCTGAACTAAGTAACATTACATTAAAAGCAAAGCACAATATTTATTTGAAGTGAGGGACAAGCTTTTAAGCTTCACTACGAGTATCTGATGGATGGGTGACCACTAAGTGAGCTTACATCAGTGTTCAACCTTGTGACAGCACACCAGACTTTGCTGCTCTGTTAGGAGGTTGCGCTCCCTGTTCAGAAGGTAAGAGGAGTGTTTCTGTTCTGGCATCTTCTGGCTGAGTCCTGAGAAGAGACTTGAAGGAGAACCTGCAGTGAAAACTATTATGGCTGCAAAAGGAAAAATTAGAATTGATTTTGAGAAACTGAACACTGCTCTCAACAACAATTAATTTCAATTCTGAATGTTGAGTGTAAGAAAATTCAGCTGTGATCACGGAAATTCAAAGTTCATAAGCAACCAATAGGGTATCTCAACTTTTAGCAGCATTTTCCTAGTCATATAACAATGAGGTATACATTAAAATGTATCCCTTCAGAACAAAATTTGAATTATTGTTTTAAAATAGTCTCTTCTGCCTTCTGAAAATAATTTTTCATCATAAAATTTCATCAAAGACAACATCAAATAGGACATTTTGACCAATATACACGAGCAGGAGGGTGGCATTGAATTGAAAGCTGGGCATGAGCCGCGCTGAGTTCCTCCGAGCCCTTCAGCCCTGGTCCTGGCACGGCTGTTTGCAGAGCCGTGGGGTGGGAGCCCGGGGCTGGGACACGTTCGCTCTCAGCTGGGGAGGCGATGGAAATGGTTTCATCTACCAACAAGTGCACTACTAAATAAACGTTCTATGGCCTGCTGCTGCTGAGGTGGGGAGGCAGTCTGCAGTGCCTAAATATAGCACGATGCGAGGGCTGCTGAGCCAGGACCGCTTTTTACAGCCTCTTGCATCAAAGCCAGGCTGTGCCCCATCCCGAGCTCGTCTCTTCATTGCTTCGGAAGCGTCGGGACGTGCTTAACGCCAGCCTTCCCCGCACCGATGGACAACGGCGAGTCCTCTGCTAGCACGATGCAGCTTTCCTGCCAACCCTGGCATCTCCCCTCTGTTCACAGGTGCTCCTGGTGCAATGATTTCAAAGCTGAAGTCGCAGCAAAAATGTGTGTGATAATGTTTCTGCAGAGATGCCGCAAGAAACTTCAACGTGAAATCGGAGGAGGTCACAAAAAATAAATAGTAAATGTCTCCCGCTAGCTAGAAAGTACATATTTACCATACAAACAAAATTACTGTACCCTGGTTGAAACCATTAAGCCACTGCAGCCACAGGCACGGAAGGTGCCTCGGGTGGGCATCAGGCAGCAAGACCGGGCTGTGCCTGCCCAGGCGCCCTGTGGAGCAGCGGGTCCGGCAGGAAAAGCTCCACCAGCCCCAGGTGTAGCCAAAGTTTAAGTTCTTTGTTTACAGGAAGGCAGAAGCAGCAGTCCAGCGCTTGCCTGGCTTTCAAGTATTCAGACAGATGCTCAGAAGAGTCCTGAGAGCAGGCTCAGCCCCGGGGCTGAGGAGCTGCTGAGGCTCCTGACGCTGATGAACCCACCTGCCCGCACCGCTCCTCGCAGGCATCTCTCATCCATCATCTGGGCATCCCCTGAGCACACGCGGGGTGATAAATATCATCACTCCTTGCTCGGGACTGGGGCTGGTTGAGAGGACTGGGGCTGGGGACTTGGCCAGCCCTGCTGCCCCACGCCATCCCTTCCCGAGGGCTTTGGTGATACACTGGTGCCTCTCTGGCTTCTGGTGTCCTCAAGTTTAAAACGATATTTAAAAATCTAGAAGCAATGTCAGGAATGGATAAGAAAAATAATGCAAAGTCTGGCACGCTCCTGAAGAGACTCCTCAGAAATGAAAGGACAGGACCCACCGATAGCTGGAAGCTGAAGCTGGCAAAAGCAAATGAGGTGAAATGGATTTTTAATCATTCCTTTGGAAAACTTGCAACGTGCCATTAGACCAATTTCCTTTCTAGGAAGAGACCCAGCTTTCCTTTCCAGCCAAGAGCCAGACAGGCTGCGCTGAGCACACGAGGTGTCCCTGCTCAGCACGGGGCCACGCGGGACCTTACACCCTGTACGGTTAGCAATAAAGGGAATTGTGTACGTAATAGCGGTTCTCGGGCACGTTCTCTGTGTGCAAGGTTACTGTTCTCACCCCAGGCTGATGCACAGCGTGTCTTGAAGCTGCCTCTGTGTGACTGTTTGTAGCTCTGCGCAGGCAGCACCGCGATCTCGTGATGGCGGAGGAGCACCAGCACCACCACCACCATGAAGCCTTCAACCAAGTTTCTTACCACTCAAGGGGCTAAGCTTCCTAATGTGCCACCTGAAACCAATTGGTTTCTGAGAAAAGGAGGTAATCGGAATGCAGCTCCAAAAGAACATAATCTTGCAGCTCATCCTCGGAAGGTTTTTTTTCCCCCTACTGTTTGTATGTAATTAGAAACTGAAAATAATAACAAAAGGCTTTTTGTAGATAAGTTGACATGCTTGGCTTCAAAAACACATTTGAATGAGATTAAAAGGGACTGAAAAGACTAAAAAACATTCACCCTGTATGGAACAAGACCAGAATGTACTCAATGGGAGACAGAAATCAACGGCTCCAACCTACAGTACTGGCCCCATAGGAATTTAACGATTTGGAGAGTGTCTTCTAGTCTCTAAGCTGTGAAACTTGAGCTCTGTTGTTCTAATTTTGCCAATTTACTCTATTTTCCTCCTCCCATGATATTGGGATAATATTTTTTCCCTATTTTTATTTCACTGAATTCATCCTGAATATTTTTCCACAGTTATTTAATATTTGCTGTTCAGGCTGCAACAGCTATGCTTCTAGGTGAAAAAACTCATGTTGTGTTGCCAAAAGAAGAAATATAAGCCAGACTGCTTGTGTTAATATTTGCATTTGAAAGTACAAACCCGAGTTTTCTCCAGTACTAGACACTTGTCCTGCAGTAAAAGTGCCTGAGAAAAATGTTTGCAGGGTAGAGGGGAGGATGCAAAAAATACTCATGGAAAATACCACTTAGTGAACTATATTTTCAAAATACAGAGTACTTGGAAATGTCAACTATCCGCTTAGCAGCTAGAAGTTACATTATGGTACTATCCCCTAGAACAATTTCCTATTTGCCTTTAACTGCCACGCTCAGCTTTTAAAAAGCAATAACCTAACTCCGTAATGGCTTTGGGGATGCTGGGCCACTCTAGGTTCCTTGGTTTTGGCTTTTTATTTCTAACCCCTGCAAAGGGGGAATGAGCTTTGATGCTTTTGCTGACTGTCTTGGGTTTGAAAGTGGCAGAAGGTGGCCTTCAGCAAAAAGATTGGCTGTTATTCCCTTTTCTGGACTTACAAACTCTGACCCTCTCTTTGAAGGATGACACAGGACTCATTTTTGTGTTCAGTTTTTCCCCCAAGAAGAACGTATGTTTCGCTTTATATTTAAAATTGGTCCCTCTTACTTCGGGGGAAGCTTTCTGACTGGCTGGATGCTGTAACAAGCACGTACCGGTGGGCAGAGAAATGTTCCTCCAGGCCCAGCGCTGCGGGGCTGAGCCGTAGTAAAGGGGCTGAAGGAGGTGATGCCTCCTGGCAGGAGCTCCGAGGGGTCGACCACGAAACCCTACCACCCCCTCTCTAGGAACGTTTCTGTTGTTGAAGCTGTGACTGAATTGGGGCAAACAAAGGCGTTTCTGTGGTGTACTGAGTGTCCCATTGAACATCTTGGAGCAAGGAGCCGTTCCACCTTCTCCTTCCCGGGAAGAGCCGGCTGACAGCGAGCGCAGGGATCCTCCTGGTTCCCCATCCCACCTGGGAAGATGCAAAAATTAAGCAGTCCCTGGCAGTGTTTGGGGGGCTGTCAGAGAAGGGATAAGAGCAGCGTGGACATTGTGTAGTGAAATCCATCCAGCTGGAAGGTGGCTGGGTAGACCTTGTTGCATCCCAAAGAGAATTAGTACTTAATGCCTTAATCTGCCTTTTCCTGGGGTTTTAGCTGGACTGCACACTTGCTCTGCCTTTCTTTTGGATTCACCAAATCCCAGCTCCTGCCTTTGAAAGGTGACGCGTAGCTGTTTCAAGCAGGGGGCAGGAGCATCCCTGGCACTCAGAGATGTGACTTTGTTGGCAACTGCAACTGGCTGCTCAGAGTCCAATATTGCTGCTTGGTTTCTCGACAAAATGATAATACTCCTGAGTAGTCCTGATGGTTTTTGCACATCAAATTCCCTCAAATATATTGCTGCTATTAAAGTATCTGTAAAAATAAGGGCTAGAGTGCTAGAGATTGCAGTGCTGTCTTTGTAAGCTGTCTACAGAGAAGCTTTTCCCTTCTCCTATTTCCTCCTGGTCTCACCCATGCAGGGGAAGGCAACGCCTGGGGAACAGCCCATCCCAGACCAGCACCTCGGGCCAGTGGTCCCCATCCTGCGGCGGGGAGCCGGGGGGGCGAGGGGTCCAGGCGCTGGGGCAGCATCGCTCTTCCCTCTGCTTAAAGCTTTTTGAAAAGCTGCTGTGATGCCACCTCATCCCCCTGCAGTTGGGGAAAGGTGGGGGGTGCGTGTATAAATATCAAATGGTATCGGAGACGATGCCAGTAGATGGCACTCAAGAATACACAGCTTAATATCTGGGGTTTGGAGGGCCTGGTGCTCTACGGGGAAAGTGGTTTTCCCTGGCAGCTCTCCGCTTGCTCCTGCAAGGAGCTCTGGAGGGATGCGAGCTGTGCTGGGCGTTAATCCCAACCTAGCCGAAAGCCCTGCGGAGATGGGGGGTCTGAGGCACCCCGGGCTGTTCCGAAGCCGGAGGTGATGTGCAGTGGCGCTCAGCGGTCCGGCCACCGTGCCGAGAGACGCTGGCACCTGCGCCCTCCTCCCACCCTGGAACCCTCATCACCACAGGGAGTGATGCTGAAGTGGCTTTTTCAGCAAGGGGAAGAAATATATAATTTATTTGTCAAAGGGGTTGCGGTGATCAAAGGGCAACTTTAAATGGAGACCTGGGCAAATGCTGCTGCACCTGTGCTTGGCATCCCCGTAAACCTCAGGGTGGGCACAGCCCTTCCAGCTCTCTCGGGTGGCGAGTGTGTCACCGGGAGCGTGCCTGCGGCACTGTAGGGTTCACCCACCCATCTCCAGAACAGGTCGTCTTCAGCTCATTAGTGGCATCTCTACCACTTCTCCCCATTGGCAAAGCAGTTACGCTGGCATGCCTGAGGCCAACAAATCCTTCTCACCCTGGCTAGCATGTCACCTGCTGCTTTGGATGCTCCTTACACTTTAGGCCAGTTTCTGCATGTTTCCTTCTGCACCGGCTCCACAGCAAGTGATCTGCCATAAACAACAGCATAGAGACCCGGGCAGTGTCCATTAGAAATAAGGCAAGATAATTCCCAAGTTGTCTCCAAATCCCTCATAGTTTGCCCCAAGTGTTTATCGTTGGGACTGGTAACATAATAATTGTTGCATGATTTGATGAAATCCATGTTCTTTTTTTTAAAATGTAATTTATCTTACAAATACTTCTTTGCACACTGTCACAATAACTAGAGGAAGAGACTTGCAGGGTGAAACTGTGCTCTGAGTTGCACTGATTTAGCGATCAGTGTCATGTCATCTTGCATTTTGCAGCTCATATTCATTAACCTGAAAATGTTCTTGCAATTTTCTTCTCCTAGACTAGTTTTAAAGTACAAAAGCAGCTTCTATTCATTTCAAGGAATCTGAGAGCAATTATCTCTTGTAAGGCACTAAACAAGAAGGGGGCAGGCTGAGAATCACTAAATGGTATTTAAATCATTAAATTTATCATTTGTTCAAATCCTTGATTAAAACAGTATTTATCTGGTTTACTTCAATGTTTGAAGAATTGGACTAAATCACCACATTAAAAACCCAAAAGCCTTCAACTGTCTCTGCACTGCCTAATTGTTGTAGCTGGTAAATAAGTGATGTGGTCCCAATTCTGATCTTTTTTGCTTCAGTTACAGGCTGGCCCAGTTCCACTGATTGTAAGGAAACTGATCTCTCTTTTACAGTACTTTGTACAGCTTATTGTACCCTGCACCGTCTGTGTGCACTTGCTTGCACCCTGTCATGCTAAGGTAGACTCATTTTAGGACGGAGATGGGTAGATCAGTCCGAAACAGCAGCAGCAAAGCCATATCCAGGCAGCAGTGCTGAGTTAAGTGGAGATCTGGGGGTGATTCCTGCAGTGCCATACTTGAACTTTCGGGGCTGTGCTGCCTGCGGCATGCAGTCCCACGCACCGAGGCACTCTGCACCGGCGTCCAGGCTCTCCTCTTCACCAGGACACCTCCAGATGCGTGAAGCCGTACACATTCCGACGAGCAGATACCAAGTACGCTTTGATTTCCTTGTTTAGCTTTGATGGTTTTAATCCAAAAGCTATGCTCGTTATACACCTGCCTGACCTATTCATGTTCTTGACGCCACACACATCCCCTTGCCATCCTCTAAAACTAACAGGTTTGTGGTTGGTGCCGTCTCCACGCTGCGAGAGGGGAGGCTTTTGCTGGGGAATGCCGCAGGCAGGACTGTCCCTCTCGGGGAGCTGCAAATGGGCTTCACCCGAAGTGCTGGTGGAAACGGCGAAAAGGGTTGCGTGCGCTTGTTATTGGATGCTGTTGTTGCTGAGGCAGACCCGTGCCTCGGCTGGTGGCCTCAGGGAAGAGCCCAGAGCAAGCGGACCTGCTGGTCCTCGCTCGGAGGAGGAGCTGCTGAGAAAAGAGCCTCGGACACGGGTACCTCACCTGCAGCCTCCAGCGCTCGCTAGCTGGAGACCAGCCACGTGCTCTTTGCAGGAAAATGCGAAGACCTCCAGCCTGTGAAGTCAGTTAATTTAAAAATGTGTTATGAACTCTCGCAGTAAATACCCAGCTTCCCTTAGGACACAGTGGACAGGCTGTACGGCAGCCTGCCCAAAGACACGCTGTCCCCTTTCCAGCTCAGATGCCGTACGTCCCGCAGGCGAGATGGGAAGAGGTGGAGGGGGTCCTCCCAGCCAGGCAGGGGAACTGCGCCCAGAGGTTTGGGGCATTGCTCCTCCAGGAAAGATGCCCATCGCTGGGTCAGGCAGGGGCAGAGATTTCCTTCTTCTTCTTAGCCAGAAATTGTTCTTCTGGAGCAAGGTGGAAAGCTCAGGTGCAAAAGCGTGTCAGGGTTTTTTTTCTCCCAGATAAAGAGCTGCTTAATTCACACACCCTGAGTTTTGAGAAATAATTTTAACTTATTTTGCTCTCCAATCCCAGACCCCTTTTGGGGGGCCAGGTTATAAGCTCATCTGTCCAAACAGTAGACTAATAAGCTACAGGATATTCCAGAGTGTGAAATTTATTTCTTTTGTGTGTTAATTGTAAGCAAAACAGCAATTTAGCTGGCTAGACTCTCTCATTTCTTAGATGAGCACTGGCATCAGTCATACAGTTCCTTTGGCTTTTGCATTGAGCATCTGTGAACTTTTTTCCTAATCGAACAGTTTCCTACCAATGAAATATTTAATTTGTGTACACAGATCCCTTTTAATATAATCAAGTTCTCTATTCAAGAAAGCAGATCTGATGAAACATCCCATTTCAGTGAGGGCAATTTAGGCTAGACATCAGGAAAACCTAGCTAATGATTAAAATAGTGAGGCATTGCTATAGGTTGCCAGGAGAGCTTAAGGAAACTCCATCATGGGAAGTCTTTAAGAATAAGTTTGGCAGCTGTTATCAGGAATGATTTAGCTATAATTGATCTTGACTTGGAACAAGAGAATGGACTGGATGATTTCTTCTTTCTTGTTTTGCATGATTTCCAGGAAATTCTAAAAAAAAAGTTGAATTTAGATGGTTCAGTATTACCAAATGTTCCTTCCTCTCTTTCTAAGGGAATATTTTACTAAATTTCAACTGAACGTGCAAATAGTTGAGCACACTTTGTAATTTATGTCACATGTCAAGGTCTAAACCTCTTGAGGATGTACCTCCACCTCCCTAAATATTTAAATGTTTTTCCTTCTCCTCCTGTTGCTTAATAGGTTTGTTGTATTGCAAACAGCTACCTTGAGTTGCTGTTTCTCCACTGATGCCAAAACCTAGGCAATTGTACTGAAAGGAGCAGAGCTGCAGCCACTTTGCAGAGCAAGGCTGAGCCAAGCCTTTTATTTCCACAAATAAGAATTAGAACAGAAAGTGTTTTAAACAAATATTATTCAACTGAACTTAGAGGAAGAGCTGAGCATTCAGAAAATGACTCATTGTGCAGGCGAAGAGCATGCACTACCTTGAAATGTTGTCTTGAGGGCTGTTTTATTAAATACATGAGTGAACTGACTAACAGCAAAACTGATGCAGAATGCTGATGGTATCTTTGACCTTTAAAACCTTGATGAAATTTATAATTTGCTCATTTTCTAATTTAAAAAAGCAATACTATTAGTCATTCTTTACATTTGCTTCTCCAAACTCAGTGAACATATATATATTTATATGCAACTTTGTATGTTCAGAATCAGTATTTTAGCCTTGTGTATTAAAATGCATTAAGATGCATCCAAAAGAAGTTGTAAAATTTACGGATTGCTTCCTGTTTCTCTTAGTGCAGTGATGGACAGAAGAGAGACAGCAGTCTGAAAATAACTGCCTCTCACACCTAAAATTCATACGCACGGGCATTCTGACTATTCAGAATAACCAAATGACGGCGAATCAGAACAAATACTGTGTGCCTTCTCTTAAACATATTTATCATTCCTTTCAGACGTTTTATTTTGGCTTGCTCAAGTGTAAATATTACTGTTCAGAAGCAAAATAGGTTTACCCCGATAGCAGGGACGAATGTTTAGAGCCTCCGTGACAAGTTTTGTCAGTGGCCTGACACTACCCAAACCCCGTCTGTTGCAGAAACAGGACACCGAGTTGTCCAACCCATTGGGCAGCTCTTCTGGAGAGTTGCCCGTCTGGCACAGGATTGCTCATTAGCAGCGTCTCTTCTGCGACCGTAAAGCTGGTGGTGATGGATGGGTTCCAGGTCTGAGGAATAGAAGCCGTACCTGGAGAAAAGCCAAAGCTGGGGTCCGGGTGTGTGTGCAAGTGGGAAACTTTGGGTGTGATTTGGTTGAAGGAGATCACCTGGCTGGGGAAAAGGGGTTTGTTCTTGGTCAGCGTTTGGCTGGCCGGGAGGTGGCCTTTTGGTGGCAGAGGGTAGTCCTGCTCAATGAAGGCTTGGCAAGCCTGAGATAATAAAGGCTTTGCAAGCCTGAGACAATAACCAGTGAAATCTGCAATACTAATAACAGATATACACTAGCTAATATTTCCTGATAGACATGGGCCAAAGCTTGTGTTACTTTCCAAATCCCCGTGACTTTGCAGGTTGGAATTAAAATAGAATATTTATGCAAACCACACAAATGATTTTGGCTTTAGGATGTGAAAAACTTGCCTGATGAGCTTTTGCCAAACAAAACCACCCTGGGTTTTATTTCGCGGCAGCTTTTCCAGGCGAGGACACTTTTCAGAAAATGAAATCCATTGACCTAGGCCAGGCCAAGAAATGAGGGAAGAGCGCGTAAAGGTTATAACCATGTACCTTTAGGAAGAGGACATAAAGGTTTTAACCATATACCTCTAGAAACATTTAAATCCACCCCTGTATAAGTTCACTGACTCCAGCGTAGCTCGCCCTTTGACACTCGTGAACTTGCAGCCAAGCTCACGTAAGAGCAGCAAAGCTCGTTTCCCACCTCAGAGCTATCTCACAGTCCTGAAAGTCTGCAAAACACCTGAACGGTTAGTAACGTTTTATGTGCAAAACCATTTTCTCACTTTTTTTAGTTAATGGCTATGTCCAGTAACTACTTGCCATGCCCAGCTTGCCACAGGGAGCAGGAGGACCGGTACCAAATATGCTTGGTACTTACAAGATCAGATTTTCAAGAATGTTTAATCTCCATGAAGTCCTGTGGTTATCCAGCTACATTCAGACCCTGATTTTCTCCATTCACTTCACAACATAGGTTATGCACAGGGAAACTATGTAGAGAAGAACCTGGGTCGATGATGAGGAAGCAGGTCTCTCCACTTCTAATTCAGATATTTTATACAGTATTTCTGGCCAAATCAGCTGGAGCTAGGCCCTTAAGTGCTCCACCCAGCCAGCTTCAGAGCCTTCGAGGGTCCAGCGTTTGAGAAAGATAAAGAATCAGCATCTCCTGTTATTTCTAACTCATTATTTGTGCACAAGTAACTTGCACTTCACCACCTGCTCTGCAAACATCTGCATCCTTGGACAGGCAGCGGAGGTGCACAGAGAGCTGAGGTTTGAAGGCATCAGGCACGTTGCCCAGTCCTTACTCTCTATGGCTTGCTCACTCTAAACATCTTTTAAAGACACCAGAAAGATAAGGCTGTTTCTTCTGAAGGTCTGTTTGCCTTCAAACTGGAAATACAAGTAGAAGAGGTCTGCGGTTGGGTCACTAAGGTAGCGCTCTGCTTCTGGCTGTGGGAAAGCACAGTGGGCTTTGCTCTATTAAAATCTGCAGCCATGCATTAAATGTTTTTCAGAATTTAGCTTCAGCTACTCCTTATCTATGCAGCTGCAAAATACTTAAACATGTCCAAAAAAATAAAATTATCTCCCATTGTTTTTTCTTAGACTCCACTCTGAAATTTAAGTCTCCCTTTCCCCATTTCTCAAGGTAAAATGCTCCCAATGAAAAGAGTAAGGAACAACCTAGAAGCTGATGACGTGTCAGTGCCTTGCCTCTCGTGAGATGGATGTGCTAGGACTTTGGCATCGCAGAATAGCTAAAGGCAGTCAGATATGGTGAAAGAAATGATGAAACCAGATGTAAGGTTGATTGAAACCACTTCTACTGATTCGTACTTTTAATGTATTTCTCGGACCTGGTATTTCATTGCTGTATATTTTCCCCTTGGAATTCATTATGCTCTGTGTGTGTGACATCTCAGCTAGCAGCTGTGGAAATGATTGTGTGATCACTAAAAACCATAGCTTTAGGTGAGAAATGGGCGATAGGAACAAAGAAAATATTAATGTGCAGTTTTCTGTTCGCATATACGTCTTAGTGCAGAGGGAAGGAGTGAAACCCTACAGAATCATGGAATAATTTTGGTTGGCAGGGACCTCCAGAGATCTCTAGTCTACCCTCCTGCTCCAGTGAGACCTCCTTGCTCGGGCTCTTGCCCAAAGTAAGCCCTTACCTGCAGTGTCTGTGAGCCACTGCCAGCTCCTCAGGAAAGCCAGGGCTCTTCTTTGCAGACTGAAGACACACCTGCAAAATGTGACACACCTTCTAATCATCAACCTGTCTGAAAGTAGTTACTGCCCCCTCCAACGGTAAATATATCTTATGAACAACTACATTTTCTATATGCCAGAGCTATCTGCCAGTTCTGCCATGCTTAGCAAGCGTCCCTAAGCCCCCCGTTAAGGCTTAGCAAAACGACTGCTTGCCTTTCCTGCTCCGCACAGAGACACGCCACTGCTCCCCCAGACGGGGTGCTTGCAGGGGACCGAAGGGAAGCCTTGGAAAAGTGCTGAGCTATTTCTTCCCCACCTACTAGGGACTGAAGTCCACAGCCAGGCAGCATCCTGCTGAAATTCGCTCTTATATGGCTTAGCTTGGCCGAAAGCTTCATGAGCCTGAGTTGAGGTTTGGGGTTGTGATCATATCCAAAACTGGATATGTTTTGCCAGGGTTTTGCTATGAAAATTGCTCACAGCTCCATTGACTGGCTGTGCTGCCTCTGCAGCATCAATTCTATCCCTGGCTGACACCTTTGATTTTGGAAGTTGTCTCCATTTTCCAGAGACAAGTATGTACATTAGCTATTTTTGGACAGTGTATATTTAATCTCCTGCAAGAAATGGAGCAATTCACTTGTTCCTTATTTCCAGAGCCATTACATTTCTCTTGGTGACAGCACCAAGGAATAGAAATCCTTAACTTGTTTAATGTCTTCATTTGGGTGATCGAAAGACACCTAACCAAAGATCTGCTTCTGTACTACCGTGAGGAAAATAGCATGCGGCACCGTCTAGGTAAAGCAGCTTCTCTTTCATCTTGGGTAAAAAGGAATGTTAAAAAGGAACCAGTTTTTGGATGGTTCTTGTATCTGCTTGGAAGCCAAATTAAAACACTGCTGACTGTTCATCATTTTCTCTGGTCATTCTTTTATTTTATGCTTAGCCGAGGATAAACTGTGGTCTTTGCACCATGTAAAGTGTATTTAGACTCTTTGCTCAAGTGAAAAATGAGCTGTTGTCTGTGCCAGTACTGAAGTGTGCAGGGAGAAATCTGGGACAGTCACAGGCGCTGCCAACGGAAATAGCCGATGGAAGATTTGACTGGGTTTAATTGAAAACACATAAAGCAGAGGCATATATTGTGAGTTCCTTGTGATGGAAAAGTGACTGAAAGTAAGCAGTGACTTCAGAGGGGCTGAAGAACACAGCCTGGGGGATTCTTAAACCTGTCCGCAGACTTGCTCCGTACACGTGTCCTAGGGAGAGCTGGGCTGCTTGCAAATCATAGACGTGATCAATATCGCTAATATTTGGAGGGGCGTCTTTCTCAAATCAGAAAATGCAAACCTTGCTGGAGTGTTCCAAGTTCATCAACGTGCAGCTCAACAGCAACTGTCCTGAAGTCCTGGTGTGTTTGCAAATTTGCTTTAAAAAAAAAAAAAAAAAAAAAAGGCAGAGCAGTGGCTGTCCCTGAAAGGCAGGCTGGGCTCTGAGCGCGCGTTGCTGGTCGCTGCAGCGTGCGCAGAGGCCGTTGCTCGCTGTGAGGAACACCCCTTTCCTGTGGCCCTGCAGGAAGGATATCCTCACCAGAGGTGAGGCAGCGCTCGCCTGAATACCGGGTTGTGCTTGTGGGTTGAGGCTAAGTGCAGGGAACTCCAGATGATATTAACACTGCTGAGGTGAAAGCAGTAGCAGTCAAGATCTGGATTTGGGTCCAAGGTAAATAACGAGTTGAAACAAGGTAAAGAACATAGGGTCATGCCACCGGAGCAGTGTAAAAATACAGGCTCTGTTACACGCTGGGTACTGATGAAGTAGCGTTAATGAGGAGACTGACGGCTGAGGCACAGGCTAATGCTGTTTGCTCTGGTACAAATTAAGCCATTTGTTCATATATAGTACAGGTTCGCATGTGAAAGAAGGCTGCAGTATTTAGTCAGCAGTTTTTGGTTGGTTACTTGAGCTTTTTTGGTTAATGCCAGCTATTTCAAAAACTGATTGAAAAGCCACAAGATGTTTTCAGAAGCTCTTGCATTAGTTGTTATGGATGCAGACTCACTCGTGACTCAGTATCTTGGGTCCCGCGAAGCAATGCTCATGGTTGCAGGACACCTCAAGGTCTCTCTGAGCTGGTGGTCCCATGAGGGTGAAGGGAGTCAACAGGGCAGGGGTGACGCACTGCTACCCGCTGCTATCAAAACACCTTGGGGGAGTCTTTCTCGGGTCTAGGTCCCTTGCTAAATACCAAAAAGAACCACCTTGTCTTTAACTTCTGCTACCTGACAGCCACTTAAAGGACCTTTTCAGACCCATTTCTGTCTTCCATCTCCCAAGGCACCTGCCTTGGATCACGCATGCAGCCCGCAAGCTCCACGCGGGGTTGTTTGCTTTGGCTTTGCTCCCTCTTCTCCTGTACTTCACACCAGAGCGAGGTGCGTTCTCCAACACAGATGCACGGAAAGGTCAACCAGTAATGAGACAGTTATTGTTTGACAGTTTTGATAGCAAATATTTTTTTCTTGCTGGCATCATCAGCTATAGGATGGAAAAATACACCAAGGAATGTTTTATTGTCCCTTAGAAAGTGACATTGTCTATTTGAAACTCTGATGGGGAGTCACAGGAGAGAACGCTGCCATTGTTTGGGGTGTGAAATGAGGAGTTGTTGAATAACCTTTGAATTTCTAAATCCAGCTACAATTGGCAGAGAAGGGTAGAAAGCATTGCTAAAATAAATTTCTCTTTCTGATATCTTTCTTTCCAAACTAAAGGGCTGCTAGAAAGGTCAGCACTGTTCTGTGTCTTCAAAAACTGGATGCGTTGGGACAAACATAAAGTCTGGGGGTGTACAGAAGCAACCTCACTGAGTGCAGTTTGTAGTCTGGGCAGTGAAGCCACTGCATGGACCTGGAGAAAAAGACATAGATAACCACAGTTTTAAATTCTCACAGAGAAAGGGCAGTAGGTTTCTTTTTTCCTTGACTCCTTTTCTTTCTCTCTCCATGTTTTGCATATACACACACAGGGGTGTGTTTTTCCAGAGTTCTAATTTACTCCAAATCCATCTGATTGAATAGAAGTACCAAAAATAAAGAAAACTGCCATTTCTCTGTCTGGTATTTAACAGCCCTTCGGTGTGACAGGCATCTAACGCCTGTGCTGTAACGCCAGCACAGCTGTTATTAGAAACAGCTACCAGTGGGAAATCGTGAGCTGTGTATTCTCTATGGTTACCCACAACACAGGAGCTGGAAGATGAAACACGTCAGGCCAGAGGAACAATTCATTACCTCAGAGTCACAGGAAACACACGTCAGGTTTTTTAAAACCAGCACAAATATTCACACTGAGCTGTTCACCTGCCTTTGCCCTTTCGGTTGCATCGCTCCCCGCTCCTCTCGCTACCGGCCGTGCAGCAGTGTGCCCCTCTCCCACCTCAGCCTTCCCTCCGTGCCGCTTTCCCCAAGTTTTGTCCCTTCCCGCCGGGGCAGTCGGCTCCCTTAGGCAGCACCTCCCTCTCCCGCCGACCGCTTTGGATCCCATTTTCCAACTGGCGATGGATTGCCAAATGTTGGTGACACCTGAAGCTTGCACCTGACGAAATGACTTACCCCGTATGGATTTGCACTTCGTAATGTAAGAACGCGGCTTTTGTTTTGCTCACGTTAGCAGAGCAAATTACAGTATTGCAGGGAATCTATGTGGTTATTCAGCTGGTGATGAAATCACGTGTGCGTGTGAAAAACCATCATGGCAGGCTGCGGCTCTACTACCACAACAAGCATGTTGCACCGCTGGGATGGGAGGTGACTAATCTATTTTAAAAGGTGCTGCAGAGCACAACTCCATCTAACCTTCCTTAGCAACTCAGTATTTTATCTTGTTAATCTCTGAATTACAGATGATCCTTGTTACCATTCGTAAATCCTGGATACTGCACAAGCCCTAATAATTAGTGCTTTTCAGTGTGCTGTGAGGGGAGAAGTTGAATGCTTTCATCATAACAGTTCTGTAAACTGTACTTCTGAAGTTGTCCACCTCTCATGTTCCAAATATTTTTGATGATGGGTCAGGAGGATTGCCAGGCCCTAAGATAGTATGTAAGATTTATGTTCATATACCGACCCTTGTCTACAGTGGTTGGATCCATTCTCTGGGATTTCTGTCACTGAAAAGTAACGAAAAGCAGAAAAATTCTTTCTTGCCAAGAAATGATTCTGAAATTTCAGAGGAACAAGAATTTAATGGTCTGAGTTTTGTAACTGCCTCCCCCCTGAAAAGCTACAACTTATATGAACAATTTACATCAAAACTAGACAGGCATCATAAGCTGCTTTGCAAACACTTATAAAAGACCCAGGACAGCTAGAATTGGGGACCTGACCTTCCCCTGTGGTGGAAAAGGAGAGTAAATTCTGGCTAACTTTAGCTACATGACTTTTACTCTTGTTTCACTACAGTTGTACCAAAGTAGGGGTGTTGAGATTGTAAAAGATCTCTGCTCAAAGAATAAATTAGATATTACACACTTGTAATTGTTGCTTTGTTGAAAAGCCATGGAAAAGTTTACATAGTCAGCCTGATATTCAAGTGAAGAATTTTGGCCTCGTAATAAATGTTAAGTAAGTAGGAGAAAAGGCTGCCACTTAAATGGGGATAATCTACACAGAAAGCAAGAAATCTGACCTCTGTTTGGCTCCTGTCTCGGAGACAATTATTTCTAGAAACGCAAATTAATGTACTGGACT
Organism: Buteo buteo; assembly: GCF_964188355.1. NCBI lineage: Eukaryota > Metazoa > Chordata > Aves > Accipitriformes > Accipitridae > Buteo > Buteo buteo. The sequence goes on from NC_134194.1 coordinate 1,381,020, forward strand.
AGACCTCACCACAGTGCAGAGGTGAAATCAATTTGTATAAAAATGCTAAAAGACAGGCTTTTAGCAAGAATTCCCTGGATTATTCTGGTCTGGCCTCTGTGCAGGACTTGAGGATGACAATAACGTGGCTGTTCATTCCCATTCACTGCCCATGCACAAAAGGTGTTTGTCCAAGGAAACAGAACGGAGCAGTTGCTGCAGCCGCCGTCACTGTTCTGTCCTTAGGGAACTGCTGGAATTTACACAGAAAGGTCAAGTAAATAACATAAAACATCTTCCAGTCTCTAATTTTACCCTATTAAAAAGGATCAGATACTAATTAGTGATATTAATTGGGCATATCAATCTCAAATTGATTCAGTGGAAACCATTAAAATCTAAGTTAAAAGTGCTTTATTACCAGAGTGGGAAACTGTTAATTTTTCTTACAAAATGCACCTGCCTTCATTGGGAGTAAGAACTGTTTGTGAATCCCCAGTGACATTGCTGGCCACCTCTAGGTGTTGCTTCCTCAAGAGCCCGAACTGGCACTTTTGGGCAAACCCCTGAATACGAGGAGCTCTTGCAGCTACTCCGCAGCCCAGCTTTGCTTTTGCCGGTGAGATTAGAAACAGCAGTCTCAAGCTAATTGTCCCGAAGTTCTCAGCCTGTTACCTGGCAAAGGATATTTTGTAACGTCGATCTTTCTCTGAAGTTACCCCAGTGTCCAAGGGAAGAACAATTGATCTCCAATTTCCCCATCTGTCATCAGATCCTCCTTCAACTTGTAATGCTTTCCCATACCTATTTTATTAGCAAATACATTTTTCATATCTTTGCTGAAAACTGTATTAACAAGTTACTACTTTGTCATTTTTGACATTGTACAATTATTGTTTTATAGGAAAAATTGTTCTGTTCGTCCAGACTATGTTCAGTATTCTCAAATACATGTTTTAGTCTCAAATAAATGCTTAGCTCTGTTCTTGTGTAGCATAGCATGAACCATGCAATTACAGTGCTTCCATGACAAAGCCTTCCTTAAAGTTCTTTCCTGAGGTGATGCTTGTATAACTATTAGTCATTACAAATGTCTTTTTTGACAGTAAAAGCAAACCACAAGTGTGCTTAAACATAAATGGCCACTCTTGTGCTGAGGTGTGCTCTGGAGCAGCTGGAAAAACTACCTCATTTATTCCTTTAGGAGACAAAGGTTTGATTAAGCCTCTTGTTATCATTTTTTTGCACTTACACAATGCAAGAAACTATAGTAGCAAGTGCATTTGGAAAGATATGTAGCTGCACGACTTGGTTGTGTTCAAAAAGTATCATAAAAGTTGCTGAGCAGGGGAAATGTGTACTCTGTGCGTACTGGGCTGTCACTTCGATCCCAGCATTCTGGATCAGGCAGTTTATGGATCATGTTCACCTCCGTGTCAGCAGGTCGCCGCCTGAGACGTAGGTCTGTACCGCTTCCCAAGCCTGGAGACCCTGAAGGGCAGGAGAAGAGCGATCCCAACCACTGCAGACTTTGCCTGCTAACTGCATGCGGTGGTTCAGGGATGGCGTCGAACTACGCAGCGAAGAAGAACGCACGGATGTTCAGAGGAGGAAGAGAACTATCTTCTGAGAACCCAGTCAATGAACACCAAGTGCCAAAGAGTTTTCGTAAAGCCCCGGAACGTGCTCAGTGATGGCCAAATGGTTTAAAATCATGGTCATCACAGTTCTCCATGGAAAACGTGCGAGCTGCAAGAAGGCTAGCTCTGCAGAATTAATGGTGTCTTATGGACAGACCACCCAGGCAAACAGGGAGAACACATTTGGGCCAGGTCTACATTACAGACTTTTTCCAGTATAGCTGTGTTGGGCATAGTGATGGTGGCCTGTGATCTCTCACCAGCAGAGCTGTGCTAGCAGAAGCATGCTTTCTTGAAAATATGTAAGAAGAAATTTACTTTTATTTTCATTGGAATCCTATAAGTGTCTTTGACAATCATTGCCATAATATTGTTTATATAAGCAGAGGTACCAATATATAAAGTATGGAAATATTGCCACATTATAAACACAAGAGCTGGGTTGAGCCCGAGATCCTCTTGAGTATCTATGGGATGTTGCCATTCTACTGACATATGGTAATGTTTTCTCCCAATAATCTCCTGCAGAAGTAGTTCTAGGCCAACTACTCATACGTTCAAATTCCATAAAATATATAGCAGAGTTTATAAAGTTATTAGAACAAAAATGTTTTTGGAGATCTCATTTCATTGTACAATATGCGGCTTCAGCAAAAGAAATCTGTAAACAGATATTTTAGCTGAATACAAAACTCTTTTTAATATTTATTCTAACAATCCTAATGGTGGATTTCAGCCAAAATGTTTGTGCAGCTTCATGCCTTAAGGTTTCTACTTCAGATTTACAGCTGAATGTTTTCCTATGTGATGGATGATTATTTAAAACTGCTGCTCTCTCCAGTCCTCAAAATGCCAAAAGACAGTTTTTGTTGCAAGCTACAATGTAAATGTAGAGCCAGATTCTGAATGCGCTTCATGTCAATGTTTGTACACGAGGATCAAATCTTGGAGTCCACCCTATGCAAAAGTAAGAGAAGAACAGAATCAGGTCCTTCGGGATTCAGTTAAAGAGTAATAAATAATATTAATGTACATCTACTAAATTATTATGTTTGCTAAAAGAATCAAACTGAGGCACTATCAGAATCTTTATGGCAATTAAAAATCTTCTACGTTAAAATTGCTTTCTGCAGTTGTTGCCTGTACATCTAGCACTGGGCTCGAGCCTGAGTAAAAGTCAAATGACAAAAGCTTCACATGGCTCCGAGTACATATTAGCGTCTCCAAATCCAAAGGATGCTTCAGGACAGTGATGCAGACAATTCAGTAATAACTGGCGTGGCAATGCAGAGCTAATCAATGCAATTAGCTGAACTTTGGCGAACGATTAGTCTCAGGTTTCAGCAGACCACTATCACATATAATATTTGCAACCCTTTGCCATGAGCAAAGCCCATAATACTCTCCCGTGGCGTCAGCAATGACAGCTATTGTCCATCCTTTGATGCCAATGTTAAGTTACTTCATATTCCATCTGCACAAGCCAGGTTGATATAAGATGATGTGAGAAATGTGAAAAGAAATAGGTTTTTAAAGTTAATTTAGGTGGGATACCCGTTTAAAGGCCTAAGGAAATGCTATTGAGCAGTGGGGAACAGTTAGTGTAATAATGGAACAGAGGCATAGTTATGGAAATTACTACGTTCATTAAACATTTATTCTGAATATAACCCTTTACTCTCCCCATCTATAGAAAATGTAAAACACAGTGCAAAGTGGCTGCTGTACCTGAACTGCTCCATTACTTCAGTGACTTTATGTCACTAAACTCACTATGTGAGTTTATACTAAGGTTAGAATTTCAGAATGATTCTTTTCCATTCACCTGTTTATATTTAATTTAAGTGTAAACAGAGAAGGCAATCAAATAATGAGATTAACACTGATTCTTGTGTCCTTTTACTGAACAACTGATTGCCAGTAGACGTCATTATAATTATTATGTGGCTACTGGCTAAGGCATCCATGAAAAATACTATGATTGCTTTAATGGAGTTTCTTTTCAAGATCTTTCAGAATATTGTTTCCAGAACTCATTCTTCTCAGTTTCCTCTCAGTTCTTCAGCAAGGCTTTGTTGCTTAGTGAGCCTTTAACGGCTTGTGTCTAGATGCTAATAAAGGTTACGTGAGTGATAGGAAATACATTGCATGAGAAATGATGACCTACGAAGGATGACCCTCACGGAAGATGCACATTCCTTCAGTCTGTGCATAGCCTCCAGTAATCAGAAGGAAATTTAAAAAAAAAAAATTATATCATGTATAGTCAGCTCTGCAACTGAAGTTTCAGAAACTGCAATTTCACTGTAAACATCAAACTGCTCTATATTGAGGTTTTGCCTCCATCTTATTGTAGAAGAGCTGTGATTTTGAGTATTAGGACTTGAAAGGCCAAATCAATCACGCATGCGAGTCGAGGCATACAGACACAGGTGGCCCTCGTCCGTTGTCTTGCTGAGGTTTGTGGCACAGTGCTGAGGACTCGGGAAAGGTGTTAGGAAAACATGACTGCAGGGGTTTCTTCCTTGACATTACTGAATACAATTTTATGTTAAGTAAATATCTGCATGCATTTTATTCCAACCTCCGTAACCAAACCTAAACTAAGTCAATAAGACTTTGCCCAAGAACATGTATTTTGGTTTGGTTCCTAATTTTAACGTTTAGATAAAACTAAAGAGATTTAGTTTTTATCATCATTCTTCATTATTAGTTGGCATCCAACTTTCATGAATGAAAGCAGACTGGCTGCTCTCCCGTAGCTAATTTATCTGGGCCAAGTTGAAACATCTGATTATTATTACATGGCCTTATTGACATACTGGTTAGAGATTCCCTGAACAGAATTGGAAGAGACAGTTTTAATATCCTCTTCAACAAAATTTTCCAGGGAGAGAGGTGTGTGTTTAGGTACGGAGTAGGCTCCGTACATAACTTTACATCAAAATCTCAGAGCCGTCCTGCCGCAGCGAGGCAGAGGGCAGCAGGCTGGGAAGCCCTTTCTGAGCAGAAGGGCTCTGCTGCACAGGACGTAACCCTGGAGTAGACGTGGGCTCCTGCCCGCGCTGCGGGGTGGCTGGGAGAGGACCTGCGGCTGATGTGGGATGACACGTCAGATGATGGGCTGTGGCGATGTACAGCGCACAGCCATTAAACCAGGCTGCCAACTACCACGACTACCTCCCTAGCTGGTTCGGTCAAACCTGGCAGGCATCGCGACCGGGACTCAACATGCACACGTTGCCTGCAGAGCACGCCGACATCTGCAAATTACGGCAGGTCCAGGCATTATCTTGGGAACACCACACTGTCCCCTCTGCTTTTGAAGATGTCAGTGCTGTCCCTTGGAGCAGTTAAGCTTTAGGCGTAGATTCCCTGGCTTTTCTGCAAGGTTTGACGCAGGCATAGCAAGTTCCCTGACCACCACCCCACAGCTTCTCCTCACTTGTCTGCCCGTGTTCCACCTCTGTCCTCTGGGATCCGGGCTGAAGGCAGACAGCAGTCTCTGGGAGACAGGCTGCTGTTGCTCGCCTGTATGCAATATGAAACACATTTCATGGTTTCCAGAGACTTGAGTTAGAAATGTCTTAACTTATGATATTCTGGTTTTCATAAGTTTGAGGTTTTCTGATGTTTTGGGACTGTTGTCATCTTGATTTATTTTCTGGGTTTGAAAGGTTTGAACTTGTATATCCATCTTTAGGTTTGTGCCTGTCTGCTCAGCGCTTCACTGAGCTGCTTCAATATTTTTTCTTCATAGAAGATAAAAGATTTCTATGCTGGAGTAAATGTAAAGATGGCAAAACCCTCTTGAGGCAGTTTTGTCTGGTTTATTCAGGAAGAAAAATGTGGTAGGAGATTTCAAAAAACGCTGCTGTGGGAAAGAAGGAAACAGTCTCTCTTTTGGAAATCTCTTGCACAAATGATCTAAATGATGTGATCAATAACCTATTCCCATGATGTCCTTCTCCCGCAGGAATCTGCAATAGCACTGCCAATGGTCTGGTATGTGGGAAATCAGACACTCAAACAGAAATGGTTTTTAAGAGAAGTGTGAAGAAATCCATCCACTCCAATATGGTGATTTAATCTGAAAGACGAGACGAATGTTGCTGGAAACAGTAACGCAGCAAGGTGTGAATAGAACCGTTCATCTCAGCGGTGGCTCTTGTCTCCCTCTCCCCCAGCACCGGTGGAGGGTCTGCAGCAGGACATGTCCTTCCTCCTCCGGGCCTCACCTCAGCATCATCGCTTCTCTTGATGCCATTTGCGTAGCGCCTGTTTCTGCCTCCTTGCCCAGACGGGCAGACCTACAGTGGGGAGGGAAAGACTGGGCAACAAAGAGGTTTATTATTCTTTTTTCCATCAAGCACATGCTAAACATGGTGACTCTGAAAGATCATGAAAGAGGTGACAGCTTCTGCTCCCCAACTCCTTCTGCTCCTGAGTGCCAGAGGACAGGAGCACGTCTGGGGAAAAAGCATAAGTGCTTCTGTCCCAGCATCCACTGTCTGCTGCTGCTTGCAGTAGAGAGGAGATCCTGGAGGAGACTGGCCGTGTGGGCTGATCCAGCACGGATGGTCTGTGGCTCCCTCGCTGCAATCACTTGCGGGGCAATTTTTTTTGATATATAGCTAGTTTGAATTTTAATGTATAGCTAGTTTGAATTTTCTCCAACAGTCAGATCTGTTTTAAAACCCTTATTCTTTGAGCAATGAAGATTGTAGAAACAATTCATTTCCTTTTCTTTTTTTTTCCCCCAGCTGTTTGATACTGCTCCAGTACTGAGTAATTCTGACAACTCAGTCTGAGAAAGGGAAAGTGCAAGATATCCCCTCTTGTCTTTACAAAAACATTTTGGGGTCAGTTCTTCAGCTTTGCAAAAATGCAGCTCAGGAACATTCACAGATTTCTTCTGCCAGAAGGGCTCTGTGGCAGTAACTTCATATAGCTGGAGAAACATTCAGCTGAGATAAATCACCACCGCCACTTTGACAGCAAATATCCATCTTCAGCCCAGACCACTTAATGGCCATGAGCTAATCTTCATCATAAATACCATTTCCAATTTTGCTTCAAACAGGTGGAATGTCAAATGGTGAGTGTTGGCCAGCTGAAATTATTTTGATCTTGATCAGAACCACAGTTTGAGCTCTGGGTCTGAGGGCAAAGACAAAGATTAAGTGTCATCCTGCAGAAAAAATGATGTGTTTGGTTTGGGGGAAGAAAGGAACTGGAGTCCTTATTTCCAAGACCCCTAGATGAAGTTATTCCAAGTCCAGGGCTTTAAGTCTGCTCCGTACCCAGCTGAAACACGCAGGTTCTCAGAGCATTCAAAGCAGAGATGCGGATTTTAGATAACTGATAAAAGCTATCCTCCAGAGAGGGACTTCCAGCTCCTCATCTTCAGCCCATTAGTGTTGACATTAGCTTTGCGAGCACAAGACTCGCAGGGACTGTCTGGCATTCCTCGGGGTGGCCATTCCCCACAAACACCCGTCTCCGCTCACCACATCAGTGGAGGGATGCTCCCTGCGGAGAGACAGTAATCCTGGCCTCGAGCCAGTCCCTTGGCCTCCTGCCTCAGTTTCCCAGCTGTGCCGGCAGCGGGAGGAGGATGGGAGGGTTTCATATCAGTCTGATTCAAGCGCTGGAAGAAGGAGCAGAGGATTCACGCTGCCCACTATCATAATGTTCAATAATTGAAGTACCAAAGGTACTCGCAATCTGAGGTCTGCAGACAGGCAGTTCTGACATCCAGCTGCGGGGAGCGAGGACGTGGGTACATTGGCTGCTAGTACTCTTTGGAGAAAACTTATCAGTACACAACTCTCCAATTACCTTGCCTGCCTGGCTGAATCATTGAACGTCTCATGCAGTTGTTTAGGTGCTGCACTCCTCCAACTTATCATTTTCTTTTATGCCATTATGTTTTTTTATATCCTTTCCCCTAGTTCCCTATGATCTCATCCAAAATTAACCAACATTGTGTTTCCTAGCCTTTTAACAACTATTAGAGTGGTTTTACCAAATGATTGCTAAAAAAGACTTTCAAGCTTCCCAAACATAATCACGTATTAAAAGAATAAAGGAAATAACATGCTGTGCTAGAGTGACTTCACAGGCTTATTTCTTTCTACCAATTAATGGCTTTGAGTGAAGCTGTAAATGAGCAGTGACTAATACTGAAGGCAGAGATTGTCTTCTCTCTTGTTTAGATCTTGTGCATCACTTTTATAACAATGCTGAATAATAAAAATAATAATACTACTGTATTGCAGTTTCTCCAAGGATTTCAATCTGTTTATTAAAATTACTGTACCAATCCATAACGGCTCTTAGGAAGCTGGCACAGTTTAGGAGACACAGGATTCCAACTGGGATTGAGAAATGTAGGGGAGAGCCAGATGAGAGGGTTGAGCCGGTGGGACAGCTTGCTGCTGCCAAAACAGGCAGCTGCGCTCCTCTTCCCTGCCCGCTGTGCCGGGGCGCGCACCCCGCAGCACCCCGGCCGTGCCCCCCAGGGACCCCCGTGCCGCGGGGAGCAGGGAAGGGCAGCGGAGCGAGCAAAGCCGGGGGGGGAGGCAGGGGGGGTTCACCCTGCTCGGCCCATCGTCGGCTGCAGCATCTGCCTGAGCCGCAGGCTCTGCCCTGGGATGTGGCTGCCGTTTTTTTCCCCAGCGAGCCGTAGCGCGCTCAGCGCCTCATTGCCCTCATCCGCAATCTGCTGTTAAACGTCAAGCCCAGGCCAAAAGGGTGCAAACTGGTGCCCAGTTCTGGCAAATCCCTGTATTATTGGTCCCATTTCATGGACGCGGAGATCAAAATACGGAGATTCGGTGACTGGCCCGAAGCCAGCATCCCTCCTGCCACACCAGTCACTGCTCTCGCCCTGTCCCTGTCCCTTTTCCCACCCCATTCCCCTCCGCTCTGTGCAGCGAGGTGATGAGCTGGCACGGGACGTCTCCAGCTGGACAGTAACCCCGGGCAGGAGAGGTGATCTTCAGCCAAGTCACCATCCCGGTCCAGGCTCCTCCAGGCTTACATGGGTGCCAGTGCCGGTCCGAGCGAGCTGCCGGTGCCGCGCACTCTGCCGCGGCTCGCGGGGAGCGCAGGGTCCCCAGGCACGGGCCACCGATGTACCCGCTGCGCACATCCTTCATCGCGGGGACGGGGAGATAGGCAGAGGGGAGTGGGCGCTGCTTCTTGGAATAAGACCTTTGGAGACCTCCTTTAGAAAGGCAAGGGGGTTCTCAGTTTCTGCAGATGTATGTGTTGTTTATAAATACATGATGTACTTAGAGAAGTTCTGTTCAATTTACCAATAATGCTGTATTTATTTTTCCCAATTGTATCCAGTCACTAAGTCATAATTCTGCAGCCGATTGGCTGGCTGCAATGGTTTCTCAGGAAACTGGCAATTAAGGAGCAGGAAAAACGTCTGTGAATCACAGATACTTATAAACAAGCAGAGGAGATTGATTGGGCTGCAGCAGTAACCACCCAAACACGGCGAGGTCCCCGGCCGCGGCACCGTGGCGGCAGAGATGGCTGGCTGTCGGGGGCTTGGGCACGGGCGGCACTGTCCCCCCCGGTGCCATTTTGGGGTTAATCCTCTGCATTTTTGTCCATTCCCAGCTGTGATATGGTGATTGTCATCAGTACTGTCACACTCCACTCCCCTCCCTGCAGCCACTGCAAGGCCCGTGTAATTTCTGCCTTTCCATTTGCAGGCAGGGAACCAGGTGGTGTCTGCTGTTCTGCAAATTTGAGGAAGGAAAGAAAAAGGACATTTATGGTGCCTTGGCCATTACACTGTGTCTTTGCTAGGAGAGAGGCTTCCTTTCACCCCAAACTCTTCCCGTTGGCTTGCTTAGCTGTGCAGGGAGCAGCAGGGCTGGAAGAAGCTCGGCCGGGCTGTCGCTGCGGGGGCTCGCGCGGGGCGAGGGTGCCGTCCCCAGCACCCACGGCACAGGGCTGGGCAGAAGAACCCTCCTCCCACCCGTGGGAGACCCGTCCCCAGCTCGTCTGCACGGCACGCGCTGCTCCGGCCACGCCGTCTTCTCCTTCCACCCTCGCTCCGAGGGGCGGCGAGGGACCGAGCAAAACCAGGGGCCTCGCAAAACGACCCGAACCAGCAAAGAAAACAAAAAGAAGCGATAACAAAATAAAAGCAAGACCTACGCAGAGCCCGCGAGGAGCGCGCTGGGGGCAGCAGTCCATCGCGGGCAAACGGCACCCGCCGGGGACGGCCGTCGGCACCGGCACGGGGACGCTGCGCTGCCACGGTGGGACCCCGCGTGCAGCAAGAGGGGAATCTGCCCCTGCATTTTAACAGCTCTTCTGCTATTTAATACGTATCTATTGGAAAGGCGATTCTGTCCTGAAATAATTCATCTGCTGTCATATGGGGAGTTGGTGATAGAACCAGAAATAGATTCCCATATCGGTAATGCCTTGTGGTGTGCTGCTTTGTATGGTGTTACAGACACAGGCTTGCTCCGTTTTCTTGTCTTTTATCCCCTAGTTTGACAGAAATTTTCAGAAATGTCAGAATTTTTTTTCTTTTTCTTCTTAACCTGTCTTTCAGTGCTGCATACAACTTAATTACTGTTAGCTGTCCCATTATCTGTTTCATGCATTCTGACATACATTACTCTGCAATATAAAAATTTTATTTCGTATTAAAGCTAATCTAGAATTTTTATTTAATAAATTGGACCATGCTCGAGGAAATCAGAGTGAAATATCAGCTTGTTAAGTTTCATCTCACCAGCCCTCTGATAGGTATAATATGGCAATTTCTGGTGAATCAATTATCAGAAAGTTTTATATGCTGTGTCTAATCACAATTTCTATCAAATAGAAATTACCACCTACCTCCCAAAGGGTGGATTTTTTCTTATTATTCTTCTACACAACTGCAAAATTAATTATGCTATTTGGGGTGGGACTTTATGAAAAAGACACAGAGGGTGGTTCTTAGGGAATTATCTTACTAATGTTACTTCAGCCATCTAAATAAACACAAGGGATTCATTTTAGAGGGAGGCAGAGTCACCAAATGCTTTGATTCTGCATATCAACTCTTTCCCACTTCAAAGTCTCATCTTCATTATTTAGCACCAGCTCTCATCTTTATAATTTTATTTTAATGCCCTCTTCTGCTCAGCACTTTTGAGACATTTTCCTAAGTGGGTTGTTTTTTCCACTGGCCCTTGTTGAGATGCATCATTATTCTGCATTTTAACGGCACTCTAATCTTCTTCCTAATTACATGTAATGAGTATTCTGGAGTTGACAGAAGTACATCAAGACCTAATAATAAAGAAAATGACTAAATCTCGTCTTCCAATTATATTCTATTAGCTCAGATGGTTGGCATCTAGTAGATGTAAAAATAGGCATTATTAAAATCCTTCAATCTTCCCTTGGTATTTCATCCCCTACCCCACATTGCGTTTCCACAGTCATATCAACAACAGACTTCTCTGCCTGAGCCAAAGATTTGCAGGGTTAGAGAGGAGTATTTAGCGTAAAGTCCTGTCTGTGTTGGAGATGAGGCCAAAAGACAACTGGCTTCACTGGAACCAGACTTTGTCCCTCAGCTGTGAAGTTCTGGAGCAATTAAATATGCCCATAATATATGAAGGTGCTAAAAATGGTGATCCTCAGCATGCAGGAGGAGTGAGGGCAGTTAGCATCTCTTAGGATAAGCATCTTTTTTTTTTTCCTATTGCTTATTGAAAAGACATGAATTTTGTTCATGCTCTGACTGAAGAGTGGAGTTTTTGCTCTTATTTTGTTATCTCATTAGCAAATATTGTATTACTTATGGCCTCTTTCCAGAAGCACTGGTTATAATGTAAATATAGGAAAGGTCTTTCAGCATGACAGCTTTTTCTTCCATCCATTGCAGTCCTTCAAAGTTTCTTACCTGATGATGCGGCTGTGGGTCAATACAGAGTGTGCACTGCAATATCGACCACTCAGAACTGGACAGATTCTGGAGGTTATTAATTTCATATAAAAAAGGAGTTTTGAACTGATGTCGAGCCCAAGCCACAGCATTTGCATCCAAGGCCAGGAGTCTGGGTTTGGGTTGAAGCTCCTCTGGCTTTGGAATCTAAATGCAAAAATGGTTCATGAGGTTAATGTCACCTACAGGGTTACATTGTCCTCACCTTTTTCCCAGTCTTTTGCTTCTCTTCTTCATTTGCAGCCCTCTGTAATGTGGTTGAAATGTTGGAAAAAGTACCTCCTAGCAGAAAAAGGACAGCTACAGAAGAAGATTTAAATATTTGATCATGTCCATAAGTCACTATCTTTGTATCTTCAGGGAAGTCTCAGAGGCTCCTATCTTCATAGCCAGGAGAAATGCAATGTAATGTTGTGCTACTTTCACTAGTCCCCACTTTAGACTGGCCTCAGTAACTGTTTGGAATTGATTCATTAAACTCAGAATTAACCCTTAAACACAAGACGTAGCTTTATCATGTATTATGGTATTGAAAACCATTAAGACCTTAAAAGGTGTGACCCAGACCCGTTCAGCTCCCTTCACTGTTCCCAGAAAGAGTTTGCAGATTAGCAACCGCGTCCACATTAATTTCCAGCTCTTTGTTTTCTCTTCCCCACAAAGAGCCATATACTGTGCTTCCTATCACTCAGGAGTACCATCTCATAACTGTAAGACTCATCCCAGCAACCTTCAGATAGTCTGGAAAGTTATTTCCCATACAAAATGTTGAAAGAACATGTCCGATTAGAGGTGCTCCCTCGTGAAGTGCCATTTTGAAGCAGAAGTGTGATCAGACTAAGGGATTGCACATTAGCTGCTTGAGTGGTGGAAATGAAACTTGTTAACAATTCTGCTGTTCCTCACGGAAAAAATGGCCCCAGTGTGATTTAACCCAGCTGATCTTTCCTAAAGACAATTATAGGATGCAAATATTTATAAATCACCCATTTATTTTATGCCCGTTGATACATTAAATGCAATCTCTGTGTTTCCAATAAAGCTTAAACAAATGCTGCCCGTTATCTCCCTCTCCCCAGCTGAGCTGAGCGGGGGGCCCGGAGAAAGGCTCTTTGTCCTGGGCACGAGCCGGCTCAGATACCCTCCTGGAAGCTGAGCCGATGGCGAGGCCGTCCTTACACATTTCTCACGTCAGGCTGTCTGGGATAAGCGATGCTTTGCCACAGCGTGTGTGCCCGTCTCAGGCTCTGCGATTCCCGGCTGTGGATGGAGGCTGGCATCCCCTGCCTTTTCGGAGGAGGAGGAGGAGGAGGATGTCCTCTTCCTTAAACTGTTAGTGATGCACTGGGAAAATTGAACCAAAAAAAACCCCCCCAAAAACCCTCCCTCAAGGCTCCAGGTGTTGAAATGCAATGAAGACAAAATCATTTACCAACTTCCAGTCTCACTAATACCATCCTCCCCCTCCCTCTGCCCACCCTGCACTAACACAGCCCTTTGGCCCCTTTTGGCTGGTTTCAATCGCTTCTTGTCCTGGACTGTTGTGTGGCTTTCCTGGATGAGGTGGCTTTTCTTCTCCCTCCTCTGCAAACCAGAAGTAATGAAATGTTCACATTTCTGGTATATTACATTGTGCAGTTATTTGAGGAACCATGTGAATATAAATTGTATTTACATAAAGAAAAATTTAATAAATATAAATTACACAACTAACACATCGTGTCATTATACTGCCATTTTAAGATCTGCCCTGGGCTACCGAGTGGTACCCTGCCACTAGTGTAGAAGAGATGGAGAATTATAAGTTGAGATAAGACATTTGATTATAATGTATTGTAAATTCTAAATATTATGAATGGTAAGATTTCTCACCCTGATACAGATTTTATATATATCATCAGACATGTTTTTTTCTTTATTCCTGTCCATTTCTGCATTTTTTATCTGTTAATCAGCTTCCCACTGTGATGAGGGAAGCAGCCTGTGCCTCTGAGCCAGCGTGTGCCGTTCAGCCATGGTGTCATCTAAGATCCAGTGGTGCTGGTGGGAGTGTGTTAGCTCAGTGCTGCTTCAGCAGAAAAGGGGAGGAACTGCGATTATACTCACATTTTATCTTTGCTTCAGAGGGTGATGTTGGCTACAGTGGGTGGAGAGCCTCCTTTGCCCGAGGCTTTTGAGTGCTGAGGTCTGACATACACCATTGAAAATACCAGCTATGAGGTCGAAGATGGGAGATCAGTGGCCGTAATTAAACAGAGTAAGCACCGAATAAATGAGCCTCCCTGAAGGACGCCCTGGCTGGTGCCCGGCACGTCCAGACCATGCGGCCAGACATCTAGGGCAGGAAAACCAGTCTGGGATTCGGGTACTGAACCCGTACCCACACTGGAAGTGTTTGTGAATACTTCTGCTTCTGCAGAAACAGACGGCCCTAGCTGACAGGCACAAAAATCATCTTATGGTCTTTTGTAATGACGATCACCCTCCCTTTTCCTCCCCCAAACCAGAGAACTGCCAACTCCAAATGCCTCGGGGAAAGCAGCCAGGCTGTCAGCGAGGCAAAGGGCTGGGGCATATCCATGTAGCCGAGGATTGCCATAGACTTGGAACCGGACACTTCAGAGACGGTGTGATTTATATATCCTGTCTGAAATAATGGTTTCAGCAGAAGAAAAGCACCTATTGAAATTGCTGCTGTCACTTCTGCTTCCTGTTTATAAGGCTGGATTCGGTTACACAGATGTCAGTGGTGGCATCGCAAATGTAGCATCTGCACTGGCTTCAGGTAGGGAAGAAAATAAGAGAACATGAGCTCTCAAATCACATTTTGGTGCCAATATCTTCCTTAGCAATAAGGGAAAGAAGAAAAACAATTTCAGAAAAACTGCAGTATATAAGCCACAGTTGCTTCTGAAGCAGAACAATTATTGTTGCTATAAAGGAACCTGTGATGCATCATCTGCTCCTTAACAACTCCTGCGAGAGAAGGAGGGTTATCAAGGGACTCAAGGGGAGCGAATCTCTAACCCCAATCTTTAATAAAGTAGCTGGAAAGAAATCAGGAAATTATACACTTGTAGGGTTGATCTCAATGGTAAATATGAGTCTACAGAAATTAATAAAGGATGAGGTCACACAACAGCTGGAGGAGTTCGAGTTGATTTTAAAAAAATAGTCCAGATGGCTTTACTAATTTATTTTTTAAAGAAATAAAGCCTTACCTGACAAATCTGTAAGAATGTTCTCAGCAGCTGAGAGCAGAAACAAGGCGAGATGAGCAGCGGTAGTACCCGGATCAAAACGTAACTTAATATTCCTAAAGCCAGCAAGTGGAGAGGTGACACCACGGAAGGGGTGACAGCTCAGAGCCGTATCGTGATGTGGACTTGAGCACTGCCATGGAAATTTATCCAGCCCAGGGGCAATTTATGCAGCCCTGTTGATGGTGATCATGAGGAAAGAAACTTTTGCTGTACTTTTGGGGGAAAAAACCCCTCATGCCTCTTCCCACCCCTGCCACGCTCCCTGCAGCGGTCAGCCCGAGCCAAATGCCGCGGCGGGTCCGGTGGTCCCGGGGCGGACGAAGGGCACCCGGTGCCTGGGCATGGCAGCGGGGAACCCGTACCCCGTCTGCAGGGCTCACTGGTCTGCTGGAAGGCTCGTTCCCCTGCGGACACTTGGGAGGTTCACGCAAGGCCAGGGAACATGAGAATAATTGCATATACATTTGTGAAGGGTTTCTGGCTGGGTTTCAGCGAGCGCTACGGCAAAACTGCCTATTGTACTCGGAGGGTTTTACAGACCGTCCTGCATAGCTGAATCCTTACCCAACACGAGCTCGCGTTTGAGGTTGGAGCCAACTGGTATATACTCGCATACATAAGGGTTAGATTTGGGACCGAGCAGTCATCCCAAGTTACAGGCAGCATGGATTGGCTCCAGGAGGTATAAACTGCAGAAAAATGCGGTTTGAGCTGAGCTCAATGCTATGGTCGGGTTTTAGTAGCAACTAGTCCCAGGTGGGTGTTGGCTGCTTCGGAGGCTCGTGGTCAGCCCCGAGCTGGGGCTTGGGGCACATTAGAGGTGGCAGAGGGCAGGATCGGTATTCGGGATCAGCGACGGATGCCTCGGGAGTGACGGGAGGCTGCCTGGGGGTCTGTCGGATGGCAGGTACTGGTGGGACGGGCGCGAGGTCTGGGAACGAGCGGGCACGCAGGGCTGGGCTGGGCAGGGTGCCGTGCCGTGCCGGGCTGGAGCCGAGCACTGGGGCAGGAGGGGGAGAGGGGCTGGGGCAGGAGCGGGTGGGTGGGAGAGCTCAGGCCCTCTGGGGAGTCCCAGCTAAGCCCATGCTTGCAAGACCCCAGGATAAACTAGGGCCGATGCTCCTGCATCTCACAGAGCGCTCTGACACCCAACACTAAGTACTGCAATACGGGAACCCTTAACATCACTGGTTATTCCTGAAAATCGAGGGGACAGAAATTGCGTAAATAGAAGAAGGTGACTTGACAACAGGGTTTCATTTGCTACAGTATCCCATAAGGTGTTCAACAAGGAAAGAGACACCTCAATATTTGCAGAAACCAGATCTGCACCATGGCAGAAGGCAACATTGAGAAGAGTCCTTTGTACTGGGAATGTGGGTGAAGACAGTGACAATGGATCCAGCTTGAAAATGGTCTGTCAGCAAGGGGCACCTCTGTTTTCTAACTTGACACTTACCCACATTTAGTCTCAGGGTGTCCAACTTGTGAGATCTCATTATGAATTTCACGGCAGTGCTTTCCTTAGCTGTATTTCAAAGACTCATATGATACATAAAATTCTTTCGGTTTTAATACAATATGTTGTTTTAACATATTACGTAAGCCCTTAAATTGCAGTGAAATACTTCGGACTGACTGGGAAATGCAACAGAAAAGAAATTGCAGAAAGTTTTCACAGCTGGGTGGTCTGTCCGTAAGACACCGTCTAATCCTGCAGAGTTAGCCGTCCTGCAGCTTGCACATTTTCCATAGAGAACTTTGGGTGAACTTTTAGCACTGAGCTAATACTGAACTGGTGTGAGCAAGCTCTGTAGATGGGAATGAGGTTTTACAAACCATGGATTCTCTTATAGCAGAGTTTCTTGACCTTTCTCTGTTGACAGACCATCTGACTGTTTAGGGGAAAAAAAGTGGGTCACCCTCAGTCTCCTTATTGTTTCATCATTGAAAGCAATGAGATAAGTAAACTAAGTTTTCAGCATTCAGTGAACAAAATGTTATTGTTTTAAAGAATCATAACAGTACTGCGGTAATTGCAAAGGCTGTAATTAGTCACTGAGAACCGCTGGAAACCGGCACCTTGACACTACATGTGTGCAGGCACTGACACGCATCTGCCAACCCGCCTGTGTGTGCTTTAAAAAAAAAGTGTGTTATTTTTCAACCAATTTCTAATGTCTTATAAATTTTTGCATAACACTGATATTTAGGGAACAACCTTTATCCTCCTGGTTTTGCTCAGCTGTTTAGCTGTTTCTGTTGGTTAGTTTTGACCAGACAACCTGCCATGTGCTGACTGATTTCAAGGTCCCTGTATACCAACTAATTAGTAAATATTCAAATCGATTAGCTGGAACTCGTTCTCTTGCACCCTTTGTCACTAGCCCCAGTGTGCTCTATCTGCACGTACTCAACTTCTCGAGCTGGGGACCGACAGCCGGGGAGCCCAGCCAGGCCTGAAACGCCTTCGGCTTTTCATGTCACCATTCACGACCAAGTAGTAAAGTATTATTCCAGCTCTCCTTTTCCCTAACCTACGCGTATGACATAATTGGAAACCATGCGCATCCTTTGATTCATTTGCCAGTTACCTATTTGTTGGCTCTCTCTGAGTTTCAAACGCAGCTGCTTAAATCCTGGATCTTGCTTCATCTCCTTCTGCGCTGCCTGATCTGCCCCGACCCAATCGCTTGACTACCGAAATCAAGTCAGAAAAAAGCGATTGCCCCGCTGCGCCTGCAGTCTGCGATTCGGTGTGCGCATGCATGAATATACGTTCACACATCCATTTAAGTCAGAATTTCTCATCAGAAATAGACTGTTTCCAGATACTTCTTGTAACACTACCTTTTGTAATCAAAACTGTAATTTCAGTCTTTCTTTCTATTCTTTGCTCCTCATTCCTGTTAATTTATACATGTGGGGGGGAAAGAAAAAACCCAACATTTCATCAGTCACCTAGAAATTTCAAACCAGTACAACTTTTGAAGCTTATACAAAGAAACTTATTTAAGATTTTTATCATTTTTCTTTCCATTACAAAGCTGACATACAGATGTGTGTCTAAGCCCACCCACTGCAGTCTTTCATGTCTTGTACCTCTCTTGATTTTTATTTTATTTTTATCCCTGCTTATATTCTTTCTTGCAATTTATTTTTTTTTTAAAGTAGTTGCCAGTTCATTAAATCTTAATGCAAATTTTTTCAAGTTAGGCTACAATGTACACAGTCATAAGTAGCTCACAAATAAATTTGTTTATTAGCATCTAAAGGAGTCCTCTCCAAACAGATTTTCTTAGAGTCATTTACTAAATTTATTGCTAACTGACTTACCAAAGTTGTTCATTCTTTCTTTAGGAGGAAAACAGTGAAAGAAGAAATACTAGAGAGTCATTTATTTCCAGTGACATCATCTATTTTTGCTAAATCAGTAGCAGGTCACATTGGCTCAAGAAGAGCTCTCCTTACACTTCCAGTCAAAAAGAATCTTAGCTGTAAAAAGTAGTATCATTAAAGTGTGATTTGGAAATGTTGTTAAAAATAAATAGGGAAGCAGGCAGAGGTTCAGCCCGGAAACACAGTTCATACCACTTCGTGTGGCTGCAAATGCATTTTTTTCTCCACCATTCTTGAGAATATTGAACAAGTCAGGAATTATTACAGTAATGTCCCTGTCATTCTGAATAATACATGAACAAAATTAGTTACTGTTCATTCAGATTGAAGCAATTATTTCATGTCTCCTTTCATGAGGCCATGCGTAACCTATTTCTGAGTGCTGCAGACAAGGCCTTAAAGGATGGTGAAATAACAGCTGGGACTAATTGGAATTATGGTTGACTTGATTCACTACGTTTATTTATTTATTTGTGTGTGTGCAGGGAGGGGATTAAGTTTAATTTAGTATGCAAAACATTTAAAGGGAAAAGAGCCGTAGCAATTCTGTTGCGCGCAATGCATATAAGCTTTGCTGGTTTAATTAACCTTTCAACATGAAGCCCATCTAACTTTCTATTCCCTAGCTTATCACCTTATTAATACAAGTCACTTTCTTTATGCAGTATCTGTCCTCTCCACACCTTTAAACCCGAACCGCGCAGCCCCAGCACTGCAAGGCACTAACAGGGAGCTCCAGCAAATCCCTCCACGTCCGCACCAAGACCCGGGGAGAATTTACCTGCTCTCCCACGCTCCCTGTGCCGCGGCGTTAGACGGCAGGCTCAGCTGAGCAAGAGCTGCATCTTCTAGCCCTCGCCCAGCACCAAGCACGCTGTTTTCCGAGAAAACCTATTTCTTAGAAAATTGAAACTGTTGCACTGTTTATTCATCTGCATCTAATTATTCAGAGGCATGACGGGTCTGCTCTGAGAACACTCAGGTGTCTCAGGCTGAAAATTAAAAGGGGTTCTGGGCGCCTCGGTGCACCTCAATGTCCAAAGAGGTTTTGGGAGGGCTGGGTCGGACCCCGCTCCCGGGGAGCGCAGGTGAACGGGCAGACTGCTGAGGGGCTTGTGGAAAGTGTCTCAAAACCAGCACGTTTCTCCAGACTGCTTTGGTTTCCATCAAGTGGCATTTTCTGACAAAAACCTCTTTTTTTTCTCTGAAGAGCCCCAGCCCGTGGCACCTGGGATCCCTGAGCTCTGCCCTCAGCTCTGTCGAAGGCGAAGGCGGTTTTGACTTGGAGCCCCTCACTGTGGTATCCGAGCGCTGATGTTTATGTCTGGGAATCAGTCCCTGCATTTTGAAAGCAGGAAAATGACACTTGGCCACATTGTGGGGGTGTGCAGGGGATTAATGTTTACAGGATGTTTCGGAAATGCTGTAGCCTCCTCGTTATAAATAGGTACGAAACCTATTAATGATGAAGTCTGCTCTGAACAGAGTGCACACTCATTTCAGAATGCAGTGGGTTAATGTGGTGGTTTTTCTGCCCTACTTTTTTTTCTTTTTTTTAAGATGTGGCAGGATGCTGCTGAAAATGTGTAACTCAGTTTGCTGGAAAGAATCCTGTAAGTTGCAGTGAATAAATGCAGAGCGGGGAGTATAAAATGTATGTGCTTTTTAATATTTATTCATATATTAAAAAGTCAATACAGTGGCTGAGATGAATGTTTAAAACTTTAATTAAAAACAAAACAACAATGCTCTCTTTCAGTTGCCTTAGCAGCAGAGAAAATGTAGGTAAACATCCTTCTTTCTGAAAAATGATCTTGTTCCTAGCAAATCCTATAACCTCCCTTTCCCAATATAAATGTATCATTCTGCTGAAGTGAACCATAAAATGACACTGGTGCAAAATCCTCCTAAGTCAATACCAGTCTTTTTGCTGATCTTGCGGGACTCCGGATCAGTAGGTGGAAAATTATCTCATTTCATTAATTAGTTGGAAGAAAATCAATCATCTCCTTCTGATGCATGAAATTTTTAATACTAATTTCTCCTCTCCTGGGAAGTATATGCTAGAGTTTTGGAGAGCCGTGGCTGCGTGCTCCCATAGAGGCAATGCACAGGAGGAGCGCCCGCCGGCTCAGCCTGCCCCTTGTCTCAGCCTTTGCCATCTCCTCCTGCGGGGACAGAGGTGTGAGAGCCATCCTTTGCCTGCAAAAGCAAGAATTTTAAACTTCGCTGTGTTGCAAAGAGCCAATGGAATCAGGGTACACTTAATCCTTCTTACAAAAAACACATTTCATCAAATTATAACTCTATTAATATTAATAGCATATTTCAACATGAAAAGTCCCACCAAGCATCATCTGCTCCTCTGATTTCCATTGCTGGGTGGCCTCTCCCACCAGCTGGACGGTGCTCACCGTGGACGCTGACACCAGCACGGCGGGGTCCCTCTGGCTGCACGTCGTCTCCCACACGTCCCCACCACCGTGCGCCGGTACCCGGTGCCGTTAAAATGAAGATAAAGCTGAGGGTGGGCTCCGGGGGGGTGAATCCCATGAGTTGGTGGGCGAGGAGTCCTGGGGGACACGCCGAGAAGGTCCCCTTTCTGCAGGACGGAGTGCTGGGACTGGGGAGCAGCGCTGAATACCTACAGCGATTCAAAATACTAGCTTCACTAAAACTTCTACCAATCTGTCCAGCATCTTCGGAACGGGGCATGGGTAAGGTGACCCACCCCCGAGGGTGCGGACCATAACTCACGTCTGAATTTTAAAGATGCTTTATTAGACGTTGAGAAGACCTGAGCTCCTGGGCCCTTAAGCGGAGTGTCAGAATTAGAAACCATTCCTGAAGAGTTTTATGAAAATCAACTCAACCTTGACTGTTCATAAATATGGCCTGGCACTTCCCTCTCTGCCTTTACATAGCGGGCATGCTTTTAAATAGTCCAACCTTATATAAAGGCTCACTGTTATGAAAAATAATTTACATTGGTTCCTTTCCCAAATACATTAATTACAACCTCAATAAGAGCAAACAGTATTTGCATTTCCACTTACCATGTGTTTCTAAGAGAAACCGCTAGAACAGCTGGAGTACTTTATTCCATCCATAGACCTTGGCATTTCCCAGCTCCCTTATGGAAAGATCAAAGAGTTCCAAATCAGTTTTCCTTTCCAAGAGGAGACAATACAAATGAAATAGCTAATAAAATACTAATTTCACTCAGGATGTTGGCAACCAGAATAATTAGGCTTTAGGTTGCATTGAATATCAGCAGGTAAAATACCTATTTTCTCATTCTACATTCAAGTCATGAAGAAATGAGCACTTACTTCACTTTCGTCATTTACTTGTCAGCTCTATTCATTATAGATGCACATTTTCTAAGACAAGTATCCAGGTTTCACGTCTGTTTTATAATTAAGACTGGAAAAATGTGAAGGGTACAGGTGCCATTTAGCATCTCTCTTCAAATTACTCCCATTTTCAGACAGTTATTCAGGAGGGGCATTTCCAGGAGTATCCAAGTTGCTGCATTTTCCTGCCTCCCTTGTAATGACATTTAAAAGACAGCTTTCTGCCTTCTACAGGCAGCAGAAACCTAGTTAGCTTAGCAAAAAACCACCTTCTGCCTCAGTTTTGTGTCCTGCTCTTTGTGAAACAAGAGAAGACAGGGGCGGAGGAGTTGTGATCACAAGAAACAACTCCCCAGCATGGACCTGCAAGGGGACGTTCCCTTCTGTCGGGATCCCAGGTTGTTACGCCCGCGTCAGCGTTCCTCCTGGGTTACCTGCACACCGACCCGAGCCGGGCGGCAGCCGCGCGGTCCGGAGGTGGGAGCCCCCGAGGATGCCCCCGGGCTCTCCTGGTAGCAGCGAGCGCTGTTTACACAGGTGGCTACAATCCAGATTTTGTTTGGGGACGGGCATAAAAAGAATGCAATTGTTATCGCAAACCATGATCTCATCTAGTCAGAGACCAAATATTTTCTTGCTAAATAGAAGGTCTGTGCTGGGGTTTTACTCGCTGAGGCAAATGGAACTGATGGCTCTTAGGAGAGCCGGAGGAAGGGACCGCTGAGGCAGGAGTTTCTAACTGACACTCTTACTCCTCCTCCTGAGGCAATATGCGTTTACGGGAGACAACTGTGGAGCGAGATGCCAGACAAAGCAGTGCATTTTTTATTTAGATTGGACTGGATCTGGCACGAAAACGAACTTTAAGTGCCTATTTTAGAAGCGCAGTTGATCGGAGTCCGTGTAGTCGCTGCACACGTGCGTCGTGTACGCGGAGAGCGAGGTCCCGCAGCGAGAGCGCCGGGGCCGAAGCCCGTCTGCGTACGACCTCGGGCACGCCGTCTGCGCCCGTTGGCTCTTTGGGGCACCGGGGGTCTCAGTCCGCTCTGTCGGGCATCGCACTTCGTTGGGATGCGCACGCTCTGTTAAATGTATTTAAAACTTGCCCGTAGGATGCGACAAGCTGGCCGGTACCTTCCCGATCTACGGGCATAAACCATCCCAGCCGCAGGCATGAACCACAGCAGAGTCGCTCGGCCCTTGTTTTTGGGAGGCTGATAAGCACACGGGCAGCTGCCTGCGTTCAAAATCAACGGGGAATAACAAACAGCTTGTTTCCCTGGTTAGTTCTTTTCTTTAGAAATTATGAGCTGGTGAAATGGTGTTAAAATGAGTTTTTGGGTGAAGTAGCTTTGCTAATGTTGCTTAGTGGACTGTCTGAGGAATTGATTGTGCAGGCAAAACTTAATGGTTTTTTTTAAGAGAAGTGAAAACATTCACAATTCAACTCTTCGCTAAAGGATAATTATAATGAAGCTGTTTGTGGCAGCAAACGACTGCTGTTTACTGTCCCTCACAGTCAAGTAGACAATGTTTTTTAGCTTATATTAAGGTCTTTCATGCGGCTCAATTACCACAAATGCATGATGATAAGAAATAAGGAATATCAAAGGAAAAATAGGTAGAATAACAGGCCCCTAAAATTATGTAAATAACTGATTGAGGAGTGTGGTAAAGGTGATTTTTTTTTTTTCATTTGAATATACTGAATAGTTATATTTGCGGAATTATAGCATCTCTTGGGGCTTTTCTAATATTGTGGTTTGTATGTGCTACACTCCCGCATAACTAGCTGTTTGCATGCCAGGAACAATTTTTTTTCCCCCTTTATAAATGACAAGATTTTGATTTCACACCATAGTTATATCAATATTCCAGTCTCCCGAGATCCTCTTAATGTGGTGACAATTGCGATATTAGTTCGGGCTGTTAATCCCAGGGCTCCTATATTTTAGCATCTCCCCAATCTCATCAGAATTATATTCTTTCAAGAATATATTGTTGTATTTATCTTCCTATGTATCCCATAAATAATGCTGATGAGCATCCGAGCAATAGTTAGAATAAGTTTTCAGGGAGGTGTGAAGAACTGTACGTGATACGTGTAGGCATCCTACAGTCAAATAAGGGCAGGCTATTTCAAAGGAAACCAGCACTCCGTTTCTTCATGTAGGCTTCCTTTCTTTTCCTTTTTTTGTTTTGATTTAATTAAAAGTAAATTCTGATTATAAATGCATGTTTTGCCTATAAGAAAAAAATTTCCCCAGTGCAAGTATACATAGATGCTCCACCTCAGGAGCAGAGGCTAATTCCTCTCTATGAGCAATGCAAGTTAACTGTCCTGATGAAGGGAGACACAGCTGTTAAGGCAGAAGCGAAGGTAATCAAGGAGTAATCATAGGCCTGGGAAGGTCAGCTAATATAAATTAAGCATTAGGCGTGGGTGAAAAGGGACTGTGGATGTGGTGTGGTTTGTCGGTCAGTCGGTTGGTTGGTCTCCTCTGCAGAGGGCAGGGTGGGAGGCTGAAGAAAATGGCTGTGGGAAGAATGCAAATATAGGAAGGACTTACCGGCAGGGGCTTGAAGAACTGGAGGAAATGACTACTTGGGAAAATGAGGTGAAATATTTATGTGCTTAACAGTAGAAAGCTCAGATCCTAGAACTACCTCTCATGTAAACTTATTTAAATTTTCTATAAGACAATTTAAGAAGCACATCCCTAGTTCTGAAGGATCCAAACAGGTGTTTCACAGGGTGAATGACAAGGTTGCTATGTTTGGTTTGCTCTGGGACAGTGTGGGGAAATCGTCTTCCAAAGCTTCACAGCTCTGCAACTGGTGCTTGATTAAATGAGGAGGGGCAGTGGGGGAGCGCTGGTGGCCGTGTGGCCGGGACCCCTCTGCCCCTCTCCTCCTGCCTCTTGCTGCCAAATCTGGTATAAAATGCTGGCTGAATGTGAAAACAAGGCTGACAGCATCACATGAGGCTATGTGAAGTATCTCTTTTTCCTGAGCATCTTGTTTAAATGTCTCTTTCCTTTGGTAAACCTGAGACCGTTCAGTCACAAGCTCCCTCAGTTGTGCGCTTCTGAGAGCATTGAGAATAAACTTGGGTTTTCATTGTCAAATGCACAAAACCTACTTCCTAGGAGCAAGTGCCTTTCTAGTATGTCTTCCAAATGTGTCTTTTTCAGCTTTGCAAGATATGAAGGAAATAAAGCTATTATCAGTGCCAGCCAAAACGCTGTGTTGATAGCTGCACCTCTCCAGATGGAAAGAGAAAGACTTGGAATAGTACCCAACTAGCAGGTAAGAGGCACTAAAAAGAAAAAAGTGTATTTGTGCATGAGGTAATTGCTTTCAGATAGTCTCTGTGTAAGTGCCGTTGCTTAGGGCAAGTCTAAAACAGAGCAGAGCTGTTGTTTGTGTTCTTGCGGGCTGGCAATCCATATGCCTTGGAAGGGGCTGCAGGTATCTCTATGTCCTGAGTGAGCCCCAGGGTCAAGGCAAGGGAACAGAGTTCAGAGATGATTTTGCCTTTCCTAAGGGCCTCGCAGAGAGGAATTGCGTGATGCTTATTGCAGTCTCCAAGTAGGTAGCTCAAGTGGAAAATCCTTGCTGAACTGTAGCTCCTCAGGTGGAAATGGTATTGATACCTCACTATGGATACCTGGGCAAAGCGAAGCCATCCTAGTGTTATAAAACATGAGAGTTATTCTGGTGGTGTATTTGTTGTGGTTTGTTTTTGTTTGGGTTGTTTGGTTGTTTTTTTAAAAACAGGGTTTCCATGAATACTTTGTATATATGTTTGAGTCTACCCAAGGTAAACTTGTGCTTGGTGAAGCTGAGCCATGAATAGAGGTTGAGTTCAAAGCTTTCAAGCCTGAGGAAGTGTTTGTGCATTTCTTTTTCATGCCAATGACTGTGATTAACCAGATAAAGTGCTGTTGCCTTAAGCTTTCTGAATAATCTCACTCTTACTGTGCAGTCATCTTCTGTTCCGGTATTAATTAGCCTAATTTTTTTCCCTTCAGGCAGAGTGTAGAGACTTAGATCTGGATATAACTTCAGAAATACTGTACGTAACTCCAGGAATAACACTGTTGAATCTGTTAAAAGGCTGTGTGTGCCACAATTCCTCTGTACTTGGAATTCCACATCAACCTCACAAATATGGCAATAACTGAGGGAGAGTTGAGTAGGTATCACAGCATGTTGGAAAACAGGAACCAACACATACTATCGTCAGTTCATGCTAACTTCCCTTTCTGGCTGAAAATCACTTACTACTTATTATTTAGCACAAATAAGGGAGTGTCCCTGTAGGACGCTGCCGGCGGTGGGTGCCTGGGAAGAGCAGGGTGGACAGGAGCTGGCGCTTCCCTCCTGTGCTGCCTTGCAGCTTTGGGTCCTCTTAAACCAGGGTGGTGGTTCTAGGCTTAGTAACTCTAGATGGACCTTTTTTTTTCTCTCTCTCTTCTAAAGACCTGTGAAAGAGCCTTTGAACAAGTGTAGGCTTGTGGTATCATCTGTGGCAGCCTTCCCCAGCCTGTATTGTGTGCAGAGGTGCTGTTTGCGTGGGAACTGCGACGTGATGACTTCATCTGATGCCTCTGTTCTCAGACTGTGAGACACAGTGATGAACTCGTTCCCTGTTAGTCGTCTTTCCCACTTATTTTACCGGCTTCTGTCATATTCCCTGTCCCCCACCCAGCAGTCTCTCTTGCAGCCTGAAGTCATAGTCTGTCTAGTCATTTCTCATACAGAAGCTATTTCATACCTTCGCTCGTCTCTTTCTTCTCTCTTATAGTGATCAAGTGAACTAGTAAGCTACTCTCATGGACAGAAAACACAACAGGGGGAGGGGCTGATTATGTCTTTTTCCAGGACAGGAGTGTATCCTTCAAGTGCCTGTTTTTAGTGCTGGGTAATAGCCTTGCAGAGTTGCAAACTACTTTATTTAAAATATGTATAAATATATATCTTTAAAGAGGATAAATTTTATCCCCCATACTACTGCCTAGGTTCTGTCAGTAAGTCAAAATCTAAAGCACTTGGAAGGCCTTGTTAGTCACTAAATATTAGCCGTGCCTGGGGTGAGGGGATCTTCCCAGGGCTCCTCTGCTTGGATGTGCTGACCCTGGCAGGTCTGGATGCCCTCTCCAGGGCAGGAACTTCACTGAATTTACATCTCTGCACTGATAGAGGATGTGGTTGCATGCACCGTTCTGAGCCCAAGCGTATGAAGCAACTCCCTTTCCTTGTCTTTGCACTGAATAGAAATTGCAGCCTCCTGCTCAGACTGGAGTCTGCAGGACTTCGTCTCCTTATTTTAGAGAAAGGATCTGTTGCTTCCACCAGAATGGTGATGCAGTAAAAGTTTTTGTTGTGTAGGAAAACCTGAAGAAATACTTGCAAAGCTCTTTAGAAATTTTGCATGTGGCCCAGAGCTTGCTTTGTCAAAAAATTTAAACATGTAATCTTGACATGTAAATATTTCCAGAAATATTTCCTGAATAAATAAAATTCCTTCCAAAATGACCTCACCCTTTGGCAGACGCAAGCATGTATACTGTACATCTTCCAGAAAGATTCATCTGCGCTGTGCTCAGGACTGTGTGCTGTGGAGCCCCTGGAGATCCCGCAAGCTTTGCAGGCATGCGGGATCGGGCACGGGGGAGTCTGGAGTATGTCACGAATGCCAAGTTCACTATGCTCGGCTGCAAAGTCTCTTTTCATATCTTAATCTGGTTCTCCTTCCATGTCTGCACCACCTCTCATCCAAACCATGTATAGTCAAACGTGAGGAAGCAGGAATTGAGTGTCACTGATTTTTGTGGGCCATAAAGGAATATGATCTTATAACTTTTATAACTTATTTTGTATTCTAGCTAACTAAGCCTGGAAGTGGATTTGACTCCAGTTTCTGGAGTAGGTTGTTATTAGGGTGCTATGTGGCATTATTCACACTGATGTGGCCTCCCAAACATCATGTGGGGTTTTCTCTATGTTAATTTTTTGGAGTTCTCCTCCAGGGCAAGAGCCTGTCTGCAGCACCTTGTATGTTAGCATACACCTAAGGGGACAGGGAAAGGGAAAGTATTTCCCCCTCCAGATCTGAGGCAGAGAATCACTTGCAGGAGATCTGTCCCCACCTGGCAGATAATAAATAAATGTTACTCAGTAACCTTCTCTACTGCTTAAAGATGTATTTTCCAGTTCTGTATCCGGGAACTTTTAGCCTGAACCTTCCTTCTGGCCAGTTCACTTCCTCCCCACTATTTTAATTTTAATCCCTTGCCAAGCCAGCTCTAGGGTGTTAACAGTGTGGCTTTACTGGGTCACAGTGCTTACCAGTAATTATATCTGGTATCTGTGACCAATTTTTTTTTCCGTGCTGAGCAAAGCACAAACTACTTCTGTCAATGAAATTTTTTCCAATTATCTTCAGTTAAATTTTTGTTGCACAGAGGAAGATGGGGGAGTCTGAGGGAGGTGTTGTAAAGTCTCTGCTCCCCCCGCCTGTGAGAAGGTTAATGAATGTGCTTTTTGGCGTGCACTTCCATCAAGGTGCCCATCTCTGCCTTCATAAAAGACTGTTTTTTTCTCTGCTTGTGTGAAGTTATAAAAGTGATAAGAAATTCAAGCCATTTCTTCAAGTTGAGAACATAAAGAGTTTCTGCAAAGGGTATCTCTTTGGAAAGGGTGATTTTAAAATCAGTTTCACTTCTTGGCCAATTTATTACTCATCCAACCATGCTAAGCCCTAACCGTGTTATCAAAATACTGTATTTACTAGAATGGAGTAGAGCTGGCTAGAACACAAGAATGTCATTTTCTGGAAGACTTTAAGACTTTGAAATTTGTTGTCAATGCATGTTGAACACAACTGAGTGCTTTAAAAAAAAAAATATGAAAAATGTGATGTGTGGATGTGCATGCACATCCCAAATAACAGCGCATGACAGGTCTGTGCCACATCTCCACAGCCCAGGAATCCCAAATTCTGTTGGACATGAGCAGGAATGTCTGTCCTCTGGGGCTGAGTTGATTCCCCTGCCCTCCATCCTTTGGAAACATGAAGAAGAAGAAATATCTGTGAAGCTAGACAGGCTGACCTCATAGCCTGGCGTGAAGTCAAGCAACTGATGCCGAAGAGGGTCTTGAGCTGTGAACTGCACGATGTCAAGCAAGGGCTGTAAACGGGGAAATAAGGGGGGGCTGTGTCAGAAATCCCACTCTGCACTCACCGTGCTTCTTCACAGGACTCAGATACCCACGTGTGCTTCAATGGGGGGGGGAGGGGGGAGTATTTCTTTTTGAAAGCTCAGTTTATTCCAACAAAAAATCATTTCACTGAAAAATCCTCAGAGAGGATTGCACGCTTACCCGTGGTACTGAGGGGGAAAGGGGCAATGCAGGAAGGACACCCTGTTCACTTGTAAGTCACTATAGCTCTTTATCTGCAGGAATACTTGGGCTTTTGAATTGCTGTGCTATACTCTCTTTTAATTATTTGCCAGAACAGCTCGTGGTCTGTAAACCAGAGTAGTTACCGAATTGCCAGGAGGAATCGGCTCGCTCCCCGGAGCGAAGGGTGGAGGACTCTCCCAAGCGATAGGGAAAAGCATGCTGGGTTCCCGGTTGCCCGGTGGCCTCGTCCAGTGGCCCTTGTATGAGGGCTACAACCAGGAGGGAAAGCCCCGCCGGGTGCGGGAGGACGGAGGCGTGCGGCCAGCGGAGCGAGGATCGGCCAGCTGGAAGGCCGGTGGCTGTGGCCAGTCCGTCCGTCCCTCTGCGATCTGGCCCCAGCCCTGCACCCCTAGAAAAGAGAAACTGAGGCTCAGCCGAGGGGGGGGAAAGCATCCCTACGGAGACAGAGGTGATGCTGTTCCCTGCGGGTCAGGTCTGCTGAGAAAAGCTGCCTGTTGCTCTCCCGGAGGAGAGAGGCGAAGATAGTGTATTTTTAAAATTGATTTGTGTGTTTTAATGCTGAAATCCAACCATATGGAGATCTAAGAATGCAACTAATGAGGGCCCCGGTGACCTGAACGGATTGGTAAAGGAGGCCAGCGAGGCTGCCCGGTGCCTGGTCCTACAAAACCCTGTGCATGCTCACAGGGAGAGGATCGACGTGGAGGTCACCCCAAAAATGGCCTCGTGTGCCCCGGGCTTGTCCCAGGGCTGAGCCCACGCTTTCTGTTCTCTCTGGCAGCTGGGGTCGATTCCCTTGCACCTTCTCTTCTTGAACCTGGTAGGATCAGCCACAAATGCAATGATGTTTTGTAATCTTTATGTATACACATATGTATGTGTGTGTGTTTATATACATATGTATAAAAATGCTAAAAGAAAGAGAAGCTGACTCATTTCACTGTTGGAAGGTAGAAGTAAGATAGTTTGAAAGAGGATGAGTCTCTTCAGCTGTATCAAGTTCATTCCTACTACTCGGGTAACTACTCTGATATTTATTTTTCCTACTCTGATGACTAGATACAACAGGCAGAAGAAATGCAAGTGGCAGATCTGGTAACAGGACAGGCTGGGCGCTCTTTGCAGAGCTGGTGCCAAGGGAGGCAGGGGATCATCCAGAAAACTCTCAGGTCTCCTGAATAAGCAAAGGAGCCCCGAGAGCACAGCTGGTTAGGCAGGGATTTGCAAACTGCTTGAGCTGGGCTATAACTTTTGCAACCTGGTAAAACTGCTTTTAGAGCGCCAAATGAGGAACACTTCAGCTGTATGGCAGAAAATCCTCAAACAAGTACCAGGTACCAACCAGCTTAACCAAGCCCTTGGTGGTCTCGAGGGAGGCAGGACCCTGCTGCGGTGTGGGCAGGATGGCACCCGGCGCCTGAAACGCAAACCCTCGTCCCGCCGGTCCCACCGAGTCCTGGCGTCGCTCGCTTTTCCCCTGGAAGCAAATTCACATTCTTTTCTTCAGCTGCCCCAGATCGAGGAAGCTCTTGCAATCAAAGGACCAGCCAAGCTGCCGTTGCTCAAGACGTCTCGCTTTGCTGCATTGCTAGAAACAATCGCACAATCGCCCTGCCCGAGTGACTTGGCTCATTCACTCGCTCCTCGTCTGTTTGAACAGTGAAGTGTTCACTTCTACGTGATTCAAGCCTCATTTGAGAAAAATAGGAAATGGCATGCTATATGTGAAAGATTTAGGGCAATAAAATGTTTATTCCCTCTTGGCCAGTTATAAGCATCAGAAATGTGGCCAGTCAATAACTTTTTATCAATTTTTTTAATGTTCAAAAGAATATTGTGCTTTTTCTTTTATTAGAAAACCCTTTTTGTTAATATTGGGTACTTTCAACCTATTCACCAAAAACTGAATTTCCAGTTTTGTTTGTACAAAAGCAGTAACACGTTCACTAATTGAGTAGAAAAGTTCTCTGAAATTAAGTTCTACTTTAGTTAAAACTCTGAACTAAGAATTGGCATTTAGATACTGCAAAGCCCTTTGTGCTCAGAGACTGTGTTCTCGTCCCCTCGAACTCTGTATTAAAAAGTTGTCCTCTCCAGTTCTAGCAAGCAGCAACTTCAGGGAACTGACACTTTTTTTCATTGTAAGGCAACATTTAGGAACAAGTAAAATCCCTGTTTAAGGATTCCTGGGAGCCTTGGTCAGAACATGGTGAGAGACAAGGGTGCCAATGGAGGCAGGTCTGAGCTTTGCTTGGCTATTACTGCTACTCGGGGAAAGAAGAGGTAAATACGTGCTTGTGCCTGGAGGACATGTGGTAGTAAAAAACAATCTGTGATGGCCAGGCCGCCTAAACGCCTTGCTGCTCCAAATGCTGCTTTTCTGTTGGAAATGGCTTGTGTGATTAGATCGCTCTTATCTACTTTAACTAATTATCAATATTAGTTTAGGGAAAGTCCTCAATTACTTAAAGAAAACCCCAACCACACACCCAAAGACACAAACAAACAAAAACCCCCTTATTATTAGTTGTCATTTTTGCCCTGTAGAGTAATTTCACATTTTTATATGATGAATGCTTCACTGCGTGATTCATGTGGTATGCCGATAGTTTCTTAAGAAGTACTTGGAGTAGCCAAGGTAACACCTGCTGAGAAGAGCATCTCTGCTTCGCTGGCGTTACCCTTGCACTAAGAGCTTGCTGCAAGCGGCTTTGGTGCTGCGCCTCTATTTTGACAGAGGGGACCGCGGCAGGCTGCCCGGCGCTGGGCGCCCGTCCCGCCGCCGGAGCTGCAGCAGGAGCTCGTGCTCTCGGGCAGCATCTCGCAGCCCAGATGCTGCCGTATGAGTCAGGCCTCCCTTTCGGTGGCTGCGATGACCTGTTTTTTCCTGCAGCGAGGCTCTGACAAGGAAAGTGCCTGCCAGCGTTTTCCCTCATGACCAATCGTCCCTCGAGCCGTGAAGCAGACGCTAAGGATAGAGCTGAAGTTTGAGGTAGCTATTGGTGTTTTCCCTTTTTGTAGCTTTATTTCCAGTGTATTTAGGCTTGATTTGGGATGGAATAAAGCAGATTAATTTTTTGTGCTTATCTGCCTTATTGTTGAAACTGATGCCGAGATGGTTTTCAAGATGCGCTCGTTACTTGCTATGAAAAAAGCCTACGGGCTCGTGGGCCAGGCTGGTGCCGAGGTCCGTCGCCCAGGACGGGGGAGCTGTGAATTCCCATAGTGGGGAGAAACCCCTTTGGCAGCCGCTGTCTCCTGGCAGGAGAAGCCGGCGCCTTCAGAGCTGCGGGCTGAGCTGGGACATCGCGCAGCAAACTTGACACTGGGAGGGAACTTTGGTAAAGCTCTTTAAGTACAGTCTATGAATCTTCAGTGACTGCAGAGATAAACTTAATCGTATTTAAGTCCGTTCATATGTGAATACTTGCTTAAATATTTCTTGATGTTCCTTAAAATACCGACTTGTACTGCGGCGGAATACAAGCATTGATTTCTTTAGACCCTTCCAACAATACAGGCTATGGCATTCGTTTTCCAGCTATTGTTCTGCAGCTTTTCCCCTCTCAGCTGATTATTGCAGTTCTTTTTAAATGATGCATTTAGTATTGAATTATATATATTTTTAAAAGTTCTTATGCTTGTCTTAGCTGGAAATATGTTCTGGCCTGACTTGTAATTCCCTCTGCAGCCTTATTGGAGTCAGGTAATATATACAAAAATATTAAGTCAATAAAATTGTACTGTAAGTCACTGCAGATTTAAAGATTTTTTTTTTAATGAATAACTATCCCAGGCAGGCAGAAATAATTTCAGAAAAATTCCAAGCCCTAATTAAGGAAATAATTTAAGCATATCCCGGGATTTAAATGTATGCCAAGGGCTTTGCCTGCACGGAGCTGAAATAAGCAGGTACCCGAGTGCACTCCCACGAGGGGTTCAGAAGCCTGACCCCCCCCTTGTTTCTTGCTGGGGGAGCAGGAGCGAGGTCAGTGGTGAAATAACTCTGGTCAATGTTAATTGAGTGAAATGGATTTTCCTCCCAGCACGAAAGCAAACAGGGAATACGTATCCCTCTGGCTGCAGGGCGGCCCTACGCAGTAATTAGATGTGACTGGGAAAAATTGCATCCCTCCCTGTGTGCGCTCTGAGCAACGGGCCGGGGCTGCCCACAGTAGCTGCATCCCTGTGCAGGTTTTTCAAACTTAGTAGCCAAAATAGAAAAGTGGTCAAAATGGAAACAAAAAACCACCCAAGCGAGTCTAAATTAGAGCAATTCCTGGTTCAGTTTGCAGTCAGGTTTCCTGTTATGATGAAAGTTTCCCATTTAAACATTTTAATGCACTTGATCTTTTCACAAGCTACCAGTAAACTATTGCAACAAATCTGTGACCATTTAGTAACCCCCGAGTTTCATCTTCGCTGTGCAGTAAGGTCCAGGGCAGCAGCCAGCCCCAAATGTTGTATGCTAAAAGCAGAGGATGCCACAGTAGGAGCTGGTGCTGCGAACCGCTGGCAATGCAGAGCTCACTGACCACAACTGGCAGTTTCGTAAGTGGGGATTATAAGCAAAAACCCGCATCCAGATTTGGTTTTTAGGACTCGAATCGCTTCCTGCCTGATAGAAGGATGTTGTGACAGAGAAATGCAATGGAGGTTTCTCCAGCCCCGGGGCGGGAGGGAGGTTGGCTGCTGGCCCAGGGTCAAAGCCAGAGCTAGAGCCGAAATCCAAGGGGATTTCTTCATCGCTTTCCCCAAAACTACAGTGCAATCCACAGAGGCTTGAGGGCGAGCAAGCCGTGCTGGGTGCAGGAAAGAGGGGCCGTGCCCCGGCCGGAGCTGGGAGCAGGGTCCCACGGGGGGTCCAGCCCCAGCAGAGCCCCGGCTGCCGGAGCCGGAGCCCGGGCGTGCGGTATCGGGGATAACCACCTCCTGCGGCACTGCCGGGGTCAGGAGCCGCCTGCCTGGGAGGATCCTGTTTGGTTCAGCAAACGGCAGTTCTCACCCGGGTGGATTCGGTTGGGATGACCCTAGTTAAGTTACATTTATAGAACATGCCTTCTGGTGGATTTTATTTTTGTACGTAGTCTGCTCGGATTTCTTCCGCTGGTCCTGTCAGCGCAATCCTCTTGGCTGCAGGTACAGACAGCAAATTCCCTGTTCCAGTGGGGACTGGCTCCTATGGAAATATTTTGGGTGTTAGCCTCTCTCAGTGCTCGGGAGCTGGAGGCAAACGCGCTGATTGCTGAGTTTGAGTCTTCCCCTATCTGCAGCTAATGGGTTTATGCTGAATGAGTAAATAAAGCGCGTTTCAGACTTCTGACCCTCCTGGGGGCTTTTACCTCATAGAATTTATGGAAGGTAATTCTATGGGAGGGTTGTCTGCACTCAAGTCTTAGTGTGGTTATTTATGAAGCCAAGAAACAAATACATCTCTAGACCAGTATGTACAGCTTTTTTTTTTTTTTTTTTTCCCCCTCCTTTTTTTGGCCTGCTTCTTGCAGCTCTAGGCAGCATGAGCTGTGCCTGCTGCATGGCCGGTATGGCACTGGGATCCTGAAAGGTGACACTTTCTATAGCATTATTCTAGCGATGGGCTTATCTGAAAAATAGTGGTAGGACACTTTAGAAATAATATTTTTGTTTAAATGACTAATTCCACCTAATTCAGAGTCCCACTGACTTCAAACACACATAAAGCCTTCTTAAGGAATGTAAAACATTGCTGACAACTTCAATGTTTGGAAGCATCTGCTATCTTATGCTTAACCTAAAAGTTTTTTTTTTTACATAATTTGAAATAATGTATTTCGGTTTATATCTAACTTGAATAATTCTTGTAAATGAATCCATGGTAAATAGTTTCTTCCAGTGTCAGTCTTGTTCCTTTGGTGCTGATAATACTGATAGACCCAAAGCTTATTCAATCTCATAAACCAAATGAATGATTCACAGGCTCTGTCTCTACACAGCAACTCTATTTATATGATACGAGAATATTATATAAATACCATGTCGTCTTAATCATACATCTGTATTCATTTTGATGGGAAGGCAATTATTTCTCTCTAGCACAGTTCCGTTTAGTGACTTCCTAATGTGACAGAGATAAATTATTCCAGAAACAAATGTTAAAATACACTTTCAATGGTCAACAATGTATTGCACCACGTTGTCCCCATCGTCCCCCCGCAGAAATGGGACGTGTCCCTGCAGCTCCACGCTGGGGAGGTGAGCAGGGGCGGGCACCTCCGTCTTCTGGCACCGCAGTGGTGGCATGCAATGGGGATATCACACCAAATAATCCTTTTTAGAATAGGAAGGACTCATGGGTGGGTTTATATAATAGACCTGGGGGAGAGACCAACAAGTTCAGGAAAAAACTTGCATCGTCCTCTGCAAAGCTGTGTCGTACCAAGCGGCACCTGGTGCGGGGGCCCCCAGGGCGGCGGGGTGCTGTGTCCTGAGCTGGGGCACGGAGACCTGGGCTTTTATGGCTTCTGCCATCACCAGATAATCTGCTCCTCGCCACAACAGATGCAGAGGAAAACAGCGTCTGGTAAATGCTTAAGCCCATAACACATGCCTTGGAGTAAACAAGTGCTCCTATAAGTGGTCTTTTAGCCATTTGAGTTAAAGTATCTCTGTGTCTTCTGGAGTCATTATGCTTGTATAAACAAATATTCAGAGGCAGGGAGGGATGATCCTGACTGATGAGGAGCCCAGGCTTGGCTTGTGGCCTGACCTATGCCTAGGACTAAATGGACAGGCTGAAGAGGTGCTGGAGGCATGCACAAGCCAGCGCCTGAGTTTTCTCCCACGTTCTTCTTCTATAACTCTGCCAACTGCTGAGGCATCCGGAGCCGATTGCTGGGGAGTTTTGCCATTTTGTAGTTCTCTGGAGGACAACAGAGTCCCACCACTGTGCTCGCATGCCCCAAATGCCAGACCCCAAATGGGACAAACAGTAACCGCAGCCGGGTCGTACGTGGTTGTGCCTGTCCTGAACACGCCAACTGCCCCACGCCGATTCCTCGGCAGGGGACGGCACCGGCGCCGCTTGTTGCTCCTCTGTCCAGAATGCACATGATGAGTCAGAAGGACCAGTGCGAGAACAAACCAGCCGGTTGGCAGTTAATTGCCTCTACTATCAGCAACTTCAGCAAGAAGCAAAAAAAACCAAAACCCAAACCCGTGTAGTTTATATTTGCCTGTTCTGGGGCTGATGCACAAAATGTTCTCAAAGTTATTTCTACCCTAAGTGGTGGTGAGGAGAGTTGTTTCGCGTCTTTGAGGGTCACCAGTAAGTGCCGAGAGAGTCGTTCTTGTGGTACACCCGCTCCGGTGAAACACAGGAGCTCGTCCCCATGCGGCGACGGCTCCTGCTGTGCAGCTCCTGGCTGGAGGGTGGGGGGGAGCCGGGGGGGTCCAGCCCCCCTGGAGCCGGGGCCCCACATGCTCCCTGTTTTGGCCCTTTAGTTTCTGCTGTGTGCTTGCCTGCTCTCTTTTTTTTTAAAGTAGGATTGGAAAAGGGAAAATGAAACTACATAATTGTGCAGGCTCAGGGAACAAAGTCGGGATCAGTGAGTGTGCTCTACCATTGATATTTTTAAGAACATCAAAGTGGCTGTGAACAGAGGAGTGAGTTTGCAACATGGAGTCAGGTTTCATTTTAAAATATTTTTTTTCAATATACTAGAATTAATGTTAGTCTAAGGCCAGTGACAAATGTTATTTAAAAACACTTGGGTTTGTTTTCTGAAGACCAAATTGTAGATACTCTAGATTTAAAAGATGTTTTCTCCCAGAGTCTGTGTATAAAAATACTAAAGACGTGTTCTGGGCCATTTTTCTGGTTCCCATAATTGCAATTCCATAATTACAAGCTAATCTGTAAGTGCAAAAGGAACGGAAATACAAAATAGATTCAGCTTTAACAGCTGAAGGAGACCAGGGGGATGAAAGGAAACATGCAACGCTTTAAATATTAAAAAAAACAGAACAAGGTCTCTAAGAGCTTGTGAGGAACTTTTCACCGATCGCATTGCCAGTCTGCAGCCAAGCAGAAGGCTCCTCTTTCTTTTGCGTTTTGCAGGAGGTTGGTATGCATTTTCTCTTTACGTTTCTTGCTATCCTGTAACTCCCAAGCCATCCTCAGTGTGCAAATAAACACCTGCCTGGCAGACACGTGGGAAACGCCAGGCAGCGAGCGCGGGGACGGCAGCTCGCCTCCGCAGACACCACTGCCCACCCACCTGAACCACAGCGGTGTCAAACGGGACCCGAGAGGGGCCGAGAGCTGCTTTCTGGGGGCTCTGGGTCACCTTTGGGTGACACCTCAAACTACCGGTCTGGCAGCTCTGAAAAATTTTCTCAGCTTAACCCTTACAGATGCATTTCTGATTTTTTTTTTTTCAATTATATAGCTACTTGCCAAAGCAAATGCGTATGAAGTGTGCTTTACAGCCCTCCATCAGCAGAACAGTGACCCTTTGCTGTGCAAGCATCCGTCGAGAGCTGGGGCACTGCCCCTTCAACAACAGCACCGAGGCCGTGCGCTCAAGCCCGCTCTCTTCCGAAGGCAAATTACTCCTGTTGATTGATGTTATACGTGGGCAAGGAGTTAATTTTCCTTTGTTTCAGGTTACATGTCATCTGAAATCCCAAATACAGATTTAAAGCCCAGGCAAGGTTCTTGCTGGAGTTTGTTGGACCAGAGTTTGGTCTGGGGAAGCCTTGTACCTCAAGCCCCTGAATGCTGTGGAATGTCTCGTGGCGAAAATGTTGCTGTAACGATGCTCTTGGGTGTTGACATTTCCATCCCTGAAACTTCTTCTTAAGCACTGAGATCTGTCATAATTATGTTTACTCTTTTCATTACCCAGTAATATTGTTTTCAGATCTAAAGCATCCTACAGCGTGCACCTGCCTCACCTCCTCCTGCGAGCAATGCTGGCAGGCACCGTGCACTGAGGGCTCTCCGATTTTGTGCAGAGCTGTCTGCTACTTTTCGGCAGCAGAGCATGATCACACTGACACATGGATTGTTTCTTTTAAAGATGAAAAGAGCAGTTTCTTTAGAAGTTTCTTATTAAATGCATAATCTTGTTGAGCAAACCCATCTTTCTTTTAACTTGTTTAGCCTTTCATCGCCCATTTGTTCATGCTTGATCTACAAAGTGGTTTAACTTTTGCAAAATTTTGTGAGTGTTTTAGGTTGTTCTCTCTTGGTATTTGGCTTGGGGAAGTTAGAATGGGATTTACTGCAAAGACAAAGCAAATGACACAAAGCCAGGCTTGTTCTTCAGAGAGTTGTTGCCTCCGACTTTGTTGTGTTTCCTTCTCATAGTAAATGGGCCGGGGCAGTAACCAAAAACCAGGGTAAGGACTGGAAAATTCCTGTGCTAGACCCCAGGCAGTGAGGAAGATGGAGCTAGTTTCCAGCCCGCATTTTATTGTAAACTGTAAAATACAGGACCTAGAAAATTCAGGATGCCAAGCTGCTAGGATTGCTCCTACGGTCGCTCAGGCAGATAATTAGCTCACTCATTCATGACATTAACAGTAGTCAGAAAATTTGCATGAGTTAGTCACTGCGGGTTGAATGTCTCTGTTTCTACAAGGCAGGGGCTGTCTGGAGTCTCTGCGTGTCCTGGATGGAGCTCGGGCAGAGCCGGGGCACGGCGAGGGGTTGCCCTTTGCTCTCCCTGCGCGTTCTGCGGTGGCCGGGACGTCGCTGCCACTTGCTGGGGTGCTCTTTGGACTCGGATGTGAGCTAGTTTTTACCTAAGGAAAACCAGATTGTCAAAACAGACGGGGGACATAAGGAAAAAACAGATGGGTTGTGTAGCTGCCCAGCTGCCTTTCCCAAGCACTGCCCAGCGAGAGAAGTTTATGTAGGGAATTGCAATATAGTGGCAAGCTATGATAACCAGCTAATATTCCTTCTTTGGGAAGACAGCATCTTCCCAAATAGATAGGCAACACTCCCTAAACAGCTTGGCCACCAAGGCAATCAGTAAAACTGACAAAATTGTGTCAATAATGTGCTTGCTGTTCCCATGATTCTATGTCTCGCTATTTAAAATATTTAACAACCCAATGGATGCTGCATTTTAGCGTATGCGGACTTAACACATACTCTTCTGGTGGCCAAGCCTTCCGAGGAACAAAACGACAGATGCTCGCAATGCGAGGAGAGCTCTCGCTGTGTAAGAGAGAGGCAGCATCAAGGAAACGCCGTAGTGCCGTACCACTGCCTCACCAAATGCAAAAGTGACAGCATTCCCCAGCGGAGAGGCTATTTGATTGCAAGACATTTGGCTGGGATGTGCCATCGTTTCACAGCTCTGCCTGCGGGGCTGCGGCAAGGGAACCAAACTATTCCCCAGAGCAGCTACAGTAAACGACTTTTTGTTTCTGACACAGACATTTT
The DNA here is from genome assembly GCF_964188355.1 of Buteo buteo. Classification (NCBI taxonomy): domain Eukaryota; kingdom Metazoa; phylum Chordata; class Aves; order Accipitriformes; family Accipitridae; genus Buteo; species Buteo buteo. The sequence continues at coordinate 1,420,505 of NC_134194.1, forward strand.
CCACTTGAAAACACCGTGCCCATCTGAGCCCTGATCTGGACAGCGCAATGCAATGCCTGTTCCTCTGTCTCGGCCAGCACTACCACGGGTTATGTCGTTATGGGCCTGTTAACAGGCAAATTCCCCGGCGTTAATTGCAGTGGATCTGCACACATGGTGCCCCGAGCATGCCTCCAGCCAGCACTGCCTCTGCACCCCACAGAAAGGACATTTCACCAACAAAAACCCTCTTCTCAGGCCACAAAGCTCAGCAGTGCCCGGAAATGTGGTGGCTGCATGACAGGAGTCATGTTCTCGGTACCCGTGGTCACGCATGAGTCATGCAGAGTCATGCCCTGCCCATGGGAGCTCAACTTCTGTACCGGCGGGTGCAGCTTTGCCCAGGGCTGTCGGTGGGTTTGTGCAATCCCAAAGCTGCTCTGCGGGACCTGCCGTCTCCGAACTTGTTCAGCCCTTCGCTGGACCTGTTCATGCCCACCGCAATGCCCTGTCTCGGGGACCTCCACTTCTTTAGGTTAGGTGAAATTAATTTTGTTGTTGTCCCTCTTGCTGTCTATATTCTAAAACTACTTGATTGTATAGCAATTAAATATGCCCTGTAGAAGAGCTATTTCAGTTGCAGAGTTAAGTCTCCTCTCACTTACCGGGTTGGGCTACTGCCCATTGACAGACTATTCTTCATAACTTCATTTCTTGGAAAAGGTCTTTGCAGAAGGAGGAGTTGTGCACGAAGCCAGGTTCAGGTTCCCCAGTCACGGATGATTTGCTGACAACATCCTGATTTGGCCAAGACGAATTTCAATTATTGTAGCTCCTCAAAAAAAACCAAAACTGACACCTAGATCAAATATCTAGATTCTATCAAATATTCCCACCATAAATTAAGGTTGTTAAGGTACTAATTTAAATGACCTGCTCTTTTTTTTCTTTTTTATTTTTCCCAGCACATATTAATATCTCTCTAAACCCTTGGAATACATACAATTTCATCTGTATTTTAGCCAGGCAAGAGCTGTTACAAATATTCTCCTACTGTCGGGGGCGGGGGGAGAGGGAGAGAAAAATCCTACCAAAGGAAGAATTTTAGTATATTACTTCTGCAGCGAGAGACCACATTGCTTTTAAAATATATCAAAAAGTCCCTCTCTCAGTGAATTGTGTACATTCTGTCCCTGAAAGATTTAAGTGCAGCAGTGACCTTAGAGGGTCTTCAGAAGAGAAGCCCTTTATATTTGAATTGGTATCCTGACATGAATAGCAAATATGCAATTTTTTTTTATGTCATCAGAGAAAATAAGTGAATAAACCATGCAAGTCAGATTCATAAGTTACTGCTGCTCAAGCCAGTAGTAACCCTTCTCTACCAATACACGGTCAAAGCTTTTTTGGTTAAAAAAAAAAAAAAAAAAAGACGTATTAGTTAAATTTGAATAAGGCTATTTGAACCCAGTTTTGCTTCCTTTGCCTTGCAGGTTTAGAAATGTTCAATTACTGTACAAAACAAACCAAACCCCAAAAAGTTTCCTGTGTAGCTTCACAGAGTATGTACAAGCATTAGCACCTACAGGTCTTTTGTATTATTCTACTTCTCTTCACAGGGGAAAGAAAATCCACATTGTATATACAAATAGCCTGAAAGCACCTTACATTTGGCACTATTATCTGATTATATCCACATAAATCTGCTTATATAATTCTACTTGAACAGCAGTGAATTGTTTTGCCAGCAATTTACACTCTCTAGCTGAGCCCTTGCAGACCTACTTTAAAAACTGACTTAACTCTTTGAACTCTCAGTTGCATCCAGTTGAAAGTATCCTCTTTTTTTAGTCTAAAGTGTTGGCGTTTTGTTTCATTCAAAATGGTCCACTAATAGAAAATGTTAGAACTTTAGTGCAAACTGTAAATGAAACAATTTCCAGTTCTGTCACCATGCTTCCTTTTTCATTGTAACTTTGCTGATGTGTAACTCGTAGTTAATGAAGTCCCACAGCAGAACTATTCATGGTATTATTGAAGGTAAAATGATTTAGGCCTTATTGTAGTGGCAGAGCAGTCTGAGACCTGCCTCCACAGGGAGAAGAAACATGATCTGGCCTTAAGGTGGTAGAGTTTCAGTCTATAATTGGTAAAGTGAAGAAAGTTTTGATAAATAAAACAGGACAAGAAAATACTTTTTTTGGTGGAAATTTTTGAACTTTTTCAAACCACCAACACTTCATGTGGAAATACGACTCCTTCTGACAAACGGCCTGTGGGGATATTTTTTATCTAATTTGGTGGGGAAATAAGAACAGCCAGAAGAGGAGCCAGGATGCCTGAGGTCCCAGGGCAGAGCTGCCTGCGTGGGAGAGGGCCCAGTGCCGGGGGGCTGCGGGGGGATATCGGGTCCCCTGTGCCAGCCCGGTCACTCTCGACGGGCGCATCACCGACATCTGCGCTAGCTGCAGTCACCTGGTGTGTACAAATGCATCGATGTGTGCGTGTGTGCGTTGCTTAGTCTGCTTTTCCAGTTGCTCCTTCCCCAAGTAGTTTACACATTTTCCAAAAGGTCACTTAGGCAATTAACTTAGTAGTCCACAATGTCATCCAGCAACTATTTAAACTCCCGTAAATGAGCTGACCGGAGTCCAACTGTTCCTTCCCCGTGACCTTTGTGTACTTTCACTTTGTTAACCCTTTTCACCGCTCAGTAAATACTCCGGGTGCCGAGAAGCGTCGCTCGTCTGGTCCGAGGTCACGCAGCGAGATGGGGGCCGAGGAGATTGCTCAGGTTTCTCTGGGGGCTGTTCCTGCCCTCGGCGTGTCCTTCTCTGGTCTAACAGTCTCGTAGGACTGGGAGGGGGGTCCTGATTAGTCTCCTCCGTTAAATGACCGAGCTCCGCTTTGAGAGCACTGGCCCTGCCCTTACACCGCCGCTGAAAGGCCAGCAGACCGCTCTGTAATGTGATTTTTGGCCAAAGGCTTCCATCGCCAGGTGATGACAACCTGGTTCTCAGTTGGCCTTGGGAGCGTGGCACCAGGCATTGCTCCCTACCGGCTCCTGCAGAGAAACGCTGCCCTGAAAATTGCACCGGGGGCAATTTCTGCAGGAGTTTCGGTTCTGCTTCCTCTGCTTGACCTAATCCTTGGTGAAAAGGGCCTGATCCTGCAAACCTACAGGCTCAGGAGTGCATGTTTTCTCTAGACAGAGGAAAAGGTCTGGAATCTGAAGAATCCAGACCGTGTTCCTGTCTGAACCCCTGAGGCTCCTTCGTGATCCCCTTGCCTCGTCACATCTCTTCAGAGGGCTTTACACTCAGCCCAGATAAAAGCAAGACGAGGTCTCAGCGGCTCTCCGCGTGCACACGTGCGTCTTCAGAGAAAGCGGTGTAATTAGTGCAGCCCTCGTCAGACACGTTGCTGCGTAAAGCTCAACTTTATCTTAATGATGTTCCATCTAGTACGAAGTGGGTTAAAAGGCAAAAGGAGAAAGGAAGATAAGACGAGGTAAAATGCTTTCTTATCTTTTTTTAAGGCAGGAGCCTCCATCTAGAAAAGACCCAAATAATCCCACTAAATGGAGATTTAGCACCATATTTGGTACAGAATGTTTTCAAATAATCCATAAGCTTGCTTTGAAAATATCAAGCCCTAAGGCTCCTATTGACTTCCACAGGGCAGTAGCTTATCCCCATGGTGGAAATTTACTTGTCATTATGCAATTTGCAGGGACCAAACCAGGGGGTGGGTGAGGAACCGATTGTTGTGGTTTGCTGGGCCAGCCAGTAAAGAGAACTATTTACAAAACCTTCTGCCCCAAGAAAAACAGTAACAAATCAAGTATTTACACATTCAACAGGTTTTGTGTATACAAGAACAGGCTGGTTTGCAAAAACCGGCGTCGTGCTGCAGAGAGAGAAACGTTCTCATGCTTGGAGGGAGCCGCTGCGAGCGCAGAGGTCTTTGCGCTGTCGGCGCGTGTCGCGACGGCCGGCGGCACGTGGGATGTGACTCGGGTGGAAGGGAAACGGTGGCGGCACGGCGAAGCTCCAGCACCGGCGGAGGATGGAGACGGGTGGTGATGGGGACGAGGGGAAAGCTGAGCCCAGAGGAGCCCACCACCAGCCCGGGGGGTCGGGTCCCCGCCGCGGCCGGTGGCAGGGGCTCGGCGCCCGCGACCCGCAGGAGGAGGGCTGAGTGCCCGGCGGGGACGGAGGCCAAACTGGGCAGGGACACTGGAAGAGAGGGACGGTCGGGATGGCGGGGAGGGGATGGGGCTGGTCACTTACGCCGGCTGCAGTACCCGCGCCAGCAATCCCATGTAAATTTTTTGCTAGGTTGCTGCTTCTTCCAAACCGCGTGCAGTTTTTAACCACGCCCAGTAAGAATATTAATCCCTACGTAATTAGCCACGTGGTCTATGATTTCCTCATAGAAGGAGGCAATGCCTTCGCCCTCATCTCTATCCTGGGAGGCAGACGCTTCAGAACTGAATTTGATCTTTTTAAGCCTTTTTTTTTCCTTTTCCAAGTGATGCCGTGAGTTTTGCTGAGGATGCCGCCCCGGTGTGAGCGCAGGGCTGCTGGCAGCGCAGGGCTCGAGCCGGCGTCTGCGATCGGGGACGGTGTCTGCGTGAAGTCGGGAATGGAAACCACGAAGGCTGCGGGGCCAGATTCGTAGCTTTAACCCTCCCCTGCGTGGAAGCGCGGGGTGCTGCTCGCAACCAGAACGGAGATTTAAAGGATGCGGGTGATTTGGAGGGGAACCGGTTGAGGTCTGCGAGGTTGAAAGGAGGCAATTAACCTCACTGAGTAACTTCATTATAACGGGAATGGCAAACGTCTCGGCTGTTACAACCATTACCCAGTTAGAAGGCCAAAAGTGACAAACCAGCAGAATTATTAAAAAGACTCTTATCGCATTAGTGGCAGGTTGTTTCTGGAAACAGAGAAATGGCTGTGTAATGGGAACTGCAGGTTTTCCTGGAATTCTGGATGTTGTACAAAAACAGCTCTTTTCAGGCCCAGCAGACACAAGCAAAGTAAAATAGGTTTTCTGAGTGGAAAACTGCCAATTATTCCAGATTGTTGTGATAGTTTAGTGATTCACGCAAGACTTCAGTAGACTGTTAGTGAGAACGTCTTTTTAAAATGCACTATGGGTTACAAAGCATATTTGTGAATAAAGCATCCACATTTTAAAATAAGTCCAAGGCAGGGTGGGAAGTGTTTTGCCTACTGCTCTGCAGCTGCAAGATCCTTATTTAAAAAAAAAAAAATCAACAAAACAAAACCAAAAACAAACGAACAAAATAGAACAAACCAAAAACTAAAGCCAAAACCCCTGGACACTGTTTTATAAAAGCTTGTGATCTATGTAATTTAGACGGAAAGACAATGAAGTTTCTTTTTTTTTTCCGCTGAAATCTTGCTCATGTGCAGGCTGCAAGGCCCCATGTTTTCCAGCTAGGTGCTTTATTTAGAGGTCTGGCTTTACACCCTCTGGGCAGAGTAAAAGAAAATTTACCCCCAAGTGTTTGCAGCTAGGAAGAACAAAATTATGCTTAAAAAAGAGGCAATTAGGCTGAGGTAGGTTACCATGTATCATCATCTGATTTAATATTTAATAAGGGATTCTGCTTGTTGAGCAAGTCTTTTTGAAGGCATTTAAGACACCACTTAGGCTGCAGGCAGGATCACCAGGTACCAACCATGGAAGATGCGTCCTGTCTTTAGTCCCTCTTTTTCCACTTCTGTTGGAAGAGTTGCACTGATCAATAAGCACTATTGCCTCTCTGAAATGCACAGCGTAGTACTTTAAAAGTATATAAAATAAAGCATCTAAAGCACATGAATATGATAGGAATCCAGAAAACGTGACAGCACTAGAGGATAAAGACGTACATTGACCTGGGAGTTCAGGCATGATTCATAAATACAAAACGTAAAATAACATATTTAATTATTCTGTGATTACATATTAATTACCTTTCTGTGGCATGTACACCCAGGAGGAGTAAAAGGTCTCTAAGCAGAGTGAGTCTATTTCCTTTAAGGAAACAAAACTTAAAAAAAGACAGATGTGTGCCAGTGGAATCTGATAGGGTTTGTTCTACCTCATTAGATTGTCTCAAATACTTTTTTGCAGAAAATTACCAAGTGCACAAAAAACCTTTTTGTTTAAGTTCTTGTGAGTTAAGATTAAAGGCAGAATGGAAAATAGATCTTGTGACTTAAAAGCAAGAGAAAGAACGAAAAATGTATTCACCTTCATTTTGGAAAGACTAAAGTAGCCTGGTTCTTCAAAACTGGATTGAGAACCGGGGGCTTACATCTTCTTTTATTAGTACTCATTTTTCTCTAATGTGACTTCTTGATGTTTAAGTAATCAGTCTAGCTTGCACCTGGTTACCTCTATTTCCTAACAAATAGCAAGAAACAAGGCAAACTTTTATTAACAGTATGTACCCCTGCTCTACACATGCACTGTCGTTCTGGGTACTAGTGTCACGTCAAAGTAACACGATGAGAGCTGAGGGACTACAGCTAATACATTTTGCAAGGATTCCGTATTGGGATATAGCAATGTGGAGCGGAACGCTTTCCAGGCCTTCCAGGGCAGGAGCAGATTTAATGCATCAACCACCACTTTAAATGCATCAAACTTATTCCAGAACTCGCAGTAATCATTCCAAGTGATTAGATCTACATTATTCACAACAAAATGTGTAGCCCTTGGAGCGGTACATGGATTTACCATCAGATTATTAAATTGATGGCCTTCTGTCCTGAAACCAAAGGTGCGATGAAACCCAATGCCTGGGAGTGAGAGTTAGACTAATTCTGAGAGAGACAGGCCAATACTTTCAATTTTGAAGGAGGCTTGCCACAGCAGGCACTAAGATGCCTGTGCAGAAGTCTCTGCCACTGAAAAAAAAGCATTTAAAATTAGACTTTTTTTTACATATAGATATGTTGTTACTGTGTCTGTGTAATACACCCACCCCCCCAATAAAGAGATTAATTGCATTGCCTTTGGTCTTTTGGTGACCGTTTTGGTTGATCACAAGTGGCTCTACACTCAATAAATTACATAGCCCTAATTGTTTGCTGTATCCTTTGTAAATTACCCCTTCAGCACATATATTATACTGTGAGCTATTTTTAGCATTCCTATAAACATTCATTCCTATCGACAGTCAGCCCTTAAACTGAACCGGTCCTTTTATTGAAGCAAGGCTCTCAGGAGTAACAGCTCCACATTTGATCTTTTGTCCTTGTCCTGGCTGGGAAATCACTCCCTCTCCCACTGTCCAAGACACCGTCCTGCTCGGGGCTTTTCATGCTTGCAGCTTAACTCCGCTTTGTACCCAGAAGGAGATCTGTGTTTTGTGAAACTCACGTAATAAGAAAAATACCAACTTAAAGGAACTTTGCGAATAAAGAAGGCTGGGCTTCTCCCTGTCTAAGGTGGAAAGTTGTCAGGGAAGCAGAGGAACTTCATCCAATTCTCGGTGACTGAGTTTTGTTTAAAAATCTTAATCTAAATTAATACAAATTTAAAGACGGGAAGTGAAGAGCTTCACAGTAATGACCTCTCTTTTCTGCATGCTTCCCCACCATCTCTTCTAGCTTGCCTCTCTCCACAGTGCACAGCTGTGAAAAGTGTTCAGTTCTGCGGGAAAAAATTACCTCTTTTTAGAAGCAACATGTGATGCGCGTAGTGTTCCAGCTGCGCTTGTCAAACACCCTTGGTTAAGGTAAGCGGCAGGCCGGAATGAGTGCAAGGTGTTTCCCTTGGAAAGCAGCATTGCTTTAGTCAGATACGGAATAAAATTTATTCTCTTCACCATTAAACACGTTCCGGCTTCATTTCTGTCCACCGAGCGTGCCCACGGCGGCTCTATCGGCTCCAGCCCAGCCGCTGCCACGAGGGCACCGTGGCCGGTCCCGGCAAACGCGGAGAGGGAAGGAAACGCAACCGCCCCGAGTTCCAGCGCAGCCGAGAGGCTGCTCCGTGCACGAGGGGGCAGGAGGGACGGCGAAGGGCAGATGTCTGCGGGAGAGGAGAAATCCCCCGGGACGCTGAGGCCGGGGGCCAGGCAGTGCCCGAGGGTTGGGCTCCAGCAGCCCGGAGCAGGCGCGGGGTCGGCGTTCCCCGGGGTGGGCACACGGTGCCCCCCGCCCCTTCCCAAGCTCGGGGCCTGGGAGCTGCTCTTGTTGCGGCATCGGTACCACGGAATAGATCGGGAATGCGGTCGCCAAAGAGGCTGCCAAGAAAACAAGTGCGTCCTGAAGCGTGCTGCCTAATAACATTAGGATCGTGACTTGTGAACAAAGCGAACGTAAAGGGGCTTCTTTAAAAAATCCAAAGATCCTGAATAGAGTTGTCCCTGTGGTTAAAATGAAGGTGGTAGGAAAACAGAAGCACTGTATTCACTTTTTTTTTTTTAACCTTACTTAAACTTCTCACTAATGCAACTGATAGAACATACATGTGACATCAATTTTGTTATAAATGCCAAAAAAATTCTATGCAGTTTATAGAAACCATGACAGATCTTTAAAACAAATGCCTTTTTTTTTCTTTCTTTTTTTTTTACGACTTTTCAGTGTTGGCAGTTTAAGGAATCTGAAAATTGAATCCATCCATCTGGCACTGGGAAAACAAACAACATATTTGTCTCTGTATTCTCTCTTCACTCCGATGCTTAAAGATCCTAAACACAACTAAGTAAATGTGAAATGGTAGGGGAAAGGAAGGTTAAAATCGCTTGCCCCTCAGTCTATTAGCTTGGTCGTGTTCTAAAGAGATTATTTGTATTATTTACTAAAATTTCTCTTGTAGTCTTGAGCATTCAGAAAATTATAGAACATCTGAAAAATGCAGCTGGCAAAATACCATGAAGTAGCCTGAAAATGCAGGGGTCAGTCTTGTTCTCTCACGTGCAAGGCTGCGTTTCTTGACGTGAAGTCACCGGAGCCATAGAGGGCTCCAAGGCTTTTACCCACACCTGTATCTAAGTGTATCGTGAGAGGCTTTTTCAAGAGAGGGTAAGAAGTAGCAGTCCTGTGCCAAGTTAAGTATTTAAAACACAACAATCTGATGATGCTCGCTAAGGACTCCATAGATGTTCAGAAACAATGCTATCGTTCTCTGCATTTCACCAGTCTCCTTCGTCATGATTCCTCAGCCATGTCATGGACTGATGGAAGGTTCTTGCCATCGCTTTTTTCTCCTTTTGGACAGGGGAGCAAAGCCAGGAAATACGTGATGGTGTCTCACCATTGAACCCAACTGGTCCCTCTATGAGTTGTGCTTATTAGTAAAATGGAACAATCCACAAATTCTCTTCTTCCACATGCAGAATGAAATACTTTCAGAAATTCAATTATCTCTGGGCCTCCATTCTGAAGTGACAGTTCCCAGATCCCCTCGAGGCTTCATGCACTCGGCTGCATGTGGTCTTACATACGATTTCTTTGATATTTTTTTCTTCTGGAATAATAATAAATATTTTCATCATGAAATGTTTGGTTGCAGAGAGCAGGTGCTGATGCCGTGTGTGTGTGTGCTCCCTGAGCCTCTGAGCTGAAAACTTCACACGCTCAATGCGTGCAGCTCCACGTCAGGAAAATGCGATGATTAGCCCTGTCTAAGGATCTGGCCCGTATCTTCTCCCTTTCTTTTGCCTTTTACATGGCAATGAGTTGCTTTACTGGCCATCTAAGCAACATGCAGCTCTTCATGTACACGTTTGAAGATTTAGCATCCTCTCATACTGAAGGATAACCCCGATATTGCTTCCCTCCAGAGAAGGTATTTTGTCCTTCAACAGAATGAAATTGCATCATTCGGATACTGATTAAATTTTGAAGAAAGCACTAGGAAATCGAGGTTGTCAATTTTTATATCTGTGTTCAGATCAATTGGGGATTGATCACTCTTCACCTTGCTAAATGAGAGAAAGCTGTAAAATGTTAGTCTTTATCAGAAAAGCTATAAGCACACTAGCCAAATTATTTTCATTAAAGTCCCTCCCCCTATCTATAACCTTGGTCATATAATCAGGAATGAAAATCATTATCTATTTCATTCACATCTGTTATTAATTTTTTGAAGTCTGCTTTAAATCTGATTAGAACTTCTCATCTAAACCAAACAAATTCTGAACTCAAGGCTAAAATGTATCAGGTTAGCTTAGTAATTCACATAATATTTTTATTTTCTCTTCCTAATTGAATTTGTACATTGATTTGTGTTGCTGTTCTCCTGACCAGTTATTATTAACTCTTTATAAAAATGCCAAGGGTATACAACGCACTGTGAAGACACTGACAGCAAATTGCTTTTCCGGTTAATATAGCCCATCATTTCTGTCCCTTGCCCAGGCAATTTGCCGTGCGTCTACTCCAGCTCTTCCTCGCCATTCAGCTCTAATAAAGCTATTTCTTTGTGACTTACTGGGAACGTTATCTGAAATGTTACATCTCGAGGACTGGCCTGTATGAGTGTCATGAATTTTGAGGGAACATCCCGCTCGGCCAGTGGCGGTACAGGTAAAAAGATAAGGCGATTTAACAGGTTTGCTTCATCTCCTCGCGAGTGAGCATCCCCGTTGGCGCCCATCGCCTCGGGGTCGCCGGAGCAGTACGAGAGCGGCGAGAAAGAGCAGATGCATGGGAACGCACCGGGCTCCGCTCCACAGCGCTGTGGTTTCCTGTTTTCTTTGTCAGTTATTTAGAAAGGTCTCTCAACAAAAATAGCCACCGGTCCCTCCGGGGAGATGCCTTCTCACGCAGTCCAGCATCCCAGAGAGAACCCCGCTGCCGACAGCGAGGCGAGGGCTGGGGCTGAGCGTCCGTCCCCCCCTGCGGAGGGACAGCGGGGCGGCTTGTCCTGCTGCTGGGGGGAGAGGGGGGACGAAAATAACCTGTCGAGTTTCACTTTCAGTCTGGGTAACGAAAGGGGTAGACGCTCTCGGTTGCAGTATCGCTTTGTAGCAGTAGCTTAATAAAGGCACTAAAACCAGTTTTACGAAGGGCTGTCCCGGAGAAGCCGGTGGCCCGGCCACGGTGGAGGCGGCTGGGAGCCCCTGAGCCCCGAGAGAGCTCTGAGTCAGGCTGATCGGAGCGATGATGGCAATTGCTGTCATCCGGCCTCTAATTTTCTTGTCTCTTCATCTCGGCTCTTTGAGGGCTACAGGCGTAGCAGCGTTTTGGCAAGGGGACTATACCGTCATGCCTTTTCTTTCCTTTTGCAATTGTTTCAAGTCTTGTGCCTTGTTATGCAGTAATGGAAGAAGTCAAGTACTGACCTTTTGTATAAGCACAAAAGAGCCTTTGGGCGCAATATATTAACCTCTGACGATTCCTGTAGTTCCTACAGAAGTCTGTATATAAGTTATAGTTCATAATCTGCTCTTTCCTTCCTCTTTGATGGTGACTGAAAGTTTTTCTAAAATTAGTATGTATTGTTTTATTGATATTTCTCTAGTGTCTACCTTCTGTGGATCACAAGGAGCTTCACAATTATAAGCTGTTACAAATCTTCTATTAGTCTTGTGAAGCAATGCAAGTTTGTAGAAGGCAGAGCTGAGGCATCAAGCCTCTCTGCCTTCAGCCTTAATCATTCAATGTATTCCTCCCATTTTTAAATTCTATAACAAAGGGCTGTGACCCACACGGTGATTCCCGAATTGTGAATCTGAAGAGTAAATCTGAAGTGAGAAGACAGAGCGTAAATTTCTCACTGTACCCTTTCCTGAATTGTGTTAGTTGCTCGTATGTTTTTCTGCCAAGGCAGATGCCGGCTGTGGTTGCCCCACCGGTACCTCTGGGGACTGCCCTGCGGGTTCCTGGGCACTGGCACCCTCTTTGCCGCAAGCGGACGTGCCCAGCTGCCCGCCGTTCCCACCCCCTTCTCCGCATTTCCAGAAGGAATGCTTTGGGAGAGAAGGGATGTGATATTTCTCAGTCGCATGCGCTCACTCGGCAGCACCCTCCTAAACTGCTCATTTTCTCTTTCCCTTCCCCAGTTCTCTGTAGCACTTTATCTTGTGTGACACCAACTGCTCTCCAGTGACCTGGAGGAGAACGGCATCGAGCCCCGCTCTGCCCTGCGGCAGAGTTGGTGCTGCCTCAGCTACGCCTGCTGCCCAGCTGGCCCTGCGACCGACCGCACAAAATCGCTGCAAAAATCCTGCAAGGCTCACGCAGCTGCAGGCAAAGCCCGGGCTCCTCCTACACACACAGCTCCACACTCGGCGTCTAATAATAGCGTGCTGTAGGGGCCAAGGATGTTTAGGTTTAAGAAAACAGTTTGATAGTTATGCCGCACTTTGGTCCTACTGTCCTGCAGTCCTCTGGAAGCTCACATTTGGAAACACGGTCGATCGTATCCATTTTGATTTTCCGGGTTTGGGGGTTTTTTTCTCTGTTGTTATTCGATCGCTGGTTTGTTTTCCTCCGCACTCCAGAAATTTGTCACATCCCAAATGGCCTTGATCGGAACCATAAGGCAGTTAACGTTTCCCTCGGCTTTCCCAGACGAGCCAAACGCACACTGCGAGCCCTCTGAATACTTTGAAGAGACTGTGCCCAGGATGCAGGTGACGTTGCAGGGCTGCTAACTAATACACCGCAAAAAACAAGCGATGTTAACGTTTGGTTGGCATCAGATCATCTCTCATAGATAAGCCATGTAGCAAGGCTTAGTATTTGACCATTCAAAGCACCGAGTGGGCTTCAGCTCCTACGAGATGAAGCAGCTTTCCGAAATAAAGGAGGTGCAGAGCCGGAGCTGCCGGGCTCTGTGCGTCTCCTCTGCGAGCTGGCCGGGAGCCGCGCACGTCGTGCTGAGCGCGGGTGGGAAGCACCTGCAGCCTCACCAGCTCTGCGCGAGAAATGGTTGTACTATTTCACAGCGAGTAATAAGCCTCACCTTCTCTTCGCCTGTGGTAAGCCCCGTAAACCATCGCACTTGCAGGACTTCTGCCGTCACATAACCTCTTCTGTTGTGACAGCATGGGTGTGTCTGGCTGTTACCTGCAAATTAAGGAGTAGGTTCACACCATACCTGAAAAAAACAGAGAAAACCTGTTTTGTAGGAGAAACGTTTTTTTTTTAGAAAGTTTTGCATTGATCCAGGAGAGTCAAAGCCTACAGCTCCATTAGTGTTTCCAACCCAAGTAACCTCACTAACATACTCTTGTGTAGAATTTTGCAAATTCAGGAGTTTAAATCCTGCAAGTGAGCCTGTGCTTGGGCAAAACATCCGATTCTTCCTAATTAGCCAGGAGCTGAGAATCGCTGTCATTTGTCTGCAGGGGTAAGTCAGGCTCTTGTTCATCTCACCATGAATCTAGTGATTTCCCCAAAGCTACTCCAGCTCCATACTGACACTGCAGCCAGCAGAACTGGGCCTATCATCTGTCTTTGCTGGTTTTTTAATGAAAGGTCAGATTCGTTCCTCCGCTTTCTATTTCTTGCTACTTCAAGACAGCACTCACGTAAGATGAATTGAGCTATCCAGGGAAAGTGAGAAGATTCTTTAAAGGGTCAAAAAGTGGTTAAAATATGGAAGCAAAAGGTAGGAAGAAATAGATCATTTCACAGCAAAAGGAGATTATTAGTGGAGTCCCACAGGGACCTGTGCCATTCCAAATATTTGTAAGCGACTTGGAAAAGGGGAGGAGGTGGCAGGAGGTGACAAAGTTGGCTGCAGAAAGCAAATTATTCAAAGTAATAAACCCAAAATCTAACTGTAAAGAGTTGCAGAAGTATCTCACCATACTGAGTGACCAGGTGATAAAATGCCAGGCTGAATTTACTGCCAGTAAACTATAATACACACAAGGAAAAGCAAAATGCACAAGGAAAAATGTATGAATGTGTGCAATGACAAGCTGTAAATTAGGTATTACACCAAGGAAAGAGTTACTGGAGATACGTAGTTCTGTGGAAACATAGACTCACTGCTGGCTGTCAGAAAAATCAACTGGAATGTTCGGAATTATGAGGGAAGGAAGAGAGAACAAAACAGAGAACACCATTGTGTTACCACGTCTTGTGTATTGTATGTACTTCTGGTTGCCCATCTCAGCAAGTATATTCTAGAACTAGAAAAGGTATAGAAAAGGTCAAGAAATATGATTAAAGCAAAAGAACAGCTTCTGAGAGTCTGAAAAGAAGGGAAGCTTCAGAGGAGAACAGGGGTGGCAGTGGGAGGTCTGTAAGATAGGAGACCTCTAAGACAGATCTGTCAGGAGGATAAGGAACAATTATCTGCTCTTTCTAATGGACAAACGAGTTAGCAGCATTATCATTTGCAGCATAGAGCAAACAAAAGGAAGCAATCTTTTTTTACCCAGCGTGTAATTAAACTGTGGAACTTACTGCTGCAAGATGTAGCAGATACCAAAGAATAAACAATTTTAGAAAGAGAAATTGAAGAAAAATCCGTCAGTGATTACCACCCCCAACTACACCAACTCAAGAAGCCCTGACGCTGCGTCTCCGGGCTGCAGAGGGCTGGAGGATGCACCCCCAGGAGTGATGCCGTATGACGGCCTTTGGGCTTTGCCAACACGACGAAATGGCCCAGCTGCCTGCTAGTTTTGTCTGCTCGTTCCCTCTCCTGATTTTCCCCTTGTGCCAGTGCAGCTGCTTGGGTGACCGCCTGGCTGAAAATAAGCGTTTAACTTGCTGGGAGGGGACGGAGCCTGGATGAGGACGGCTCCCTGTGCCATCAGTGCCAGCTCACGCCATCAGAAGCGTCTACGGACCGACAGCCCCGCGCTCGTTCTGTCGGCGGCTGCTGCTGTTGCTGGCTGCTTTCAGGGACAGGCTTAGAGCCTCGGCAGACACTCGGTCTGATCCAGTTTAGCCACCACATTCCTGTGTGATTCCGTGTTCCTTGGTGTTGGAAATAGGGACGAGGCTCCCTTCTACTGCACTCACGTGAACTTTGTGACATATTGCATGACACAATGCCCACATAGGTGAGAGCGTGCCTGCAAGGGTGCCATTGTTCCCACATCCCTCGATAAAACTTAAAATAAAACCCCAGATGCCCAGGCTGAACCAAGGCACAGCTGTGTAACACGTCGTAAACCACAAGCTGCAAGCCAAGATGTTCTTATTACATCACCCAGCCCCCGCCACTGTCACACGTTCGGAGGAGAAAAAGCTGAGCCGAAGGTGGCTGGTTTCAGGCTATTTCTGAACAAAAAGTGGGAGAGGCACTACTCTTTAAAATATTTTAAGTGAAACTGTTTCTGATAGAGCTGTCTGTTCATTATGCTGAAGTGTTTAGGATCCACTGATGAGCCTGGGTCTCAGTGCTCCTGGTAATGCAGAACCTCTCAGGTGGGAAAATAAGCAGCTGTGGGCTTAAAGGGCTTTGCGTTACCACAACGTTTAGGTCATCTTTAAACTTACCTTACTGCTAAATAAGAGGCAATATGATTTTCTTTTTATTTGTCTCTCTTTTTGACACTGCAATTTCAGCACCAATTTCTGTGATGTCAGACTGATGCCAAGTATAATCTTAACAAGGAAATACCCGTTTAAGTCATCACGTTTTTTATTAGATCTCCCAACTAAAATCACAGAAGAAGCCTGTTTAAAACTGAAGTCCTTTAAAAGTTTTGTTCATGTAAATACTGTAACAGTAAAACACAGGGAGTAAGTAAGATGGAGCACAAAGCATAAGGACAATTGTCTACAAACACTTTTTCCGTAAGAATTTAAAAGATCAAGACCTTGTCTCAAATTCATTTATACTGTGTTCTTTTTTTCTTTCAAGAAACGCATTTTAATTTTCATGTCGCATCTCCTTACTTAACTCCCTATGAATTCTTCCATTTTAGGCATGTGATATTTAAGAAAAGATTTAAAAATCCTTTCTTCATACATAGCACCTACTGCAATTCAAAGAATTCTTCCCTTCAGCTCATGGGTTTGGCTCAGACTCTAAATTAGGACCCATCTGTGGTATTAAATGTGGCAGAGTTTGGAATTATGTTTTCAATTTAAAGAGGTGTCATATCTCTTGCAGTAAAGACAGATGTTTTACAAGGTATATGACATTTCATAAAACATGTTTTTAGTGGTAACATTTCTCTTTTCCTTACGCCTTTACTTATATATTTTACTCATGAGTCCGAGCTTAAAACTTGCACAGCGTCACATCCTGAATTTGTTTTCATTAGTGAACCCAGTTGCATATAATTGTTTTATTGCTGACAACCCCTAAATGTAGAGAACGTGGTTTTAAATCTCTAACATGGGAAAGTATGACTTGCTTTAAAACAAAAGTGCAAGCCTACTGTGTTGTGCACTCCTGAGATGTATCTGTCATGTCAGAATTACACAGTAATACACGCCTCCATTCACGCACATTCCCAGCATGTTGGTACTGCGGCTGCCTTGGAATTGTGTGTTGATTTGCCCCTTTGCGGCACCTTTACCACGAAAGCATTCCAGAGCAAACAAAGGAACGTCAAATCCTATTTTTTATCGTTTCCACTTGACTAGCTCTTTAACACATGGCAATTCATGGACCTCTCACAAAAACTGGTAAGCAAGGTCAGACCTTCGCCCCGCAGTAAGATTTACCTGTCTAGGTAATTTCTACCTGTCCCAAACGACAGTTGAGCCGAGAAGACTCCGCAGCAGCACAACAGGGTGCTCCCACACCGATCTCTTTGCCGCGCACAGGTACTAGCCACGCACCAACGCAGCAGAGCGAGGCGCCGACCGCCCCACACCTCCAGCAGCAGCAGGGCAATGCTCCTGGCCCTGCATTCCCTGCTGCTCGTACCGGTATTTTTGCCGTGTGGGCTCATGAGCATGCAGGGGGTGCACAGCTCTGTGCACGGACCCTGCTCCCTGCCGTACAGAGCCGCAGTCGGGCTTCTATAAGGTGAGGAGCCTGTACAACCTTCCTGCCTGGTGGAGGAGATGCACGGGTAATGCCACATAGCCCAGACTGCGTTAGAACCTGTGTGTCACTGGCTACTGATTTTTATTAGGCATTGTGTTGCAGGAAAAAATACTGGTGAAATCAAAGGTGGTTCTTTCTTGCAGGCATCCTGTAATTAGCTGAAGTTTTCTTTTCTTCATAGAGAGGTCTTGATGCAGAAAACAAAAGTTTCCTCTTCCTTGCATGTTGTTGCCAGATGTGTCTGCAAAACTTAAAAACAACAAAGTTATTTGTGTGTACTTACATATGACTTCACCCCAATGCCTGTTGCAAAGTGCTCCTCCTCCTCCTCAATTAACTCAATTAATTCTCCCCCCATTTCTGAACAGTGCATTTCCATTGTCTGTTTGTCACAACATTTTAGAATTTCAGCCATTTGTTACAGATCTATGTCCTAGCATTCAGAAAAGCTCAATAGGCCCATAACCTCCTCAGATTAATTTCCAGTTGCAGTTGTGATGTCTTTTTTACACAAAACAGCTGCAGAAGAAAGCAGCCCTCAATGTTTTGTCAATATAGATCCAGAGACGGGCGGATTCAGTGCTCGCAATTGTTCTTATGGCTTCAATAAACACCAAGGGCCAAACTCTCTGCTGATGGAACTAGGAGTTGATATCACATTATGCCAGAAAGAGATTTAACCCCATGTGGGGCTTTATCGGTTGGATACAGGCTTCAGTTTTTTCCAGTTCACGATGAAGATTGAAGGTGTGTTTTATTCAGGCGTTTGTCATGAGTTCTATTCCGTTGTATTGTTACACACAAAGTTTCCCTCTCTACTCTTTTCTATTTTAAGATTTTGCTATATTCAGGCATGAGCCTGAGAGGGGCCAACAGACTTCACCTGCCCTGGTTACAGTTCTGCACTTCACACTGACTGCTTAATACCGCTATATTGCAATTAGCAATGCCCATGCAGTCTTTCACTGTTCACTCTTCCGAGTTAGCAGATTAACATGTTTGCTAGCCTCAATCTAATCACAACTTGTGTAAGCTAAGGCATGCCTTGAGAAGCTGGCAGAGCTCACTGCCCCAAGACACCTCCATTAAAGGCAGCGAAGGTGGACGGTGGCTGTGGTCTGGGGAAGGATGTGTCAGACTCCAGCTCTGGGAGAGGGAAGGACTCCGGAGGGGACGTATTCTGTTCTCAAATGGAGAATGAAAACTCTGGGAGGGAAGGGAAAGAAATAAAGGGATCCAAGATGAAGCAGATCAATACATGTAAAGAGGAAGGATCCAGGAAGGAGAACGGCATGGTGGAAGAACTAAAACAGTGGTTCATGTAGAAGTGAAGGACCTGATGGGAAATCAAAGTACAAAATATATCACAACAGACGGAGGACTAGCGCAGGAAATAAAGACAGGAAAAAACACAAAGACAGGAGAAAAAATACAAAGAGTTATTAACCTAAAGAGGATGAAGGAGGGCATGGCACAGACCCTCTGTGCCTCAATCTATGACCTACTAAAGTTAATAGCAAAAGCATACTTGGATTGAGTTTGGACCCAGGAGTCCCCTCTGACAAATAAATTTGCAGTCATGAGGATGCTGCTCATCGCATACTCGTAAGGAAGCGTGCCCCTGCGCCTGTGGAAACAGCAGCTGGGGAACATTGTTTTTCCATTCTGGCTTAGCTGGAAAAGTATTGACAAGCTGCAGTCACTGGCTGAATGACTTTGATGTATATTCAAGAATTAAACAGAATTACTTACAAGCTGATAGGAAACAAAACTGACCTCCTTACAAGACAACTAAGATCTTAAAAGACTGGTGTTTGTGAAGAGCATTAGACACTGGGCATATCACTGCTTTTTTGAAGAGAGACAACAGATTGCAAAGGGAGGAAGAGTTCTTCCTATAAAATTGTAGCTTTACATGAGCTGTCTTTGATGCACAGCTACAGAATTAGTATTTCATAGGAAATGACAACGCAAACCCTTATTTTTGGAAGTACTTCCAAGTAGGCTTAAGGACTTTATGATTTGTTATTTGTGGACTCCATATAGTATTTATTGCAAAAGAGCAAATTCTTTGTTGTGTATAATTCTGAACAATTATCTTCCAATTCCTGATATCTCTGCAAATACTTTAGTAAGATTTTATTTCATTGATGTGACTTTTTGTCACTGGTGCTACCATCTCCTTGGTTTGACTAAATTCTTTCCATTTCCTATTGTCTTTGATATGTAGTTCTTGTTCTTCAGCATCTGGTTTTTTTCCTTTAGCTTATCTTTATTAATTGCCTCAGAGATCAAAGACATCATTTGTGTCCATTTCAGTACTTTGAGTGAAATACTGGTAAGCCAATCCCTTAGCCTGCAAACTTCCCTGTCCTACCAAGGTAAAGTAGATCCAACCAATTAAACCTGATCTCCATTAATTGCTAACACCATTTCATACACTGATTTCTTGAAGGTTACAGAGAAAGTTGTTGCTATTCTATTTCATAAGCACATCACTTCATCTGGAAAAACTTCAATCATTTTTCTTCTAGCACTAAAAATGATTTAGTACAGATCCACAGTGGCCTATATATGTTTGCCAGCAGGGACCCATGTGTCAGTTCTATTCTTACTGGGCCTGTCAGCAGTTCATAACCAAAGAAATTTCCCCATATTGTAAATGTACTTGTGTATGACCATTTTACAGTTATTTGTTTCCTTGAGTCTAGAGGAAGTTAACTTTTTTCCCAGTGTGACTCCAGACCATTTTTATACCTAGATATTTCCTGTGAATTATGTTATGCATGCTCACTTCAAAGTTGCATGTGGCATGATCTGCTTCTCTTCAGGTCCTCTGTATCATCCATGCTAACCTCCAGAAAGACAGATTTGTGCCTGCATCTGGCAGCCACGAGAGTTCCCTTCGGTGCATCAGATGTTTCTTTCTGACATTTGGTTTGGAAGGCTGTACACAAATCTGAAGTCGGTTCTCAGTTTCCATGCATTGCCTGATCTCCTCTATGAGAGTCATAATTATATTGTAACGATTTAATAATGGTCTCCACTTAGATATATATTTTAATGCCTATATTTAGTGTTTGTTAAGGTTGAGGATCATTATCTTTGCAATATTATTACATTGTGGCATAGGAACGCACAGTCATTTATATATTTTTAAAATCTATTATATGACAATTCATACCACTCTTCCCTTCCTGTGGCTCCGCAGAACTACTGGCTAAGCTGGATACTCACCAGACCTGCAGTTCCATTTGCTGAAATTCTCTTTCAAAATTAGGCATTGATCTGCAGCCAGAATTTTCATTGTCAATACGATGCAGTAGCTGAAACTGTATTTCAGTCCTTCTCTTGATCCTGTTTTTCTCAGGATATTTATTAGTTCTTCCTCAAATTTCCTAGCTTGTGGAAATAATTCTTCCCTCTATTGTCCAAATATATTTTATTCTCTATACAGAATATTAATACACATGCCATTTGTAGACATTTTGAAATGGACAAAAAACTCCTGTAGTTGAACTCTTTAGTTAATTAACTATTCATCTGTAAAACAGCCACAGTATTCTTGTGATGATTGTTATAGTGCATAACTTGTGTATTTAGAAGCAGAGAACTGGTGGAATTTTTGAAAAAAACAAAAAAAAAACCCCAACCAACCAAACACCCCCCCCACCCCCCCAAACCATACCCAAACCTTCACCTCTAAATTTTAAGAAAGAATATACAAATTTTACCAAATTACCACTCTGCTTAGGTAGTAGAAAATAACAGAACAATGCTTGACATTTTGTGGAAGACATGGTCTTCTTAAGATTTCTATCAAACAGGAGCCAAAGCCATAAAAACTGTTACCCCAAACAAAACTTACTACCTATGTTGACACTTTCAGTGGGGTGGAGAAATCCTGTGCTGGACTGACACAGGATAAGATGAACCACATATTCTGAGGTTGCAGTAAGAATTTTCTTAATATTTTTTCTTCCGGGGACTAGTGAGGTTCCTGTGGTAAGAGACAGAGCAGCAGTGCTACTGCCGGCTGTACTCTGGGAGGGATGAGGTATGAGGTATGCTTTCTGATCAGTGTCAAGATATCTTGATATCAGGGTTGGGAAATCTATTAACAGAGGATTTTGAGTACAGTTTGTAACAACAGTGCACTTGCTTCTAAAACCTAACACCACCTTCATTTTCATCTGACCATAATAAGCACTTATGTATTTTAAATGTGAATGTAAAATAAAACACGTTGAACTCAAGAAATAGAAAACTCATATTTGGTAATTAATTTATTTCAAAGGTTGATTATGTTCCAAGAAGAGTTGTCAATACCATTTGTTTAAGAAAGTCATAGATTTTTAGGGAACAAAATAATCAGCAGCATAATGCAAGCCACAGACTTCCAGCCAGTCAACTTCATCACCTTCGAAACATTTAGTTGAACAGGAACAAAAATTGCACGTCTTTTAAAGCCTAACTTACTTCATACTTTTTTATAAACTAGCAAAGATGGGTTTTATTTAACTCTGGCCATCATCATATAATGCATTTTAAGTTGTTATGTACAGGGTAGCATGTTACTATTGTAAAATGTTAGCCAAAACATGCACGCTTACCAAGTTTTTACATTACATTTATTTTTACAATGTAGGAGTGCCCTGGGGAACATTTCTGTTTGAAAGAGAACAAAGGGAGATGGTATGTTCGGGTTGTTCAGTCACATGGGATAACTCGCATGAAGCCAGAAAGAGTTGTCCAAAGCCACGTAGCAGAGTTATTCCTCTGACACTGCCATGTGTCCTCCTGCAGGCTTTGTGCTCGTTCTGTTTCAGTAGCACTTGTAGCTAAAAGAAGTGAGAATCAGTAATATTCTTTGCCTGGCTTTATATACTGGAAGGAGAAAATATCTGTGGTTTTTCATCTGCTCAGTTCAATACCAAACATTTAAAAGGGAACAAATCTAAGAGGCAGCATTCACGTGTATTGTAGCAGCTTGAAGACAATGAACAAATCTAACTTTCTATTTGAACATGACCGGTGCTACACAGTTTACCGACAAATCCTGAGTTTTACCAACAACGACCTTGCAATGAATGCGGCTGCGCTTAGCAACAAGTGAAAAACATCCTTCAGGACAGTAAGAACGTGAATCGTTCTGCCCTGGCCAGATCCCACTTCTGCACATATTGCACTCTGGCCTGCCTCGGTATTCCCGGCATGAAAAGCCTGTAAGATGTCCTCTGCTCACTCTTTTGCACTGTTGTATGGTGTCCCTGGCCGATGCTGGTGAATAAATTCTGTATAGCGATCTAAAATTGGGTCCTTTTGGATAAAAGATGATATTAAGATATGGAATTATTCATTAGAGAAGGAACATCCTGCCCATTACCGTGCAAATCCAGCTGTAATTAAGCATCTGAGTGTGTGTTTATAAACAGATGTTCTCATCTAAATGTCTTAGAAATAAACAGCTTTGTTATACAAGTTCTCTCAAACTACAGAAAGTTAAGTGAAGCTAACATCCAGCGGTGTTACAGCTCTCCTCCACAGACTGATGTCCTCCCATACGTACCCTATATTTGGGTTTACCAAATTTCAGTGGTAGGAGAGGTCCCCAAATGAAAGACAGTTCCTGTGGTAGAATATTCACAGAGCAATAAAGTGAAGTAAATTTTCCAGGTATAGTTGCAGAAGCACATTAGGATTTCATGCTTCAAGAGACATTCTTGCCTTTATTTAATATCGAGGACCTCTACAACATTCCTGTACCTGGTAACAAAGATTTCATGGTATTTGTGAATAGTCTGACTTCTGCTATTCTATTTCCCTTGTATGGGAAGAAGCGTTTCCTGTTAGCTGTAAATTCATTGCGCCACTCCAAAAGCACCAGAAGACAGTTCTGAGTGCTATTTTAAATACATCTTTCAAAAATGCACTAGATTAAGGGACATTGCAGTGGAATATCTAGAATTTTTAGAACTATTTTTCATAATTTGTTAAACAAACAAATATTAAGCTAACATTGCATGCATTTATTTTGCATTTTCAAAGTAAATCAGCATCTTCTAAAAGTGAATGGGACATGTAAAAAACTTGTAACTTAAAAAAAATTAGGGTAGATTAATTGTGCTTTAAAATCTGTGCTTTTACTTGGCCTTGCCATTCCTTGTAGAAGAATCCCCAAATCTCTATTTAAACAGCTGGAGAGACAAAACCATCTTTCATTAATGTAACCTATATTATGTAAAGCAATTTATCGGGTGCCATAATAAGCATTTCTAGATACTAACTGCTTGTCAACACAGTCCCAGTGCAAGCATTATCTGGTTGTTATCTCCCAGCTCATTTAATTGTCCCAAATCAGAACGATGGATATCTTCATAAACGGATGCTTGCTGTTTCTCTTCCCCCCGTCACCTGAATTTCTGACAGTTCCAGGGAAAGCCAAACCCAAGAGGGTCGCTTGTTCTACACTGAATGGGCAACCTCTTCCCCCACTTCTCCAAGGCAGCAGAATTTCCTACTTTGCTGTTTATTGATATTTTTAACTTCTGGTCTGCTTCCATACTGACAATTTCTGGTCTTTTCTTGCCCAGAAATGTGTCAGACAGGAGCGGCTGGTGAAGCAGGGCTGTCCCCGGCGCGGGCACCATGTCCCACCATCGGCCTCTGTGGTCTAAATCCAACTTCAGACCAGCGCATGACCTGCTTGGGTTTTTTTAATTTAAAAAATGCCCAAATCTGTTAATTTCTCAGTGAAAGGCTACCGTAATTTGTGGAGTTTAGTCCTGTTTCTCAGTGAAAACACCTAGACTTCCAGCGCTTGCCAGGGGACCAACGTGTGTGTCTCTCCCCCTGCCCCCTCGGTGCCTCTTCTCGTTCCCTCAGCTATTTTGAGTTTTTGGTGGGTTTTTTTTTTGTCTCTTTTCACGGATTTGCCCCCAAGCCCTCCATCCCAGCTTCCACCCGCCCCTAGAGCTGTCCAGCAAGCTCCACGGTGGCTTCCCCATGACTTTTTTTGCCTCTTTTCAGCGCAGCCCCCCCTCCCCCCCCAACTCCCCGCAACTTCGCTTCGCGGAGGAGGCACTGCCCCGGGGAAACGGGCTGCCCCCGGGAGGGGAGCGGGGCCCACGCGTGGGGGCTCGTCCCTTCCCCTCGTGGCGGGGACAGCCCGGGCAGCCCTCACGGCACAGGTGGAAGGTGTCCGCTGGCCGGGCCGGGGGCGAGAGCCGCGGGGAAGCCGCTGAGGCCCGGGGGAGGGCGGCCCGGCCGCCTCAGAGCTGCCGCCCGGGGTGCTCCCCCCCCCCCCCGCCCCCTTTCCGCCTTCGGTTGGAAGTTGAGGAAGTGAAAGAGGAAAGAAACGGGGCGGCCTCGCGGCTTCCTCGGCGCTGTCGCCCGCCGGCTCCCCGCGCCCCCTCCACGGCCCCGGGGGCGTCTGTGTGTGTGGTGGGGGGGACACGGGGACGGACTGTCAGCCGCGGCCACCGGGGAGGAGGCGAGAGCCGCCTGACAGGAGAAGCGACGGGCGGCCCCTCCGCGCAGGCTGCAGTTGCCCGCCTCAGCCAACAGGTTGCACCGTTCCCCCTCCCTTGAGCCCGGCGGGCGCTGCCCGGCGGAGCCGAACGAGGGGCGGCCGGCACCGGCGGGCTGCGCTGTGTCGCGCCGTGGCGTGCCGGGCTGAGGCTGAGGCGTGCGGCGGGGCGAGGAGCGGCGGGAGCGGGCGCGCTGTTGCCGCTGCCGCCCCTCTCCGTGCCGGCTGTCTCCACTCCCTCTCCACGTCGGGGAGGCGGGAGGAGAGAGGGAGGGAGGGAGAGAGGGAGGGAGGGGGAGGAGGCGGCCGCCGCCGTCCTCCATTTTGTGGCGGGGGCAGAGCACCGCCGAGCGCGGCGCTGCCCGGCGGAGGGAAGACAGGAGCGGGGGGGGGGGAGGGGGGGACGAAGTCCGCGGAGGCAATTAGCGCCAATTAACGGAGAGGGCGCCGCAGTGGTGGTGGCGGCAGCGGGCGGGGACGGGACTAGGTCAGGGTCTCGGGTCGGCGGGAGAAGGAGGAGGAGGAGCAGCGGCGGCGGGGGGAGCGGTGCTGGCCGCCGCCGCCGCGGCCCCCGTGAGGGGCGGCTGTTGACTTCCTCCCGCCCGCTCCCTCGCCCCTTGCAGCCGGCTGCCGTCCTCCCCCCCGCCGTGGGGCGCGATGGCAGTTGGCGGCTGAAGGAGCCCCAGCGCCCCCCCCTGGACGAGGTAAGGGAGGTGGGGGTCCCGCGGGGGGCAGGGGGCCGACCCGTTCTGCGGGACTTCGCCCCGGCGAGTTCCCCCGGGGTGTGTGGGGGGGGAAGGCGGTGGCCCCGCAGGAATGCCCTGAGCGCTTCGGTTGGGGGGGGGGGGGTTAGAACCGAGCCGCCCCCGGAAGGATCCCGGGGTGGGACGGGACGGGAGGGGGCACGGCGGTGCCCGGAGCTGTGCGGCGTCCTCCCCCCCCCGAGGTGGGCGCCCAGGGTGGCGGCGGGGTCCGCGTCGGGGGAGGCAGGGACCCCCAGTCCCCCCCCACCCCGAGCCGCGGGGCGTCCGCCGCCGGCCCGTCAGCCTGCCCGCCCCTGCCCTTCGTCCGCCCCTCGGCCGGCCGGGCTGTTGGTCGGTTGTTGTTTTGGGGGAAAGCGGCGCGGGGTCCGCTCGGCCGGGGGGGGGGGGTGGTTGGGGGGGTGAGGAGGGGGAGCCGAGCCCGGAGTGCAGCCTTGCAGCCATGGGCTGGTCTTATTTTGCAGAAGTGGGTGTGCCAGGGAGACAGCTCAACAGGTCTCGACACATTTCTCTGAAAACTATACTTTGCGAAGGAGAATTTATTGTAATCCGGCCGTTTTTAAGTATTCGCAGCTTTTTCCTCCTTTGGGCAGGCTCTCGCATCTGATTTTTGACGCGTTTCCTACGCTGGATGGGCCGCTGCTTTTTTTGGAAATTTTTTGGGGGAAATTGTCAAATGGAATAACGACATTTTTCCTCCCCTTCATGTAAAAAAAAAAAAAAACCAACCCAAAAAACCCCAGCGAAACTGGAGGTAGATAGTTACAATTTTTTTTTTCCAGCCGCTGTTGCCGTGTCCTCCTTAAACGGCCCAGCAATCTTCCCGTGCCATTTGCAATCCGTGAGATTTCGCGGGGGGGGCTGCCCCATTCCCGTTTGGCGCTGCGTGCTGTGGTCCCGGTTGGCAGGCGGGAGCGTGGCTCTCCGGGCATGACCCTGGAGACCCTGCACCTCGGCGAGCACGGGTAAGGGACCCTCCGCTCGGGCACAGGGAACGGCTGTACGCAATGGTGTCGAAGGACCGAGAAGGGTTTTCGCGTTGAGATTCTCCCACTCTGGACGCTTTCACCCAGGCTGAAGCTTGCTGGGGCCACCTTAAAATTTTTACACGTGGGGACTTTTTGTTGATCTCAGTCTTAACTTTGGCATACAGAAAGCAGCAGCGTTCATCGGCAGCCGGGAGAAAATGGGCGGCAGAGACGGCGGGTTTATAATTAAGATGACCGTAAACTTGTTGTGAGCACTCTTGGGTCGCTTGGTTTAATGGATAATTCCGTGGCCAGGCTTCAACTTGGGCATTGCCTCCTCTTACGGGTTGGGGGGAGGGGGGGGGGGGAACTGCGAGCTGATCGCTGTTGGCTGTTTGCTGTTAGTGTTAGGCCGTAGGCAAAGAGTATAGAAAGCTTGCCTAAGAATTTACCGTTATTCTCTAAATATTTATGCTCTGTGCTGAAAATAAGTTTCATTTGTTTGTATTTACTACATTTAGGAGATTTGTTTTCAGTGTTAGATGTGTTTGGAGAATAGCTGTGAGCTGTTAAAGTGTTTGAAGCTAATAAAAACTACTTTATTTTTAGTTAGCTCTTATTTATAAATTTGAGATCTATTTAAGGAATTGTGTTGAGTTTATTTCGAGATTCACGAGTTGCATTTTAAGCTGAACCTATGCAAAGATAGCAAACTTTCTGTTTTGTAGTGAGGAGGTTGTCTAACTCCTGGACAATAACAAGCCGCTTAGATTTTGTCTGGCTGGTAGGTACCGCCTTTGAGAGCTGGCTTGGGAGGCTTCGGTACCTCTTGTGGGTGATGCATCCGAACCTGCACAGAGAGAGGGAACTGACTCGGGAAAGGTGATCAATGTCCTTCTCCCCTGCCCTGCTCAAGATGTAATTAAATACCAGGGAAAGTTACCTTCCCAAATTTGTAAATCAGATACTTTAACAATTTTTATGCTTCCTTACTTGCTAGGATGGGTAACAGAGCTAGAGAGTGTGTTCAGAAAGGTGTCTTGTGCTGTAGTCTGATTCTTAGTTGCATGCAGGCAGACTTACCCCTTCATCCAGGTTTAGCAAAGCTTTAAAAAATACGTTTTCTTTTTACCAGTCAGAAATTTTAAAAAAAAAAACAAAACAAAAAGCAAAACCCCCCAAAAACCCCAAACAAAAAAAACCCAACCAAACAAACAAAAAAACAAAAACAAAACCAGTGGGTTTGAGAAGGATGTGGCACATGTCATTTCATAGCTTGATTTGCTGTGCTTTCATTCTCAGGGCAGCTAAACCAGGTTCACCAGGCTAATGGTTTAGACTTTATTTTTTAAGCTGTTATTAAAATATCCTTGCCGTGCTAACTTTGAATGCTTCTGATCTTTTTATAGCTAATGTTACAGTAATGGATTCCAAAGAATTGCTTAACTCGTCGGATCAAGACGAAACACGGAAAAATGCGCTCATCAGTACCAAAGGAGGGATTGTGATGGACTTTCATCCACCCTTCAGGGGTGGAGCTACTGTACAGGCCCCTGTGTCTACATCTCCTCTCCCTGTGTCTTCTCAGTCAGATTCCAATCAGCAACCTGCTTTGGCTGACTTTTCAAAAGGATTAGTAAACAATGTGCCTCAGCCAGATCTTTCCAAGGCAGTATCGCTCTCGATGGGACTGTACATGGGTGAAACAGATGCAAAAGTGATGGGAAATGACCTTGGATTTTCACAGCAGGGCCAAATCGGCATCACTTCTGGAGAAACAGACTTCAGGCTCCTGGAAGAAAGTATTGCGAGCTTGAACAAGTCCTCGAGCCTGGCTGAGGACGCAAAGGGAGCAATATCTTCTGAGGTGCCGCTGGAGCCGGATTTCCCAGGCATGGCTGGCCGCAATGTCCCTTTAGAGTCAGGAACTGCAGTCCAAAGCCAGGTTGGCTCGAATGGTGGCAACTTGAAGTTATTCTCTGAAGACCAAAGCACCCTGGATATTCTCCAGGATTTAGAATTGCCACCGGTGTCGCCTGGCAAAGAGCCCAATGGGAGCCCGTGGAGGCTTGACCCATTGCTAGATGACGGTGGCTTGCTGTCCCCTATATCTGCAGATGATTCATTTCTCCTGGAAGGAAATCTTGGTGAAGACTGCAAGCCTCCTATTTTATCTGACACTAAACCTAAAATTAATGACCGTGGTGACCTTTTACCCAGTTCCAAAATGCCAATGCCTCAAGTGAAAACAGAGAAGGAAGACTTCATTGAACTCTGTACTCCTGGGATAAAGCAAGAAAACATGGGCCCAATTTATTGTCAGGCAAACTTCTCTGGGTCTAATCTGCTGGGTACTAAAGTCTCTGCCATATCTATCCATGGTGTCAGTACCTCTGGGGGACAAATGTATCACTATGATTTAAATACTGCATCGCTCTCTCAGCAGCAGGATCAGAAACCAATTTTTAATATCATTCCATCTCTTCCTGCCGGTTCAGAAAATTGGAATAGGTGCCAGGGATCAGGGGATGAGACGTTGGCTCCTTTGGGAACGCTCAACCTTTCTGGCAGACCTGCTTTCTCTAATGGCTATTCAAGGTAATTAGTTTTTCTTGCTCTTTATTAAAATACTACAAGTATGTTTAGCACAACTGCATGCGTGCTGGTTTGTTTGGGTTGTTTGTTTGGTTTTTTTTTTTTCATTTTGAAGTCAGTCATCCCTTTTTCATTTGTTACGTATGGGTGCCTGATCAGACATCGCTGGTATATATTTATTCCATAGTACGATAGTAGCTTTAACCAAGTACTCAACTATTGGTATTAAAGGGAAGAAAAGAGCTGGCATGCTTTAAAAAAGAAAGAAATGGATAACAATAAAAATTCTAAGGTACAACCTAGAGGGCAAATTGAGTACGTGGTAGAAGGGTCCGCACACAAGGCAGTATAGAAGGAAGGCAGTATAGAAGGAAGTATTTAAGCATATACAAAAGCTACTTCATTCTCAAGGGTTAGAGGATCAATCACTGTGGGGGTTTTTTTCTTCCTAGTTTTACTTAAATGTTATGCACAAAAATAACTTGGTTGCTGGGTAAATTTCTAGAATTACATTTAAGCTGAACTAGAGTTTTAGCTTTGCTTGGTATTGCATTTACCTTACATGGACAAGGAGATTCAGAGTAGGAAATACTCAGCAGTTTGTTTAATAACTGGATTTAAAGAGATAAGAATGTTTGCAGTAAGATTTAAACGTACCTGGAATTTAGCTCTTAAATAGAACTGCAGGAGGTCTTGCTTATAAGTGTTTTTTTGAAAGCAGGGTATTTTAGGGGAGCTGGTTAGTACGTATTTGAAGTGACTTTGTAGTAGCGTTTCCTACAAGTAATTTGATGGTGCAGATATTCAGGTAAAACATGTTTCCTCTGCCCTTCAGGAGTAAGTGCAATGGTGGCAGCTTTCTCAATGGGTAGCTGTGTACATCTCCTCTCACAGCTGGGGACGGGTTCTGGTTTCAGTATGAACACCTAGTTGTATATTTTCCTTAGCTGTTCTTTGTTTAACATATACTTGCACAAGCACAGTATTTGGTCTCAATGGAGGAAGAGATTTTTGCTGTGGAGTCTTAGTTAGAAAATGGTTCTTCAAGTCCATATATGTAAAACCAGTGATTGTAGGCTTTTAATGAAGTATCTGGTTTAACTTTCTCTTTTTATTTCCCTGCTGACAATTGATCTCCAGAGTGTTAGCTGCCAGTCCCGGGGCTCTCCCCGCATGTTATTTGCTCCATTTGCCACAGTTGGAATGAGGTGTGTGAGGATTTCTTCTTTGTTTCAGGAAGACAACTTTTAACTTTCTTTTATTCTAGATTTCTTTCATAGTTTTTGATTTTTGTAGTGAAGATGTGGGGTTTTTTTTCTTTGAAGTGTTTAAAGCAGTTTGTAACGTAAGGAATCTAGAAAGGAAAATTGGAATTTGTGGATAAATACCACTTTGATACGTAAATATTGAATGTGCCTTATCGTTTATTTTGACGCAGTAGAAATCCTTTGTGCTAACCTTTTGCACAATCAGTCCAACTTCCACGTTAGTTTGTTTCATGGGGGGTTTTTGGTGTTTTTTTTTATTTTGCTCTCGCTATATCTTTTAACGGCAATCATCATAAAATCTGTATCAAAGCAAGAAGAACTGTTTCTGAGTTGGAGGTGAATTTCAGTGACTGTTTAAGTAAACAGACTCCTTGTAGATAATGGAAACGTTGCTTTTGAGAATACTTCTGTAAAGATCATGCATTGTTACTTTTTTACAGAACTATTTAGGTAGAACCAAGCGCATTCATAGGTGAATGGTTTACGCGTAGATCTTTGTCCAGCTTTTGGGGAATTTCATAAACACTGATTTTAATATATTATGTTTCTGATAATGTTGTGATGAAAAACCCCCTCAAGCTACTAATGTGTCCAGAATACATCTGATCCTAGAGTAAAAAGGACAGCAGTGCTAAATGTTATCATTGCTTTTATGAAGCAAATTTGAGGAGTGTGTGTGTGTTGGAGCTGAGCAGGCAGCAATAGGCAGGCGTGCTGGGGAGAGCTGGCAGAAGCCCTCGGCGGAGCTCCTGTTGTAGGTGAGGGAGCATCCTCAGCATCGCAGGCAAAAGTCAGCCTCCACCACCGGATAGTATTAACAACGTTGTGCTGCAAGTGTTTATGTTCTTGCTTCCTGCAAGGTTGTCTTAGATTTTATTGCTTTCTTTTGCCTTAAGATAATTGAGGGTTTTTTTTACTTAATTTAAGGAATGTGTAAAGAATTTTGGGGTGGCTCCTAGTTGAGTTTTGCATAAAAATTCATTATTTCTAGCCTTTACGGAAGCTGTTCTTACTTCCCAAGGATTTTTACACACTAAAACTACAAAGTCCAATTCTAAAAATAACATTGTTTGGGTTTTCTTCCCCACCCCCCATAAAATAGAGGCAACTCCATCTTCTTTTTAAAATGTTTGAGATACCCTTGGTTTGAAGCAGGAATTCTCTTTCTTCCTGAACATTGTCGGTAATATTTGGTCTAAACTGGGTTAGTTTAAGGTGATGCATTGTGGATTTGTTTGTTTAACTTACAGAAGACTTAACAAAATTGGCATTTGTTTTAGAAACAAAGGAAGGACTATCTTGCCAGGTTCCTGTGGTCTTTTTTTTTTTTCTTTTCAGTACTAATTGTGTGAGATGAAGGCTGGGATTTTGAGAATTCAGAATTGCTAAACTTCAGTTTCCAATACGAAATGTTTCTTGGTGTTGGTAGAATTATTAGACTATTCAGAAAATAATTCTATACTAAACGTATGCAAAGGAAAGCTGCAGTTCTATCTTGGTGTTCAGGTAGTATTTAATCTGACTGTTTTAATGGAAAGCATGTAATGTCTCTTTATAGACACACAGTCTTGAATTGATGTCATGTAATTTTTGAGTGATTTTGCTTCTAAGGACAGCACAGTGTGCTGTCCTTAATGAGACAAGTGATAATCAGGAATGACAAAACTAATCAATTTTGCTATGAACAGTAGGAGATATTCTGAAGACAACAAGCAAAATACGAACTTCAGAAATTTGTTCGATATGAATGAATCTGCAATAGTCGTTAAATTGCTGTCTGTATCTCAGGGTTGTAGAAGAGTCTGCCAGTGCTTGTGCTGATGTGCAAAGCTTGGAGCTGCAGCTCAGTGTTTCAGCAGCTAATACTCAAAATCTTCTTGAGCAGGAGCAAAACTCCAAAGAGGGCAGGACAGCTTAATTCTGGGGTTGCTTTGGTGAGGTCTCCCATCTGAGCAGGCGAAGTGCTGACTGATTGCAGTGGAGTGAACTAAGGAGAAGGTGGATAGAATAAGAGGGAGGAAAAAAGTAGGCTGAAACAATTTGCCTTAGATTTTCTTTCATAGAAGTGAGACAGCATCTGGAAGAGGAGTAAAACAGGCTGAAAGCATTTGGTAAATGCTTCACTGAAGAATTAGAGGGTTTGATGGTGTCTGATGGGATATTATTTGTGATTTATTACACAAGCACCAGTGAAAACTGTTAAGTTTCGAGGAAATTATTTTAGCAATGCACGCTCGCAGGACTCTTGCGTGGTATATACATTAAATCCATTGCTCAACTTTTTTATTCCTCTGACTTCCTGGAGATGTGGCTTGTTTTGGGGGGAGTGAAGGACGATGAGAAACAACACAGCAACGCAGGGGTTTCTGTGTGCTTCTTCTCTGAGCCTACAGCCAGAATTTACAAAAACTGGGCCCCACTGGCAGTGTTACGGCTTCTCTTATTACATTTGAAATCATTCCTAGTACTTAAGCTTGTGGGGGATAAGGATCATTAAGGAAGTTTAAGAAAGGGCAAGAGCTGAGAGAAGCCATGAAAGAGGAGGAGAATCTGGAAGGGGGAAAAAAGTTTTGCTGGTCGGTCGCAGTCCAAAGCCTTGCTTCCAGGAGAAGTGCCTGTCTGCTGTCACTCTTTAGCTGGGGTTCTTCTTGGACACGGACGTTTACTAGAAGGAAGGGGGGCGGGGTGATCTTTTGCTAGAAATGGTAAAGGTCAGTTGTCCATTTGTCTTGCCGCATTGTTTCAGCTTGGCTTTTGGCCAAGGCCAGTGGCTTGGCATGGTTGGATGTAGTACTTTAAATGTTGTCTGACTCAGCAGTATATAATGTGTGGTACATATGGAAATATGTCTTTTTTCATAATTCTATTTTGATATAAAAAACAGACTTGTTATTTGGAGGGAGTGCTCAGGGTTTCAGTAGTCTATGTTGTGATATGTCAGCTTAATGTAATACTGTACTTGGGTTTTGAGTCTTGGAAATGCACAACAAAAAATCTAATTGTTTTGGCAGAAAGGGATGAATCGGGAATGTCCTGCAGAATGCGCTATAAGGCATTATGAAAAGGTAGCTAGATAAATGATAGGTCATGTAAGATATAATCCATGTGAGATGTAATCCACTTTTTCAGATTTTAGCCAATCAATTCAGCTAGCTGATAGCTGAGGAGGTTTTTGTAAGTCCAACCCAAATTGTTAATTTCTGCTGATTTATTTCCCTCTACAATGATCTCTATTTTAAGCCTAGCTCTAGCTTATAAAACACAAGTTGATTTTTGTTGCCCATTGCAGTTTTTTTATCCATTTTAAATAATGGTTGAACCCCCTGTACTCTTCTGCTGGCAGTGAAAGCAAAACTATAGTTGAACCAGCTCTACTCAGGAATCTTCTCATAAATGTGAAATACATGTATTACACAACTCCTCCATCATATGTTTACTGTGTTAAAGATGACTTTTACACAGTGAAAGTTAATTGTCTTGGGGATGCAAATGTCACTTCTTTCTTTGACTGTTACCACTCATTCTGGTAATGAACAAGTGGCTAGCTACTCTGTACATACATGTAACTGTAAACTGGATTATTTCTATATTTTAAAAGGTTACCAAGTCTTCCTTTCTTCCTAGGTCCCCTTTTATAGCGCCCACCTAAGCAGGTGGGCTTTAGGGGGCTTCCTCGTTTTTTTTTGTTTTTTTTTTAAATGTTGCCTGACTTCAAGTAGCGAATATTGTAGAGGAAGAACCTGGCACTGTTGCCTTGAATGTAAAGCTTATACCAAAGTTGGACTGTTGGTTTGTTACACTTTGCAAAATTAGATATGTTGTTTCTCTTATTTCCACCCCAGTTTCAGCGTCCCTGTCCCTGAGTACTGTTTACCAGTGCATATGCCTAACTTAATTGTTTCCAAGGCAGATACTGTTGTTCTAGCGATCAAAGCTCTGCAGTTAGTCTGCAGTGTGATGGGAAAAGCAGTGCTCCTACCAGAGTGTCTTTGGGCTCAAGTAAGGATACCTTCATAACTCTTCACTGCCTCATTCGTAAGATGTGGTTCAGTGGAACGGATGCTGTACTGACGACTTTGACTCCTCTGATATAGTGGTTGCAAAAACTTCAGCCATACTCCTTTATATTTTCTTTTTTATTGAGGTACAATATTCAATCAAGAAAGAAAACTTTTAACTCATTATCCTCTTACCTATTGTAAGCTGGTCATAAAAAGAAGCTAATAGTTGTGTGATTTTTGTTTTGGTTTTGGGTTTTTTTTTTGTTATTTGGTTTGGGTTTTTTAGTAGTCTGCAGCTACTGTGGTCACTTCAGAGTGCTTCTTTTTGGAGCAAATGACGGATCAGTGTTGGCACTTCAGTGCATAATGTCATTTGGAGCCTTTTTCTTAGGACATTTTGTTTAAATCTCTTTACCACTGGCCTGAGAATCGCTCGTTCCCACACCATTGGATGTTATGATCAGTGTCTTCTCCACAAGCTTTACAAGAGGAGAGCAAGTACTCAGCACTCAGAAATTTGCCTGGGAGAAATAAACATATGTTTCTCAGTAGTAACTTTTCTCCTCACAAAACCCTTGCATGTGGAATATTGCAAGACACAGTTATATCTCCATTCATTTTCTGGGGTAGGTGAAGACTGCCTAAGCCAATATCCTACCACTGATGTGCTGGTGTAGTATAACGTATGTATGCTGCAAGTGGTTCCAATGTCATTATTCTTGACATAAATAACGAACCAATAAAACCCTGTTTTCAATCCAAGTTTTATAAGCAATGGGAAAAGCTTTGTAGAGCTGTAGTTACAATTATCTTGGCTTTGTGTTCTTGAAATAACTGAAAGCATGTCACCTCTGGTGTACAGAAATGAATTTTAAAATGTATTCATAAAATGATCAACTTCTAACTGCTTAGAAACACAGAAACGAGTGTGTGTGCAACAAGGTAGTTTCTGGGAAGAATATTTAACTGTACAGTACACTGCACAGCAGACCCAGGGAGCTTGTTATATTAAGCTCTCTTTGGTTTTATAGTCTTTGTCTCCCAGAGTCTGGCAGTATACACAAATTTTAATCTTATTTGCTGAAGTATTAATGTATTGCATTGTTGCAAGTACAGATTATTCACGTTCTCATTACAGCAGTTTTCTGACTGATTCACTGTAGTATGATACCCATTTAAAATACAGCCTTTGCTTAAATAACCGAGATACTTGTAGACCAGGAGTTAATCCTGGTCTCAATGCTGGGTTCTGGAAATACTAGGCAGATACTGTCAGTGGATGGCCTCATCCCCATGGGACAGAAGTGAACCAATACAGCTGGAATAGATGACACGCAAAAAAAGAAAAAAAAAATATTTCAGCTCATTGTCTTGGTACTGACTTCTCATCAACTAGTTTCAATTATCTGTCAGAAAAAAATGAAATGCAAAAATTACAGTTAACTTTGTCCATATCTGAGGGTGAGAGAAATTGTAACTATCGCTTTGCTGGTCACCTGCAAAGGAACCTAAGCAGAAGTACGGTAACCTGCACAGAGTGTACTCTATCTGCGTGTTGGAGCACTTAAGTATCGTAGACTTAATTAAAAGGAAACTGAAAGACTGTGGACGTGCAACTCTTGCTGCTTTTTTGCAGGAGTACAGGAAGGTGCGGGTTGTCCCCCGTGCATAACAAGTCCAGCATCTTGAATTATGGTAGTTACTGGAGGGGTGGGTAATTGTGCTTCCAGAAGCAGTGTGTCAGGTTGGGAAAACAATTTAGTGCAATTACTTTGTCTCTCCTGGAGGTTTTTCTTCTTACCTCATCTTCACTACAAAGAAGGTGTAATGTTGTGCATATGCCTCCTACGTCCTTACCTGACTCAGCTTACGCTAATCTCCACTGTGACGTTTTCTGCTAGAATTATTTTCCTGGCTGAAACAATGTCTTCCTGCGTGCAAGCTATGCACTGTATTGCTTGAAATATAATAACTGTGTGTACTGTGGCAAAAGCACATCCCATCTAGTTTTGTGGCCCGCACCAGTGGATTTATCACATGGCTGTTTCACGTGTCCCAGAGGTGCGTTTTGGCAGCAGTGGTGAGGTGTAACTGCAGCATCACGAGCTCAGGGAGAGGTAATGCTGGCTAGCACCTGGAGTTCAATTTTGTAATGTAGGTGATGTCAGTTTTTCTTGCTGCTGTTATGTGAGACTTAAGTTTAGATTCCAGGACACAGTGTTACTTATCCAGGATATCATGTAGAGTTTTAGAATAATGGTTCCTTAAATCAATAATCACTACAATTGTGTGGATTTCTGGAGGAAATCTTGCTCTTCAGAAGCCATCTTGACATATTCTTGTAAAGTATATTTCTGTGCCAGCCAACTGCATTCTTAATATAGTCTGTATCAATTGGTTATAATTAAAGCTCCATATTCCATATGTACCTATGGAGTTCTCAGTCCATGTTAAGTCCTCCTAGAAAATTACAATTCTGATGCAATTTGAAAATTCATATCCCACAAGCTGCTAACATTTTGTTGTGGAGGTGCAACATTATACGCAACTTCCGCTTTTTAATCAAAGATCTCAACTATCCTGAAGTCACAAAGGCAAAACTGCTGTTGGGGAAGGATTTTCAAAATAATAATAATGTCTGTCTTGAATTCAGTTCACTGCTACTGTAATTTAGTTAAGTAACTGAGTTCCATATTAGATTTTACAGTAATACATTCTTCATACTACTTGTAATAGGTTTGTACAGTTACTGTGTGTCAGAAAACAGCTGGAGATCATGATCGTATTTATGCATCGTGGTCACACAAGATTTAATATGAAACGTCTGAGCAGCAGGACACAATTTACTCTTCTGTTGCTTTATTCAGATACTTCATATTTCTGGTTGCTTTCATTTGTGTAACTAAGTTTTAAGTAAGGAAGTGCTGCTCAGGATGCTGGTTTTCTTTTAAAAAAGAAATCAGGTCACAAATAAATAATGTGCCTCAAAATACTATCTGGGAAACTTGCTGTACTGTAAGGTAAAAGCAAATAATTGAGTATTGGTGAAGTATGTAGTTTATTCAAATAAGCAAATAATGGAAATGATTTTATAGCTTTTTTTGTTCATTTTGGTTTTATTTTGGAGGATCTGAGATCTGATGCTTTGATTATCAGCCTCTCAAGAAAACTGGGAAAAGTCCTGTAATTGTCCTTATCTAAAAGATGTGTTGTGGTGGGCTTCTGGCTGTGTCAGGGACTTTGGTCTTGTCTTGTATTAGAAACTTGGGTGGCGTGGGGTGGTGTGTTTTGGGGTTTATGTGTGTGTTCCTGTCTCTGACTATTTGAATACCTGCTTCTCCTGGAAGTACTCACTGAGAAGAGGGGTTCGAAGGTGGATGACCTCTTTGTTCACAAGTAGGCAGTAGCTTGGCTGCATCTCTCGGGGGGGGGGGGGGTGGGGGGGTGAAGGGGGCATGAAAACAGGGTGCCTGTGGTTGGAAATTCTGTGAAATGTTTAGAAAATGCATTTTTTTGGTCTTGGATGAGAATCCTCCAGCCATTATACGACTCCTTTCCAGCTGTGTGAATTGTGTATGACCGGGGAGGGCTTCGTTTGCTCTCTTCCTTCCCAGCTGGACGTTGAAGGAGGACACTGCTGCTGGGGCTATGTGGGTGTCTGGCCTTGCTTTTGGCTTTGGTGCATCTGTGAGTTCTCTAAACCCTGCGTGGTGTGTCTCTAAACCATGCCGTCCCATGCTGTCATAACCTGCTTTTGAGAGCACAGATGTGAAGTTCTGGGGTTCTTCATCATTTTTGTTGCCAAGCTTCAAAAGGGCTGCTCTGCTGCATCCTGGTCTGTCCTGAGCTGAGAGGCTGGTATCTGTGACAGAGAAGAGCAGCTGATGCAGTTTGTTTTTGTTGTCATCAATTGGAGAACCTGCTTGCCTGGTGTGTGTGTGATCCTATGTAATGATGTAGTAATAGAGTCTGGTACGGCTTCGGTACAACTTCATGTGGAAGGAGAGCTCTGCCAGGATAGTGCTGCCAGAACACGTCAGACGCTGCAAATGACAATTGCTGCATGGCAGAGCATCTCCATGAAACACAAGTCACACTTGGGGTGTTTGTCATGGTAAATTGAATGTGGTGTGGCACTGGACTTTAATAGTCTGTGTTTGAGCCTGTTTCTATGCTGCTTTCCTAAGCAGTTTTTAACCACTTTTAATTCATTCACTGACACTTTTAAGAGATGAAGATGCATGGTATGGCTTTGAAGGGGGTTGAGTGTCAAATCGATGCATTGTCAGGAAAGGATTGTGTGATCTATCCTATCACTTAAAAATGAGGTGTGTATGAATACAGTTATAATGTGCTATTGTAAATAAAATGTGTAGTTTTTCTGTAGCTTTTCATTTGATCAGATGATGTAAATTGGTAACAATATATTTTAAATCAATACATTTCCATAGGCATGTTATGTATCGCTGTGTACCCATGTATTTTTTCCTCTTGCTTATTTTTGTTTCTAAGAGTTTTCTGTTACCTTTCTGAAGCAATAACTTACTGAAGGGATCAGCTAAAGGTTTTTAACAAATCAGTGCTGAAAATGCGCATGTGCTGCGTGCACACATGTGGATGTGTTATGCAAGAATGCAGTTCATGATGTTAACTTAAAGAAAATATGTACTTGCAGACTTCATTGTTTCATGTCC
Source organism: Buteo buteo (assembly GCF_964188355.1). Lineage (NCBI taxonomy): Eukaryota > Metazoa > Chordata > Aves > Accipitriformes > Accipitridae > Buteo > Buteo buteo. Next base: position 1,459,249 of record NC_134194.1, read on the forward strand.
TGATTTCACTTTGCATATTACTAGCTGTTCTTTTCTCTCTCATATTTTTTTCTTGGGTTTCTTTTGCTGTCAGGTCCTTTGATGGTTTATTTTGCCTGTTGAATTTATATTAATCTTGTGCTATGTATGAATTGCTCCAAAATTAGTTGCATCGTCCCAGTATGAGGTTGAGGTACTTGTAATATAATTATGACCTTTTTTTTTTAAAAAAGAACTCTGCATCTTGGTTCTCTTAAAACATGGAGTAGATTAGAATATAAGCCAATATAAACTATTTAAGAAAAACAATCTTATCTGAGAACAGGCATTTTAAAAGGCTTTAAAAATTAGAGATCCTGAACTTGGTATCTAGAAGAGCTTTTGGATGCTGGAGATGAGTGAAGGAGTATGGAATTTCACTTCACGGTTTAATTTTAGTAAGATAATAAATGTTTATTGAAATGATAGCAGACTGCATGTGAAATGACCAATTCGGATTCTTTCTGAATGTTAGAATTCCTTATAAATAGGTCTTTAATCAGTGGAAAAAACTTTACTTAAAGCGAAGATTAATTCAACAGGTGAGTTGGGTGAAATCAATTGGCATGGTTTGCAGCAGCAGCAGGAGCTGGGGGCAGGTGAAGGAACCCTCTCCTTCAGGCAGGGTCCTGGATTCTCAGGCAAGAATCAGCAGTTTGTGGAAACCAGGTAGTGTGAACACTGAGTGCATAGGCTAATAACTAGAGGAGGGTGGAATACATTGCCAGTTTGTAAGCGGTCACAGTAACGCAAATGATGGGATTGGAGTGGCCTTTGGGAATCCTCAAACCCAGCCCCTTCTGTTGTACCTTCGTAATCAGTGCAACTCACAAACCCTACTGCCATTTGTTGTGTTGACAAGTGGTGACACAGAACTTGCACCAAATAGAAATCTTCTGTCTAGTATAGGTGCCTTACTTGTCTGTAGGCTCTTAAAATTGCCATGGATTTCAGTATGGTGGCCTTACAGAGAAGCCATGTGGAGGTTGACGCTCGCTGCTGGTGTGTTGCTGGTGAGACTGCTGTGAGTAAGCGTTAGGGCCAACACTCAGCAGCGAGATGCTTGCATTGAATACAGCTCAAATCAAACTGCAAGCCTGAACGAAACTGCAAATTCAGAAGTTTCTGGGGTAGGTATGCTGTCCTTCTATAACGCAAGTGAAAACCAAATATGGAGGGTAATTGAATTATGTAATATATGGGGCTCTTCCTTGTGTATTCAAAGAGAAACTAGAAGTGGCAAGAACAGACGAATGCTATTAGGACTTTCTCTTTAAAGATTTAGGGCCTTACGTGCTTATATAGCCTTTTTACCGGTGCAGAGAGGCCGACAGTCACGGCCCTGTGTGGTACGCGATGTGCACCCCTGCTGCAGGGACCTGGGGGTCAGGGGAACGACAGTGTTTGTGAAGAAGGGGGACTGAGGGTAAGGGCCTGCGCTCAAAAAGCAGAAGATAGAGAAGTTTTCGGTGGTAAGAGATGGAGCTAAAGACTGTCCTGAGTTATATCTGAAAGCTGGGGGTTCATTTAAAATAGCCTAAAGAAATTAGCTTTTATATTTACCGTAAGTACCATTAGAAACAGGTTCACTTCTGTGTAACAGTTTTCTCATGAATGCAAGAAACTGTTCTGTTAGCAAGTTTAAGTTTTAAAATGTTTTAAGATCTTGATAAGTTAACTCCAAAGAGATACTAGTGAATTATTTTTAGTATGCTGTTTTCATTTATTTATTTCAATGATCATCTCTGGTAGATTCCAGAGGAAAACAACTATGATGAGGCTGAAGGGTTGTAACACTTTTTCCTAATTCTTTAATTCCAGTAAAAGAAATTACTGTGTTTTCATTCAGCTCAGTAGGATTAGGTTTTAAGAATATGCTAAATTATTGTATTGAAGAGAGACCTGGTATGAAAAGAGTGGTTTAAAATGGAATAAAATATAAAGAAAGAAAAAGTGGAAGGTCGTAAGTTATACTTACTTGAAAATACATTAAGCAAGTTTGTTTTCACTACCTGACTCAGATTTCCAAACAAACATAGATTAAAAGTGAATTTGTAAAGAATGATGGTATGTCTTTTTTTGCCTATTAGTTTTATAAATCCCTTTTTGTAATCCCTTTTTGGAGGAAAGTGGAGACTTGTAATGCTTTTTGTGTTACTTGCTTTGACCCAATGATACTGTGATAAGCTTAAGGTTTAAAAGAAAAATGAACATTAAATTGTATGCTCTCCCCTCTGTTATTTGAAGTAGCACAAAGTATGGAAGAGATCCTGTATCACGAATAGTCTCCCTTGGTGCTGCCGATAGACAAGAGAGCTGGTACTTTAATATATATTTCAGAAAAAGCATTTTCTCTAACCTGTTCTCCTTTCACAGCCTAGACCAGGCTTCTTAAAGGTCATTTGGCCATGCTGACTGTAGTGGGAAGTAATCTTTTTTTAAAATCTGAGTCCTGGTCTGTTGTAAAGTCCCTTGGTTTCATTTTCATATAGCTTTATGAATTCTGCCCTTCCTGAACATGTATTTCTACTAAGCCCCACATTATCTGCCATTTTCTAAACTGACCAGGAAGCTTTTCTGACACGTTCATTTTTAACAAAACCAATCTAACAAGTTTTGTAATGAATTAGCTTTCCATAGTTGAAGACAAGTCTGTTCAAATGAAGTGCCAGGTTATTTGCGAGTTACATGCATTATTTAATAAAAATGAAATTTAGTGCTAAAATTCCTTGTATAAAATGTAAATGTTGTGAAAATCTGAATGCTCAGAGTTCTTTATTTTGAGTAGCAGAGCATTCTTTTTTTATTTTTTATTTGAGTAGTTAATATTAGGATGCCTGCAAGTTTACATTCTTAGTCACACTAGGTATTTGACAGCTACTTTCCAACCAGAGCAACTGGTTTGACAAATGAGCTTGGACCTATTTTATCACTTTAAAGGTTCTTCTTTAAAGACTCTGTTAACACGTTAAAGGTTGGAACATCTGATATTTTATTAAATAACAATCAGGAGGTTGGAATATTGCTAACAGTCCACTTGTTTCTGTGACTTAGTTTGTTCCATCTCACAGATCGAAACTATATGGTTAAGTTGCACGGCATACCATACCATTGGGGAGGGAGGAAGTGAGTTATGTTTCTATTCCTGGCTGACCCCAGCCTCTAAACCAAGGAAGAGCTTTAAAGGAAATGCAACATTTAGCTCTTTGAATCTTTCCAAGCATTCGTAAGTGCTACCAACTCTTCCTGTATGCAGCATTTCAAGACGTGGACATCTTAAAACTGCTGTCCTAATTTAAAAATTAAAAGGAACATGTACCTAACAAGGGAAGCCCCTAAAACTTCATGGAAATAGACAGCAGAACTGCAATTCCAAATTTTATCAAAAACATCCAAAACATTCTATTTCAACAATCACAGAGATGTTTATTTACCAAACTGTTACTGCTCTTGTCTTGGGGGAGATGCATATACTTTTGGCCTGTTCTTTGTTTAAGAAGAAACTTGGGTTCCTTTTTTGGATCAAACTTGGGATTCTTTTGGGGAGTCTCTTTCTAGGTTCTGTATTAAAAAGGGGAAATAAGTGCTACAATGTTTTTTTGTTCACTTGTGTCTTTCCTACTCAAAGCTATTTGTGATGATTCTGCTTTTGTGAAGATGGGTGTAACTCCTTGTCCGTGCATTGGAAGTTGGAATAATGACTTTGAAAATGTGGTCTGAGCATTATGGTGCATGTCCCTACTCTGATAGAAGCCACTGTCACAGGATGATGTTCTTCTGTGGGATAGGATCAGATTTTTGGCTTTGGTTTGGCTGTGTATTCAAAAGATCTCTAGAGTTTTAAAACCCCTCAAAGATGCAAAAGGTGGTTGGGTGCCACATACGACAACTTGTGACTTTGGCGTATCCCTTCTAAACACACGTAACTTGCTTATGAAATGATGCCTGTTGGTTGGGTGCTAATTGCAAGGTAGTTTTTTTCCAAATTGTGTTTAAATCCCATGGTTTAGCAATGATGATTCACTATCATATTGTAAGAAACTCCATAACTAAACAGTAAACTATGTCAGGATATTTATGGGATTAGAAAGCTAACGGCCTTCCACAGACTGAGGGGTCCACAGACACGTCGATTGTTTTGTATTTCTGGGAAGTTTCTGTCTGTGGTATAGAGACAGCTGTCTTACCCCAATGGTGTGTCACTGACTGCATCAAACTCTCCTTGCTGGAACTGGCATGGCCTCGTTTGATGCAGATTGCTTGAGATGTCCTGAAATCAAAGTGTAATGCAGCAAGGAAAGGTGGGCTTCCAGATTTGGTTTCGAGTGATGCCATAAGCTGGCTGAAGAGGGTCCTGGTGGGAGACCTGCTTTGCAGGAGCCATCACAAGGCTACTGAAGTAGGCACCGTTGGTGGAGAGAGGAAGCCAAGTAAGTCCAGCTTGCAGACAATTGTAAAAGAGGGAACTACATGCAAATGAGGCAATTGGCTTAAAAAACAGCCCCCCCCCCCCCCCCAAGCCAAAACTTAAAGAAACGGCACCAACACCAAGGAACCCCTAAACAGCTCAGAGACTGGCTAACAATATTGTGTGCCAGAATTGTGTTGCTTTGTGATACACTGATAGCTCCAAGTAGCTCAATTTAATAATAATAATAAAAAATTTTAAAAAATCATCCTTTTAAAACAGGGAAAAGCTTGCCCAAATGTGGTGAACAAAAGTCCCATAGAAGATGCAAGTTCCGCTGTAAATAGGAAATTGAGAGGGATTAAAAAAAGGAGTTCGCTGAGTGCCTTGCGAAAGGTGCTCAACCCAGCAGGCAGCTCCCTGAACCCAGCCAGCATGGGGGCCGGGGTGGGAAGCGGTGGAAGGACGTGGGGCAGCGGGTGGGCAGGCGAGGGAAGGCTGGAGCCCAGCCATCGCCCGCCGGGGCCACTGGGCACGTCCTCTGCCCCCGGCAAACGGGACCTCCGTCAGGCTGAGGGACGGCCGGGCAGGTCAGTGCAGGGTTAATGAGCCACAGGGCCCGGGTGGCATTCACCCAGGAGTCCTGAAGGACCTGCCAGCCAGCAAAGACAGCCTCTCCGACAAACCAGCCACCGTGACGGGGCTGCCTGCGTGCCTCCTGTTCAAAACGTGGCTCTGTGGGACCTAGAGCGGTGTGGGTTTGTGAGTCCGACTTCTGCCCTTGGCAAGGTGGCAGATTGTAAAGCTGTAAGCTCACTGAGCACGTGAGTCCCTTGGGAAAGAGCTGTCCTCGCTCCTGGAAGGAAAACACCGCCTCATCCGATGTCCTGGGTTTCTGTGAGGTTGTCAGTGAGCCTGTGGACAGGGGAAATCCAATTGACCTGAATATGTTTGGATTTTTTTTTTTTCCTTTTAAGTCTTTGACATGCTTCCTTGCCAGAGGCCATTTAAAAAGAAAGAAACCAACAAAACCCCCCAAGTTGTCATGGAACTGGAAGAGTGGTTCTTTTGTGGGCTTGAGAGCTGGTTAGAGAATTGGAAGCAAAGGGTAGGATTTAGTGGTTGCTTTTCAGGATGAGAAGTCGACCGCCTGGTTCCCTGCAGGTCAGTGCTGAGACGGGGGCCTGAAAAGGGAGCGTGCGGAGAGGTTTCTGGGCTAGCTGATAAGAAGCTATTTTGGGTAGTTGAGTGCCAGGGTAGAAAGCTCTCTGAAAGCGCAGTGAGCACAGGGACAAGCCGACGGGGGAGCCTCCATCTAGAAAATATAAGGTTGTGTGTCTAGGGGGTATTATCTATACGTTGCTTGTACAGCTCGGAGCTGGCAGCTGGGACTCGGGAAGGGGTTCTGAGTTGTCACTGATGGTTTTGTGAAATCCTTAGCTCAGTGTGCTAGAGCAGCCCAAAAGGTAAATGAGGGGATTTATTACCAAGAGTGGCCTCCGGCTTGTGCTTTGTGAGCCTTGGTGCGCTTGCATCCCCGTGCTGTACTTGTCCGCTCCATACTGCCTGTTCTTGAGGAGGGTTGGGTAAGTTTTTAATTTACTACCAGAATGCTTTTGTCAGACGTGTTTGTCTCCAATGCTTAAGAAATCGTCCCCAAATGTCAACAAGCTAAACAGACAAAATGGAGGGGAAAAGTGTCAGCAAAGAGAATGCAACGTATGATAGTATTAAACATTAGTGAAATCTATGGTGGTTGTAGTGATGTCTTCCTGCACAAAATTTTTTTTTCTCATTGTTAATACTGGTATATTCACGTGCATGTGTATTCCCCCCACCCCATGTGTTAAATTCCATACTTCATTTTGTCTTTAAAATTGCAAATAAATCAAGGTAATTATAGGAAGCAGGCTATTCAAACTGCTGCCTAGGGAAATTCCTACATGCTTGAAAGCTATCCTTCACTTGTTTCATATGGTAGTCATAGTTTCAAAGACATCTAAGAAATTAAAATCTTCAATTATAAAGATAGGTTGCTCTGTCATATATATTATCGTCAGTAATTTTCCCTAGCTGTCCCTATTGTCCCCCCCGCACTGCCCTTGCCACACACTCAGATTGCTGTAGCAGCGCTGAAGAACGTTGTTTTGACTCCTGTGCTGCTGCCAGACCCATCATCAAAAGCAGTCAGACCCACAGTTCTGCAAAAATAAAAATTCTTGCCACTTACATAGCTGCTTTCTCTCCAACTGCAATGCATTCATAGTAACAGAATAAATATAAACTTAATAGCATTAATACAAATTTTTACAAATCTAAATGTAATATTTAGAAGTATTTTCTACAAATACAGCAGATATTGTTAGTCAAGAAAAATTAGAAATTGACAGTGTTTTAGCTATTCCAATAATTTATTTATGTTTATTTTCTAATAGCAAAGGATAGAACTCAGTGATCTTATATTTGTAATCATTCTTTCCTAGGGAAGATGATTATGTTTGTTGTTCCTTTGTTAGCAATGCTTTCTGGTGCTTCTAAACTCCCAGTTTCGAAGATGCATTACATCTGGGGGGTTTTGCAAGGTGAAAAAATTGGCTATTGGGAAAGAGCTTCTAGCCAAATATTTCAGCTGTAGAGTTGTGTCCATTTTGGAAAACAGTTTGGTTTGGGTCTGGAGGTGCAGAGTAAGTGCTGTCGGGCAGGTCGACAGCAGCCTGTTGCCATGGGATCCCAGCAGTTGTCCTTACATCCGAGAGCACTGGTCGGATCCTCTTCACGCGTTCTCCCTGTGTGCAGTACCTTGTGTTACTTCTGTATGTTTCCCATGACGGTGAATCTGTAATAGTTTTCCCAGAATTGTAATTTCAGCGAGTAAAGCTGTTCTTGGTGCATAAGCAGGGAATGGTGTTGCAAATCTTTCGTGTGTTTCTTCCGTGAGGGATTTTCTAACTCTTTCTAAGCCAAAAGAATCATCGTGCAGATACTGGAAAGTATTAATTGCTTGGACTTACCCTTACCCAACATGTGGAAAGTTAAGAGTAATACAAATAAGCTGATGACTAGATGTTGTGTTGGTAGATGTTGCTGTTGAAATGAGATTTATTAGCTTCTCCAGCTTGTATTTTGAAGAACTTCTCCTGACCGTAAATGAGACCAGGCTGGGAGTAGCTAATGGCACCATCCTTGCTGGATGTTGGTTCACTCCAGTGTGCATTGCTGTGCTCTCCTGCTCATATTTCTGGAGCTCAGTCAAGTAGTATTTTCAGATAACTTCTAAAGAAATATTTTTTTAAATTAGTCTTTGAGCAGTCAGGTCCTTACTGTAATATGTCACAGTTTGTTCATAGAAATGGAAAACCAAAGCTGTGTAACTCCACATTGTACAGCAGTTTCTCAAGAAAGAGGTGTTTTACCTTTTTCACTGCCCTGGACTACCTGAGATCCTTCTTTTCACAGCCCTGTCTCTTGGTCTGTGCGTTTGAATTTCTTTTGACTTCTCCAGCAGTAGGTGTTCATGTTAGTTTGTCTCCATTATTTTCCATTTACATTGCTGAGTAAGATGATTGTAAACTGGAGAACATTATTACTTTCCTCTTTCTGCAGGTGTCTGTGTTGTCATCTGCTTTTATTAATACTTGGTGAGTATCACGCTCACCAAACTGTTGCCATTTGGTGGGTGTTGCTGTAGTTATTACCATCCTGCATCTCAAAAATCTGAAGTCAAGTATTTGATTATAATTTTGTAACACTCATTAACATTAACACATTCACCTTTTATTTTGGATCTCTGAGTTAGTCAAGTCTCTACTTCCTTTTTCTGTTATTGGCAGCACAATGAAGACAAGATCACTCTCAATGTATACACTACCTTTTGCAGACAGGGGATGCTTTATTTAGTTCAGTGCTTTTTTTTTAATCCTTCTGGAAGCTATTGACATAAAAATAGTTCATACGATCAAAGAAAGATGCAGAAAAATGTAAAAATTTATACATATACATGCAAAAGGATATTACTGTACCTTATAGATGGTGCTGTCTTAGACCTCTACTGTTGAGTTTAGCCACGTTTAAAAGCTAAGTACCATCCTCATGGTACTGCTGAGAAAGATAAATGGAAATTGAGATTAATTGTATCTCCTTTTATGTACTCATGAAAACTAGATAAAAATATTTCTAATAAATCCTTTCTTGCTCTTTGAAAACTAAGCAGTGTATGTTTGCTACAGGGCATGTGTGTTTCTTAAATCTGAATTTGCTTATTGGGAGAAGCACAGATAATGAGGAAAAAACATTGTTAGGAGGTATGAGCCAGGTGTATGTCAGCCAGTTATTTAAAATCAAGACAAAATAGGATTTGGAGGAGGAGGAGAATGGACAGGTGAAATGGAGAAAGAGGTCAATAGAAAGGGGAGAAGGTAAGTTGGTAACTGAGGGGAGACGGACCCAAAACATCAGTTGTACATGATTTGTGTTCTGCCAGGCATGCAGGCAGGTGAATCCTCAGTGGGGTGCCCGGAATTCTCAGCGTAGAAGACCAACCTTAAATTTCTGAAGATTACAGTGATCATTAATTTAGAAAGTTAAAGCTATATTGAGCATTCAGACAACATAATTTTTGCATATTCAACTTCCTCTGTCTCTTATTTATGCATAAATGCAAATAATAAGTAACCAAACAGCCATACGCTGTATAAGCTCTTCTGATACGTTACTGCCCTGTGTCCCTGGATGCACTGCTGATCAATCACCCAGCTGCTGTGGGAAGACAGCCCGCTTGAGGGATCACCTCCTGGGCTTCCACACAGCCATATGCACACAGTGATGATGTTTTCTGCTTCCTCCTCTTCTACTAAGCTTGAACTGAAACTTCTGCTACCCGTACTTCTGGATTTAATATCTCTTTTTCTGAGGTGGAGCATATTGAGGCATCCAGCTTGACCTCTTCCTCTTGTGTTGACACCTTCTTTATTACCTGTGTCTTCTTGTCTTCTTACATGTAACCTTTTGCTAGTCCAAATTTCACCTTTCTGCAGGCCAATCAGTCTAGATTGCTTATTTATCAAACGCAATAGCACAATTTCTAGGTTTGCAATTGACAGGATAGGCATGTTGGAATTCACCTGATGAAGCATTTTGGCCAATGAAAACTACTTTGTTCCCATCCAAGTAATGTTTTCTTTCTGTTATATCACCAGCTGGCAATTACTGAAACTATATGCAAGTATATTTTAAAATTTTCGGAATGAAACTTACATTTAATTAGATGAGAAGGTACATATAGAAGGGTGATATTTGATACGTAATATTATTTAGAGAAGTAACATGCCAGTTTTGTCTCAGTGTAGACATGCAAATGTAAGACAAACATTTTAAGTCGTGGGTTTGAAGTCTGTTGGTTAGTCCCAGCATGTGAGACAAGGATTAGTTTATCTTGTGAAAGATAGTTTAGAATAAAGTCTTTTTCTTCAACCAACTACAATTTCTGTAACTGTCCATCTAAAGCAAGAGGAGATCTAAGCAGATATCACCTGTCAGCTACTTATCACCTCTCAACCAAGACAAAGTTTCTGGCTGTAATCACGGGAGTGGGATTAGTGTGTGCTGACTGACATCAGATGCAGATGCAAATTCAACACAGCAGCACCTGCTGCTCTGTAAATGAGTAACAGAGTAAGGATCAAACATCTTCTCCCTATCTCTTTACATCTGTGATGCCTTTTAGGCTTATTAACAGAATATCCATACATTAGTAATGTTTTTTTGAGTCCGTGGTGTTTTTATGCTGTAGCTTTCCATTTGGCTCAAAAATGCTGGGATGGGGTTGCTGGTTTACAGCAGTCTGTGCTATCGGTCACCACGGGCCGGCTGGCAGGCAGTCCCCAGGACGCTTCCACGGCTGCTCTTCCCAAAAGAGTCCTTAGGGCATGTTTGAGCAGCAGCTGCTACCCCAGCGCCTACAGGGCCAGTGAGTGGCTCAGACCCCAGAGCTTTGTCCACTTTCTCCCCGTAGAAGAAGGGAGAAGGAGCTGCTTGGAACAGCCTTGAACCGCTGCTCCCTGTTTGGGAGGGACAGGGGTGCTTCCCACGGTTCCCACAGTGATCCCAAGGCTGCAGCTCTCAGGGCAGGATGGCACGCACCATCTGATGAAACTGGTACCTGGGCAACAGACCTGCGACTCCGAAACTTCATGTTCAATAAAACTGCTGAGAAAGCTTTGTATGTGTGGTCAGTTTTACCTGCCTTTCAGCATTTGGGATATTCACAAGTGCCCATCAGCAGGTTTTTTTCTCTTGAATCACAAGGTTAAACTCAGTCTTAAATGACTGAGAATTCTTAGAAGGAATTCAGTGTCTGTGGTGTGTATCTTCTTCAGTTTTGCACATCCTTTGTACTTGTTCGAGGAGCACAGACCCCTGAAAGCTAGAGTTTTAAATGAGGGGCATGTACATAGCAGCATTGTTTCTCTTTAATCATACAGTTCCTTCCTGTATCTAAATGTTTTTGCCTTGTTTGATACATAAGGGCTTTAATTTTACATTAAGGTGTTTTTAGTCATCTTTTTTTTTTTTTTAAAGATTCAGATGTGACTGTAGTAGCCATCAGTGGTGAATATTTTTATCATTGTCTGCTTTGTTGTTCTTTTCTGAACAGAAAACTTAGTTCTTTTTTGGATTCATGGATCCACTCTCAATAGTTATCAGTGGTTAGACAACAAGTAAACAACTTACTGTAAATGGGCTGCGTGCCAGCTGGCCTCCAACTATCCTGCAACTTGTGACTTGCATTCAGGCTCAGAAGAATGCCTTTTTACTTGGTCATTTCCTTTCCTTTCAAATACAAAAAATAAAACTTTTTCCCCCTCCAATTAAATAGTTTTCCTGGCCTAAATATTAAAATTAAGGAAAGATAGTAGAGCTACTCAGATATTGGGTCTTATGCATTTTAGAAGGAAGCTTTTGACCTTTGCTTAGAAGCCTTCAAGAAATGGTCTTGCAAATGCTGGAGTGAGAAGTGGCTGGTCTTGAAATTTTTTTTTTTTTTTTTTTTAATTATGGAGCAGTTTTACACTGATTTTTCTTTCTCCAGTTGAGATATTCATTGTTTGTGAAAACTATGCTTGCCCCAGAGGGAGGTATTCAGGGCACCCACAGAGTCTCGGCTAGCCCTCTGTAGGTGAGGGATGCTGGGGGAGCGCATGGCCAAGCCGGCACTTGGCCACTTGTGCACAGCTCCTCGGGGCTGCTGCCTGACTGCTTGCTTTCCATGTACCTGAAACAGAGAGCTTACTCTACTTTGAAAATCACCTTTCACAATAGTATTTTCTGTGTATTTTGAAATAACCTCAAAAGGTTAAATGAAGCACTCTAGGTATCAAGACACATCTGGCCAGAATAACCTGGCATTTTGCACTTGTGTGGCTAGATTTCTTCCAATATTTGAGTGATCTAATCTATGTAATGTTAAGTTAAATATGTCTACGCTGTAAGCTGGAGAATAATTAGCCTGAATGAATGTCTGTAATTGATCTTTTTGCCTGTGTAATTACGCTAAAGATCCGCCAGGAAACTTGCTTCCTTTCTCGCGTCCCTTTCCTTCCCTCATCTAAATATGCTCACGTACTCCAAAACAAAATACTTACACTAGGAAAGCTTCAGCACGTGGACTGAGGCTCATGGTTGTGGCTCCCTTCTTTGAAGAGAGAAGGATTTTTTCAAAGGCACCAACACAATGTGTATGTTATTCATTCCAGCTCATGAATTCTTCAGTCTGAGATAAATGTATGGACAGGTTATTTTGATGGCATCCTTTCATCCAGTGTTACATACACCAAGGACTGTTTGGGTGTTAAAGTAAATCTGCTTTTACAGGGAACTTTACAGTAATTGTTTCTTAAACAGCAGTCTTAAATGTAATCTGTTTTCTTGGCCTTTAGTTTGAGGTCAAAAAGAAATCAGAGGATGACTTGGCAATACAATTGAAACAGCAACACAGGTATTCTTGTGGTTAATTTATTTATTCTACAGAACCCTATTTCCAACTTAATTTTATCTCTTTCTGTGATCTGCATAGGTGTATATCTGTTTAAAAAAAGACTATCTTCATCCAAGTAATGCTGGCTTGTACTAGGAGTTGCACTTCTGGCAAGTACTGGGCTTGTTTTGCCTTCTTGGGGGTAACAGAGCTGACTATGAACACAGGCAGTCACGCTTGTTTGCAGTGACAATGGTCAGGGAGCGAAATTCTGGATATTAACAAACGGATGCATTTTCTGAGTTTCTTGCAAGGCTTTAGAAAGTCTAAGGAAGAGACCCAACGTTCTGCATCCTGGAAAATAAAAATAGCAGAGATATTTAGAAGAATGGAGATTGATTATAGGACCCGCCTTCTTTTCTAGTTACCTCAAATAAATGTGAAGTAAAATGCGTATTTTACACGAGAAGGGTGTGAGGAAGCTCTCCTTTAAACTTGTGTGTGAAAACTTTCTTTTCATATTGTAATTCAGGACTGAATTTAAAGGATGCTTTTGAAAGCAATAGTCCGTAGTAGAAACTGGTTTTGAGTATTTTGGATGGTTTTCTTCATTATTAATTTTCCATTTTAACACTTCAACACTTTAAAGCATATCCAGCCCATTTCCTGTCTCCACAATCAAGTTAAGATTACTTAGTGGTTTCTCTGGTCTTTTCAAGGCCTTGGTTTGTGTAAATGACAGTCCCTGTAATGTTTATAAAACTATGTTTTTTGCTTGGTGGCTTTATTAAAAAATGTTGAACAGAAAAAGCCAGTCTGAAAGGAATTAATTCTGTTATTTCTGACTTTACAGTGCTCTCAAGTGACTGTCAGCTGGGGTAAAGAAGCTACTGGTGGTGCAATAGGAGAGCAGTAAAGATTGGTTTATTCCATGTCTTTAGAGGTTTTAGGGGAAGAAAGCTAAAGATGAGCACACACATTATTGGATGCAGTTAAGGCTGTAATTAGTCCTCTGCCAGGCTCTGCAATATGTAATCTCTGAAGGGCTTCAGGCATCTGAACGCATTATATTCCCATAATACACAGAGTGTGGAAAATACCTGCACGTATATCTAGGGTGTGTGCACGTGTACACAGCCACACGTACATGCCCTCAAGTCTGGTCGTTAACCGCTTGAGGTCCGTTAACAACATGCTCTGTCGGTCTGGAGCTGGAATTTCTTGCACAGTGTTAGCAGTGAGCTGTGGAATTTGTTTCCTCCTTCATCACAGTCCTTAAAATATTTTAAGTTTTTCTTTTAAAGCTTAAGACCACTGCCAGTGCCATGGTTTGAGGCTCAACTTAATCATGAGATGCTGAAAATTACTCAAGTGGACATGCTGCTTTACTTTTTTAACCCTTCAGTGCCTACATTTTTCAGCTCAGTACAGAAAAAAGAGAGATTCTCACAATTGTAAGCCCTTAAGCGGAGCTAAAGGAAAAGTGCCAGATGCTGCAAGACTTGTGATTAAAATTGCAAGAATAAGCAATATAGGGAAACACTTATTCTCTCCTTGAAAAGGCTGGCCTGCTTATCTCCAGTTCTTGGCCTCAGTCGAGCCATCTACAACTAAGATGAAAAACTACAGACCTTTGGCTCTATTTGTTATTTCTTTATGGATTGTTGCAGTGGAAAAATGGTTTAAGTTGTGACCGTTCCAAGCTTTTTGAAACACCACAGCTTCCAAAATACAAAGTAGCATAAATAATGGAAGTTGGTGGTTTTGTTATTTTAATGTTATCAGTTAGAGACAATTATTGTATTTTTCTCATGGTGCTTGCTTTGGTTTTCTTCTGGAGCTAGGGAGTCCTCAGTCTCGATAGCTTTAGAAGCCACTGGGAAGTGACAATAGATCAACACCTTGGAGAATCAATTCTTATGTCTTGAACAACAGAATAGGGGTTAACAGGAAAATCTGTATTATAGGTAGGAAAAACTATATATAATGATTATGCATTCAGCATCAGAAATAAGAAAAAAAACTTAAGAAAATAATTCCTTCATATCAATTTGAGTATAATGTATATCTAGGCCTTGGTTAATCGCATCTAAATTTAGGTGTGCTGCGGTCTCAAATTTAAGAGCATAATTATCCAAAGTTCCATTTTCTACGTTAGGCAGTGGGGGTGAGAAGCAGGTTTGCATTATTCTTTGCTGTTTACTATTTCTCTGTATTGACTGTGTTCATTGTAGCAATGCTTCTAAAATTAGTACCTCCTTTGGTTCCTCAAGTTAGGTGAAAGTAATTTGGACTGTAAGTCTGACCCTAAATTTTAACTTTTTTTAAGTTTTATTCTTAGGATGTGTTAGTTCTTAGTTACTTTTATTTTTCATTTTCTGTGGTGGTGGTTTATTTGTTGATACCACTCAGTTATATTTTAAAAATCAGTCATTTGATACACTGAAACATTAAGAGGGTGTCCATTTTGCGTGGTTCAGATATTGCTTTAACGCTTAAAATCTGGTTTGTCTCTCTCGGCTAGATCCTGTTATTATGTTGTTATGAGTATATTAGATTGAGGAAACTTCCCTAGGCAAGGTGAAAACTAAAAACACTGCCTGTGCAGTGGGATGACTCCATAAAAATGAAAGGCTCCTTTTCTCCTGGGAAGGGCCCGCATAGCAGAGATTCACAACACCTTGTTGTGCAACGACAGTGGAACTGCATGTACAACCATAAACTTGTGCAAAGTGAATCCCTTTTTAAACATGGGCTTAACCACAGGCTTTAAGAAGAGCTTACTGAAACAAAAGAGTTAAGTGTGCAATCAATGTTCAGTTTGTTCCTATTAGCAAACTTTGTTTGTCAGTTTGACCTTTGTTTAATGTTTCTCAGATGAAACATGTAAGTGACATAACAGAAATGTTGGGCTTGGTCATTACTTCAAAGACTATATAGTCTAACAAATTTTAGTACAAACTGGAAAAAAATGCAAGTCTTTGATCATACAGTTATTTATTTCACCTTAAAAATAGTCCTTCAGTGATTACATGGTATCAGGGGCTATTGAGAATCTGGACTGGGAGAGAGCAGTGCTCTGGAGGAACCAGACTGATCCTGCCTGCCCTCTAGTTTTGGAACCCTGTTTTTGTTGACATGTCTGGAAGTTTATGTGCTGCTTCGGTCTCAACCTCTGTTAAAAATAAGCAAAGATTAACCACTTTCCTGTTTTATAAAGATGTTTTGTTATTGCATTAATTTCTCTGAAGCTCCTGAGAAATGTTTTACAAGGGTAAAAAAGCTTTTGTATGAGAGAGAATCTTATACAACTTTGAAGTTTGCTGAACCATTTGATCGATGTCTCTTGAAGATGCAGTAGCAGTACAAGTTATTGTTACTGCAATACGAGAAATGCGTATTTAAAATCAGAATGTGGTGTTTTAGATAAAAGTGCCATAATGTGCTTTTTATTTGAAAAATCAAGACTTTCTGAATGTCAGCATCTCTTCTCTATTAAGCACTGTCTGTATGTTTAAGTATCAGTTATGGACTTGACTTAAAAACCAAAGCTAGACTCAGCAACTGATGCTGAGGGCAGGAAGAGGTTGCAGGTATTCTCTTGATCATGGCACAAGGGTCTTGATGGATCTCTTTAGTGTATCTAGGAACAGGGCATCAGTATATACTGAAGAGCACTGCCTGCTGCCAAAGTGTCCATCAGAGCAGGAAATGTTTGCGTGTCCATTGACTTTGTCTTAGAAGGTGTGCTCAACTATCTAAAACTGTAACAGTAAATTATTTGTAGTAAAAAGCTTGTTCCTGTGTGTATGATTGTCTGCACTTCTATGGGGTCTGCACTGTGGAAGTTTGAATGCTGGTTTGTTTTGTTTTTGTAGTACTCGCTACTGAAAAAGCTGATTGTGAAGCTAGGACTTCTGTAAGTGAAAGTTGTATCACAGTGGGGTCTTCTCAATAATGTCTGATTGAAATTAACTTTTTTCCCCCCTTTGCTTTATGTAAATATTTTTAAAAGGTAGATTTGATTGACTGTTCATCTGACAGGTAACAGAAATGTTTAAAAGACTTGGCAGATGAACCTTCATTTTTTTTCCTCCCCTATCCTGTGTCTTTGCCTTTGTCAGATTTTTGTCTCTTGTATCTCTTTTCAGGTTCTTATAGCACCTTCTGTGCTTTGAACCCCTTCTTAGCCGCAGCTCAAAAAGCAGTATTTTTGTATTGTTTGGTTTCATGAAAAATATGATGAAATACCTGTTTTATCAGTAGCCTTTATAATTATACTTTCATAAGGAGGTAAGGACCTAGTGGCTAATACATAGTCTGAATAAAAGCTGA
Organism: Buteo buteo; assembly: GCF_964188355.1. Lineage (NCBI taxonomy): Eukaryota > Metazoa > Chordata > Aves > Accipitriformes > Accipitridae > Buteo > Buteo buteo. Next base: position 1,475,982 of record NC_134194.1, read on the forward strand.
ATTAAACACCTGCTTTCTTCAGATGGTGGCGAGTAGAATGATCTCTAGCCTCTTTAAAATCATCATGCAGTGAATTCTGCCTTATACCGTACTTGAGTAGTACACAGCTTTCCATTTTTCCATAAAGAATACTACAACTCTCTTACTGGAACAGACTTTGTAAACTAAATGGCAATGACTTAAAAACTTCTTGCAGATGTGAATGCAATATATACTGCATTAAGTAAATCTTGAACAATGAGCATAGTTAAAATTTTCTGTTTGAGATATCGTGACCTATTCTACTAGCAAATCTGAGTGACCAAATTGTTAGTGAAAGATACTGAAAGATAATGATAGGTAGTGATGGGTTGTAAAAGATTTGTAATGGCCATCAGGACCTTTGTAAGAGTGCATCTAGTTGTAATGAACACTGAAAATCAGGAAAAGAAAACATAGCATCCTGCCAGGAAAGTTTCTAGTACTTTTCTGAAAGAGTGTTGGAGTTCCACTGTTTAAAATTTGAAATAACTGCACAATATGCAGAGCAGTCCTTAAGACACACAAGATGCTCTCAGAGAGAAGAGGTGATGGGGAGATAGGTGTGTATGGACTCTAGGATTATCTGACTAGTCACCTTCGTGATAGTTATGTGAGAGAGGTAAACAGCCTGTTAATGAAGTTTACAGATGGAGTTTAAATTGGGAGGGGTTCTCAGTGCTGCTCAGGAAGAGAAAATATACAAAGAGGCAGAGATGAACAATGTGGCCAGGAAACCCTGTGAGGTTCAGCAAGGAAGGAATAGAGCTTCCTTCATCTGACAGGGAGGGGTAGAGGAAGAGGACAGAGGAAAGTTGGTAAAATAATATGAGAAATCCAGGAGAGAGAAAGAAGGCAAGACCTAAAAGTATTGGAGCGGGGGCGAGGGGAGGGAGCAGAACAAGACAAAAAGTGCTTGTAAAGTCCAGGAGTATGCAACAAGAGGAATGTGATGAAACATCTTGATAGTCTTGAGTGTGCGACATGGATGCCAAGTGGAAATAAAAGCAGATAATAACCTACTCCATATGCATGGTATAGCAGAAATTGTATCTGTAATTGCTTAACAGTGTTGACAAAAGTAATTATAGCAGTCTACTAGATAATTCAAGAAAGGTGACATAAAAGTGTCATGAAAATTACATACAATATCTATACACATCTTACAGGTCTGTGGTACTACTTGTTGCTTGTCCTTATGAAAATATTACACAAGTTTAAATGGCTGATGTTGTGTCAATAAACAAACTTACTACATGGTCGTCTTCCTGTTCATGTGTGGGGAGGAGCGGTTTCATATATATTCTTTGCATTAAATGTGCCAGAGGCCAGATGAAATTAAATGAAATTTTGTTCTTAAGAGTGTTAAAAGTGTTTGTAAGGCTTTGGAGAATACCTTTTAGACAGGTTTGCTTGGTTTTAAGCTATGTCGTGTACACACACAGGTCTGGATATGAAGGATAAAATGCACCAAAACCTACATGTAAAACACAACCGAAAACCTTTTAGTAGCATTCAGAGTGGGAGGTCTTAGCCTTTCCCTTGGGGAACTTCACAGCGTGCCATCGCAGCGTTTTGCCCTTCAGCAACTTTCTGATTTTTAAGTCACCAAGAATTTTGCATTTGCTCCTTATCTTTCCTGCAAGAATTACTGTTCTGTCTCTAATGTGGTAGAAGAGAATCTTTACCCTTTCAAGTGAAGTTACTGCTCATGACTAAGTGGGGAACATAATCCACATGCATCATGGGGAGCACCTCACACAATTCTTTATACTAAGTTGGTGCTGAACCTCAATTCTGGCCTTTAGTACTGAGAAGAACATCTTGCAGTGCTCCTCCTCTGTGACTAAGATCTCAAAATCATGAGAAGTATTTTTGTCTTCCAGCAAACTACCCAAGATATGATGTTTTTATTGCTTTTTGTTTGTTTTTCATGCTCTTGGAAGTTGTTATGAAAGCCAATTGCCTCCTTGCTAGATTATTGTAACAAAGCCCGGTCTCCCTTCACACTGCATTTCTCTTATTAAAGATAGCTCAAAGTTTTTCCTCTGCTTGTTTCTTTAGCTGCTGATCGGTTTTCTGGAAAGAAGGGAATATAACATTGAATTTCCCTCCCAGGGGATCAAAACCTACTGAAAACATACCTGCTATCTGAAATTGGGGTACAGTGGAGTGGAAGAAAATGAGCCAAGTAGACATGTTGAAAATAAGTGGAATCAACCTTCACTAAAAATTTCTGTTAAATGCAATGCATCTGTATAACAAGTTCATTTCTGATCACATCCATGTGAAACACACCTATGTTTTAAAAACATAAACAGATAGTATTTATGAGCTTCTCTTACCCCGAATAGAAGTCTACCTTCAGTACTGAAACAGTAACTTTGGGGGTTTAATTTTTTTCATTTTCAGTTTTAGATTGAGTATTGGCTGAAGTGAATTAACAGTATTAACATTGATGATCTAATATTTCAGGACTGTATTACTGTTATCTCTATTAAAAATACAGTACTCATTCACTGATTTATTTATTTTGGAGGGGAAAATGTTTGCTTCTCCTTCCCACCTTTATGTTAATGGGGAGAGGAGGATATCTCAGAACCTCTTCAGTAATTCTGAAGTTAATACTGTATGTTGCAGATACTTGGTAATATAACAGAAATTTTTTAAATTGTGAGGTAGGTTTTTGGGTTTTTTTGGCTATCTCTGCTAAAAGTAGATGTCATTTAAGGAGAGTGGGTGTCTTGCTTAAGAATCTTGTTTACACTCTGCTTTGGCCCCTTTCTTTTTGGTTCACTGGTGGTTTTTGAGCTTCTGGACTCCTGTTCAAAGTTTAAAGCACAATAACTAGTCAAATGTAAAATAATGTCAATTGAACCAACCTATGACTCAACAGTCAACTAAGTCATCCTGGATCTGCATCAAATGGACTGAGGCCAAAACCTAAAATTGGCACACATCCCCATCCCTCTTCTCCATATATTTCCACTGAAGCAGAGCCCAGAATGCAACACGTTGGTTAATACTCCATAATAAACTGCTCCGCATGTAAATGTATTATTTTCATTGACAAAAAAGTGTGAAAGCCTCTGCCAAGGGTAAAGACATATTGTGCAAGGCTTCATACAGACTGGCAAGAAGATGGAGGTTGTGCACTGAAGAATTTACCATCTTGACTTTCTTTTAGTATCAGTTCCACTTTTAAACAGAGCTTCCTTGAAGGTCTGTAGAAGGAATTAAGGAAGAAACGTTCCTTTTTGCTTCTCTTGCCCTGTTGCCATCTTTCGCTCCTCCTCTTTCTCCTCCTCAGAGTTAAGGTTTTATTTCTACTTTCTTATTTGTGTTTATTGATTTGTATTTCTTTTAATTGTTTTTTTTTTTTTTCAGCAAAGCAGAAAATAGTTAGACAGTGCTAATAAAAGCACAAACTGGGTTGAATAAGTCTGTGTGTACACATTGATAAAAATCAGTGTCTGAATTACTGTTGAAGGGTTACACTGGCAGCAGCAGAGTCTTGATTTTTTTTTCAAAATAGCAGAAAGGAACTTTCTAATTACCGGCCTAAATTTATTTATAGCTTTATGACTCAATTTGACTATGCAAGTATTATCCTGCAGCTTCTAAAATACTATTCTGTAACTATTGCAGTTTTAGTTTAATCTTTTACTGCATTTCTTACAGTACCATTAATATTTTTCCATGTACATTAGAGTCAGCTTTCCAGATGTCTCTTGCCTTCTTTCCTAGCAACATCATTTTGGCAGCCTGTGACTGCAGTCCTGTGATTGACACAAGCATTCATGTTAAGACGACCAGAGCAACATATATAGCTCACGCTAAGGTCATTAACGGAACAAATCCTGTTTATATTTTGAGTTTGGTTCCTCTGGTACCACGTTAATAAGGGTGCTGTAATAAGGAGTAAAATACTTTTCCAATACATGCAGACTGTATAGGATAAGCCAAAATGCTGTGACTGATCTAAGCTCAGGGTCTGTTCTAATAACAACAGAATATCTCTGTGCAAGAGTTGTGCTGTCTTGTTGAATTTGGTGTGCTAGCAAATGAAATTAGTATGTTAAAGGACCTATGTTAAACTAAAAAATTTTTGGTGGGTACACTGGCTCTTGGTTAGTTTGCAAGGTTCAGAAAACTAAGAAACTGCTTCCAAGAAAGTGTGGCACAGGTAAAACATACCTCTGTAGCTGCTGAGATCGGAAACGGTGCTTCCTGCATTCGGAGATTGAGTGGACTAGGAACAATTTCATGCATTGTGCCTAAAATGAAAAAAGAAAAAAAAAAAATTACAAATTAATTCTGATTCGATTTTTGAGCTTTCTTCTACTGAGCGCATGAGTCTTGCAGCCTTCCTAATTAGGTTCTCTTTTTTGTAGAGACACCTGCTTGCACCTTAGTTTGTAAATGCAGAGTGCATATGTATGCATATAAAGCTGGATGTATCACCAAGTATCGCCAAGATTGAGTTCTTGAAAATCAAGTTTTTAGATGATCCACAACCTGTCTGTAAATATAGGTAGATCAAACGCATGCTTTGTTACCCAGCAAAGCTTAAAGAATTAGGATGGCCCAGGATGATTTGATTCCATATTTTTATGTAAAGTTTTTATTTAAGTATAAAGGTACTGGCTTCTGTCTTACTCTTTTTTTTTTTTTTTTTTTCCTGCCTCTTTATTTAAGGAAGCAAGGATACACAATGAATACACAATGAAACTTAAACAAAAAACCCAAACAAAAACAACAAAACAAACCTTTGGAAAAACATGCATAAATTGATTCATCTAGAAATTAAGTCCTACCCTTGAAGGTAAGACTTTTTGGCTGCTTTACTGGAGCACTGTAATAAATGTAAAAGTTTAGAACATATAATTTAATTATCATATTCTGGTCATAAATACTTCAGGGCTGTAGTACATTTGAAATCCCAAGAGCTCTAGCTAAGGTTGCAGCTGCAACATCAATTACCATTTATCCATTCCAAGAAAGCTTTGCCTGTGCCCTTGAAACCTTTACGTTCTGGAGAGTATCCAAAAGGGAAAAAAAAAAGTCGCATCGCTCACTTGCGTTAGTGTTTCTTTCTCACTCCTGTGCGAGCTCTAAAATGGTAGCGGACGCCATTTCGGAGCGGGGAGAAGGGGTGTCGTTGGTGCCAGTGGCTCTGGAGCTGCCGGAGGCTCCTCTGAGCCTGCCCGGCGCTGGCGTGTTAATTAAAGAGAGCGCCGAGTCACCTGCGGTAGGACGCTTGTCCTCAGGTTTTGGAATAAATATCATGCAGACTTGGAGAGATGAAAGGGCCCGATGCCCGCAGGGAACCTGCGCTATTTAATATGGTGGGTTTACTTCCCTTGTGCTACATCGGGAATCTCTCCAAATTATTATTCTGTTAACATGCTATTTGTATTTGCCTATGCTCTCAGGGTTTATTTTTGTTTAATAGAGTATAATTTATGAGAAATGAAACAACAGCGCTTCGAATGATAGTCCCAGCTGCCTCTGCCTAGCAGTAGAGCGACACAAGCTCCCTGTGAAGCCTGTTCTTAACAACACGTGTTTGTCACTGAAGCTCTACTAAACACTTGTAATTACTATGTCTGCTTCCCCGGAGTGGCAGATTGTGTCAGCCAGCCCGTGGTGTTGGGGGTGTGCGTGAGCAGTGTTCCCGTGCCGGGGGGTGTGTGTGTCCCTTCTCCAGCAGCCGCGTTCCGCTGCGATGCCCGTGCTGCCGCCGCTCCTGCGAGCTGCCAGGAGAGCGCTCGGTGTGGAGGTGCGGGCTGGGGATGGTCATGGGAGAAGGCAGGGGCTCCTGTACATTCAAAGCTTGTCTGTGCTGGCTTTTCTAATTAAATACTATTTTTTCATATACTTACGGAGAGCAGAGCTTAGGTTTGCAATTCAGGTTGTTCTTAAGACCTCTGGACTGTACAGGGATCAAAACCTTGCCAGCGCCAAGGTTTGACTGCTTCTATACAAAAATACTTACAGGAAAGGTATTCATTCCAATTTATTTTGTTTGCCAATCATAAGTGTATTTTTATACATAAAATCTTTCATAACAGATATACGTTTTCTTGGTGTGAACTGAAGTCACTTTTTTGTTCTGTACTCAGCCTGGATACTTTGCTCAGTGTCCTTGTTATGATGTACCCGAGTTGTTGGAAACATAAGCAAAAATGTTTATGGTATTTGAGGTGACTTTATACACAACAATGAATTCTACAGTCTGCTTTAGCTGTATTAAAGGGATGGTAAAATGTATGTTGCTCTGCAGATGGAGAGGTTAATTATGAGACCTTGGTGCTTTAGGTATGTCTCATATTTTAAATATTTCTGTGAATTAGAATCCCAGTACTCCATTGTAAGTTAGAGATAAAATTTATCCTCATGTGGAGACAATGTCAGGAGGAAGCATGATGGTTACCTGCCCATCTGATTGTAAAATAACATGTTTTTCTGCCATGAGTTTCAGCATCCAGCAATGAAGCAAATTTGGCCATGACCTTTCTGGGTGACTTATTCCTAATGTTGGTGTTATCTTGGTGTTGTTATAGGCATGTGCACAAAACCAGACCGTTAGTTCAAAATCTGGTTTCCTGGTTTATCAAGTAATGATATGGCATTTATCTGGGTACATGATATAGGAAATGGTGTTAATCATCTTGGCTTTCAGAGGGGCTGTAAACCAATAATACTGGTTGCTTTTATTCACAGGCTTTGGTTAAATACTGTAATCTGTAGTAGATTTTCAATGTACTGTGGCATCACTGGGGACATGCTTGTAATCAAGAACAGCGTTTTTACCAAAGCAGTTCAGTTCTCTGTTTTAAGTATGAAACAGGAAAGAAAATTTTTATACAGAACCTAGCTATTCTTAAGTTATTTGGAGGGCTTGTTTGTTTGTTTGTTTTGTGGGTTTGTGGGTGTTTTGTACATTCAGGCAGTCAGCAGGAATGTTTGAGTCAGCACCCCAAGACACCTTTGACTTTGGGTAAATTGCCGTGTGTTTAATGCCCACTGACAATAGTTGAGCTGTGTGCACCCTCGGCAGTGGCTGGACAAACCAAGGGCTGTGTGTGTATCTGCATAGAGTTTGTAGGCAGCCTGGGAGGAAAACTTTGGTTCTTACCAGCTCGTACCAATTTTCAGTCTCTTTAAACTTCAGCGAATACATTGCAAGAGACAGAAGAGACCGTTGTAACCAGTGGTTCAGGTTCTCAGCAAAATGCATTTTTGAAATTATTTTCAATTGGCAAATATACTTTTATTTTAATACTGTAATGAAAAGTATAGTGTCAGTAATGTTTTAAATTTTTTTCCTGCTTGAACTGAAAACTACTTTCCTGCCTAAGAGGGTATAAAAAATAATTAGTAGTTTCTCTATTTAATGAAGAAATAAGGAAGCAATTCAAAAAATGTAATCAGTTGGTGTATGCAGCTGAGTGTTTACATTGTTCACATGGCTAGAAGATAAGAATGAGGCCCAGATGGCAATGACATTGAAAATCATTTCTTTACTGTTAGTTTGGTGATACTACTTAAGCAGATAAGTAACTCGTTTTTAAGAATGTGTTAGTTCAATACTAAGGTGACTTATGCTGGAGAACCAAGACTTACGGTGTGCAGTATTTTGTGGTCTATATCATACAGAGTGAATGCAACTCATATTTGTGAAGCAATAGGTTAAAGGTAGGAGCAAAATGAATAGTCTTCTTACTCTGCTTTAAACTTAAATAAAGTCAAATTTTGAGCCGTTTCTTCTCACCCTAGACATATTGCATCCATTTCTTTCCTTGGAGTTAGCAGTTGGACATGAATAGCATTTTCCTAGAGGTTTTTAGGAGCCAGTTGCAAGTGTTATGGTTTTGTAATTTATAATAGCACCAGGGAATACCTTAGTTGTCCATATGTCTGAAAAGAACTTGTATTATGCATTTCCCCTGACCTTGTCTTCAGGGTAGATTTTTTTTAAAAGGTGAAAATTGCTAAGGTGCCAGCTGCTTCTTTGCCTAGCAGCCACACAGATTTCCCGAGCTGCTCCTTCCCCTGTTCTGTAGCTTGCAGCCGTTTTCCTTAAATACAGTTAGTTTTTAAACTGTTAACCAAGTTCTCTTCTCATTGCGTGTGTGTAACTTGGTATTGGTGCTAATTTAATTCGCATTTTTTAAAAGAATTTACCCTTCAGCATAACTGTGCTAGGGGCTGGGCACGGTTTCAGACAAAATGTGATTAAGGCTGATCATCCTAAGCTTTCACACATTGGTAAAGAGTTGCAAGTTGTAGACTGTAAATGACTAATACTTCTAGTTGCTGAAAGTATTCGTCTCCATTATCTTACTAAAGGTTTTTTCTGTTTAAGAATGTAAAGTGACATGAAGGTTGTATATTTTTTAAATAATATTATAGTGTTAGTATGTTAGGCGAATGGGAGTATGTGCATCCTGTGTTCTGTCGGGGAGGTTTTATATTCTTCACAGTAAAGATAGAAGGAAGAGGAAAAAGCAAATTTTTTCTTCAGTAATGAAAGACTACGCTGGAGGAGGGTTTCTTCAGAAGAGCGAATGACTTTCTCTGCCCCATCTTTCTGCTCAAATGTTTATAGGTGATTCCAGAGCTGTGAGTTTCTGGCCACCCCTATCTGATACCCCGGCCGTAATAGCCTTGCCGGGGGAGCGTGGTGCTGGTGCGAGGAACTCACCCGGCCCCTGTGAGTGTGTCCCTTCACGGGAGGATGATGTGACCCACAGTGGATGGGGACCCCGAGAAAGGAAAATTCACACCACCATAAACCTTACCACACCTGACTTTATTAAAGTTTGAACCTTGAGCTTGGTTTGAAAGTCTCTGATAAATGATTAACACAGAAATGGCTTTGGTTAAGCAACTTGGATTTCTACAGAACTCGTTACTGTGGCTGCATCTTTTCTTTAAGTCTTTCCACTTTACTCCCATATGTTTCCCTGACTGGAAACAATAAATGTATCTATACAAACAAATAGAATTAGGTTATATATAAATAGTTTCTGAAAGTACATGGGAATGGAGCTCAGTACCCTTAAACAAATAACACCTTGCCTCCCAAAATAAAATTCAATTAAAGTTTTTACAAATTTGGAACCCTTAAAATTTGGATTTTTTTTCCTCTCTCATCTATGCTGCTTGACTTTTATTTAGATGAGATTCATAGTTTTTTGGGGTTTTGTTGAGTTTAAAAACATTTCTGCAAATAACTGAAAGGTAACTTTTATTATTATATTATCTCGGAGTGTAACGTCCCTCCCTTACCTCTTCCTTAGGAAGTGGCTGTTTGTCTTTTACTATGTATAACTTTATAGGTAAAAGATTTATATTAAAACTCAAGCCGGTTTGTTGTAGCTCTTGCAGGAGTGCTTATGCACTATAATCCCTCCTGTTCTCCATGTTTCAGGCAAGCAAAATTGTGTTTTACACAACCAGGGGACTGTCAGTGTCTGGCAGCTCTCTACACAGTTAGTAAATATTGGCCTTATCTGATGTAGCCAGGCTTGAAAAGATATGCCAGAAGCCCAGATTAGATTGCTGGCTACTGCTTTATTAATCAATGTAATAATTTATTTTTAGTTTTGTAAGTCATATCATCTGTTTTCTTTCTCATGTTACGTTTTGTATGGTACTGGTACAGAAAATGAGCCCTGTTTAAAAATTAAAGGTGACTAAAAAGTTTCAGTGGAATATGTTTGGCACACCAGAGTTTCTGACAGTTGATGAATGTTTCCTTAAAAATGCTTTTGTTGGAAATTTGTAAGGTATAAAGAGTTTAATTTTTGTATCTAACTTAGCTGTCTTCAAAACTATGCACAGAAAGATGTTTTCATCTTTTTCTAGTTTTAATCATTTTAATGAAATTAAGTTCTCCAGTTATATATTCCTTATTTAAAATCACAGGCTCCTAGCCTGTATTTCAGTGTTTAAACTGAGATCTTTAGTGTAAAAAAAGGAGCTAGTGGGCCTAAAACTTTAGGGAAAATAAGGCAACTTACAGTAACTTTTGACTGGCCAGTGATTACTGTTTTTAATAGCGGGGCTTGGTTTGTTCTTAAGGTAAGTGTTGTTTTGGGGTTTTGTTGTTGTTGCTGTTGGGGTTTTTTTCATATGACACAGCAAGTGGACAAACAATTTAATTCCTTTTTCCAAATGGATCAGTGAGCTGGGGAAAACAAACAAACAAAAAAACCCCACCACAACAAACCAAAAAAACAGAAGAAAGTAATATATGTATTGCATGAAAGGAATCAAAGCTTTGTAGTTAAAATTATTTGTCTAATTAGACAGGAAAGCTGTGAGGGAGTGAAGAACCAGGTACGGGTTCTCAAGCCTGAGGTTGCCCTCTCATTTCTGGATTCCTTCTGAAATCTTAGTGGAGCAGCAGACCTGCCCCAGCGCGAAGATGTGCATGCTGAGTGAAGCTGAGATCTGCTGGGAAAGGCAGGAGCGCCTAAACTGTGATCCATGTTGAAATGCGCTCCGGTTCCAGTCGTGTGGCGGGGAAGGGTCTTTTCAACCGGAGGAGCTGAGCATCACTCAGCTCATAGCACAGCTCCGTTGACTTGAGGTTGTAGCGTGCCTTTCTTCAAAGTATGTGCCAGACCTCAAGCTGTGTGTTAAGAAGGCAGGATTTCTGGAAAGGCTGTTTTGTATTAACCAAATACCATCACACACAGCTTTGTGATAAGAGGCAGAAGTAGATTTGAATCCTAAGCTTCCTTAACCTTGAGGTTTCTTTTCCTGCAAACCCATAGCCATTAGCTTCTATCAGCAGATTTCTTCATCGGAGGCGATGGGGCCATGCAAATGGCTGCTTCTGTCATTACAGTATTCATTCCTAGAGCGTCTCTCCACTGAGGAAGGCAGACGTGCTTTGTAGAAACTAGGATGAGCGTGTACTTAAAGGTGCGTGTCTGTAAGGACATCAAATAAATGTAACTGGGTTGAATTACATTCTGCCATTACTTGGATGTTGAGTGCTGGATTGTGCAACCTTAGTATTTTATTATAGCTTTCTGCTCTTTAAAAGAAGACGAATTAATTAGGAAACATAGAAAAGCCATCATATGGATCATAAACAGGATTACAATCTATCGGTGACTGCCACTTTAGTTGACAGACTAGCTAATGGTGGTTGTCAGCCTCTTTGTAGAGTAATAGAGTAGAAGTGTTGCAGCATTTCACAAATATTTTCTGAATGCAAAGGAGTGATGTGATGGATTTGAGTTCTTTTCCAAGTTCTGGAAGGCATTCTTTCCTGGATGGGCTTTCTTCTTCCCTTTTTCCTCAAAGTTGACTCATTCTACTTCATTCCCATTGCCAGCTTTTCTTACCGAAACCTTCACCCTTGTTCTGGTCTTATTCTTCTCTCCTTTTTCCCACAGCTATCACAGCATGTTTGAGCTGTTGCTATGATCTTGTCTGTTTTTCACTCTTCTGCTCAGCCCTCTCTGCTTTAGCTTAGATACAGCTCACCTTCTCCCCTAGCTCATAACAGACTGTTTTTTTAGCGGGGGTCTACATGTACCTTACATCTTTGCATGCCTGTACTGTCTCATGTTTTTTTCCCCTAACACAAGTAATTCTCACTTTTCTCTGGCCCCTGGTTCCGTAGTGGAAGCGTGGACTTCATTGACATGTTTATTCTGGTTTGACTTTATCCCTCTGTATTCGAGTGGATCCCACTTCTTGTCTGCTTTTATTATCAAATTCCCTCTCGATAAGAGCAAACAAAACAGCAAAAGTCCTTTGAATCGCTGGACAGGCCATTTCTCAATTGCTCTCTGGGGATGGGACATATGGAGGGGACCTGTTCAAAAGTAAAGCCTCCCAGGTGTTGGAGTGTTTTAATTTGGGCTGGAATTTTAAGGTTTTTGTGAATGAGAACTATGTGTTGTTTTATTATTTTTTTTTTCAAATGTGTGACCAAATGTGGTCAGACTTTCTTGGGGAGAGGAAAAGGAATTTTCCATGCAAAAGCCAGCCCACATACGAATGTTGAGCCCACACCAGGGAACGTGGAGGTTCTGGAGAGTTTCCGAGTAAAGGCACCAAAGTCTTTAAAAAAGTGTTATTTTCTAGCTTCATCTGGAAAGTGGCTGGAAGCCTGTTGGACAAAATTTTCTGTGAAAATCACTTTAAGTTAAGCATACGGTATAGAAATGGCATTTTAAAAGTTAAAAACTTTGTGAAAATAAACTCAACAAAATGGGCCTTATAACAGGAGGTGTCAAGGCAGCCTTTAACAGGTAATGCATGAGGTTTTTGGCTATATTGTTTACACATGCTGAGGAAGATTAGCCTCTGAACTTTCGCACAACCACTGTTGGTTCAGCCCTTATGATTAGAAGCAGCTCAAACGTGATTACAATAGATTGTCTGTTGTTCTAACGATGATTTTGTTGTTGTTGTTAACTAACTAACCCTTCATTTGTAGATGGCCTCTATGTTTATACAGGAAAACCAGATCCTGAAATTAGGAATATATATTCTTTTTCTAAAATGCTGGGGTGAAATGATCATTTATTGCTGTGAATATATATCAATAGATGGCTTAATTTGCACAGCTTCTTGCATAATAGTATCCCAGTTGACAACTCTGTGATGAGACTGGAAATGAAGCTCTTGTAGGACTTAATGCAGACTGCAGGGAATGTGACAGTAATGAAAACAATATGGAATAAGAGCGTGTTTGAAGAGTCAAATTTTAAAAGCTAGGATAATTGTGCAAGAAACTTGGCTTCAGAAATGCGTAAGGGAAGTAATCTTGACCTAGTCAAATAGGCTGTGAAAAATCCATACAGAATTACTTATGTTTTACAAAATTCATTGTTTAACTGTTTCAGAGTCTAGTGAACTTTGTGTGCAGAACTAATATTTAAGGATAAAAGCAATCATTTCTTGCAGTTACTGATATTATGGTTGCCCATATCCCACAGATCTTAATTAAAAGTATTTTTATGCCTTTTTTTTTTTTTTTTTTAGCCCTGGAATGAGATCAGATGTAAGCTCTTCTCCATCCACAACCTCAGCAACTACGGGACCACCTCCCAAGCTTTGTCTTGTTTGCTCTGATGAGGCCTCTGGGTGTCATTATGGTGTTCTTACTTGTGGCAGCTGCAAAGTGTTCTTTAAAAGAGCTGTGGAAGGTAAGACATTTTTTGATGAATTTGCTGTTTAAAAATGTAAAATCCACGTACATATCATCCACATTCAAAAGCAGTCTAATCGTAATGGAATCCATGTTTTTGCTAGAATCCTACTGGAAACTCCCATCCATTATATGACTGATCTTTTCATAGTAAATAACATTGATAATGGTGTATTATCCGAAGCATAGATTCCATTTACATTTATAAAATGCTCCCATTCACTCACAGTGTAAAAGGATGTATTGTTGTCTTGGGTTTTTGTTTCTTTTGCTTTCTTTCACTGTTGTTTTTGTTTATTTGTCCTATTTACATACAGATATTTGTGTGCATTAGTTTTGTAAAGTTTGTGATTTTTAAGTTCAATGTTAACTGTTTTGTGTGTAAAACTGTACGTGAAACTTGATAAAACTGTTGTATGTGAGGTTATGATAGTATTACAATTTTTCCTATAAGCAATATTGGTTAAATTACATATGTATCCATGTGTATTATTTGCAGGGGTAAATAGGTAACAGAAACATGTGTGTGGTTTTGGATCATCAAGATTTCTCTCTAATCACAGGAAGAAAATAATTCTGGAAAACAGATGATGGAAAACTAAATGTGAATCTGTAGTGCGTATGGCTGAATAAGTAATCTGTGATTTTTGGGCTGCATAAGCAGCCATTTTGTAAATAACTAGGTTGTACCTCAATATCTGGCTCTTTGCTGCAGTCTCAGAGAGATGCAGAAAAGTTAGAGTATATTCTCAGTGTCTCTGAGAGGATAGCAATTCCTCTATTCTGAAATTATGTCATTCTTAGTTAAACCTTACAGGGTTTCCTGTCTCGTGCCTTCTTAATGCAGCTATTTACTGAGTTTTTTGAAGTGAATCAGACTATCATTTTTTGCAAGTTGGGTTTCACTGGAGAAGAGGGAAGGCTGTTTTGACAAAGACAATTCAGTCCAGAAGAAGAAGCACTTTCTCCCAATTCCCAGCTTACTGGATGCAATAGGGAGCTCCGTGGAAATGCAGAGCCTCTTGGAGGGATCGGAAAAGTCAAGTTCATATCACAGTTTTTGTAGTTACAAGGGGAAAGGTTGTCAGTTCTGTGGGAAGCTGAGGCTGTTTCTGAGGTATAACAAGACAATAAGAGCTCAAGTGCAAAGCACTGAGCTGCTTGGGCTCTCCATGACTCCCAACTAGTCCTGTCGGGAGTCTCCCATTTAGAGCCAGGCTCTTTATTTGAAGCAAGTAATCATCTATACCTTTGATTAAAATAAGGTCACTGGGTATGCCTCGAAAGAATTATTACATGGCAGCTGGATATATGTCATAGCGATGGTTTTACCTGTCCTCAAGCTTAAAACAAATCACAAAAGTATCGATACATGAAGAAGTCAACCCAGTAATTCCTTTTGATCAGTGATGTGACTTGCCGCATCTTATATCAACTGTATTAATGTTAAAAATGTAAGCAGGCTTGTAGCTGAAAAATTGCAACAGATTCCTCAAGGCTTACTTCCACTTTCATTTTTTATTGTTCCACAGATTGTCCCAACCTTAATCCTTCCAATTAGATATCGTGGATGTTTTCAGGAGCTATTCCAGGATCTGTTAGTTCTAGCATTCACTTTAAGGAACAAATAATTTGCTTTTGTCTCTTACATGCATTTTTCTTATTAGGAACATATGTAAAAAGAATTTGTTTCTGCAATATCCTTTTTATTAATAGCTGCCAGGCACCTGTTAGTATACAGATCAAGCTGAGTCTGCATGTTGGTTATCTAGCCTTTAGCCTGAAACCCTTTTTTGTACCTTTGTCTACACATATACGTACTGTGATAGAAATAGTCTCAGAAACTGGAAGTATCTAGAAAATCAATATAAAATGTATTTCTTTCAGCAAAGAGTAGAATGAGAGAAGAAGGCTGAAGGTGGGACAGCAACTGTGTATTTGTACGCAGCTCTTCTCACAAACAGGCCTTTGTTCGGGAACCCAGGGTGGCCAGAGCCATCTTGTTCTAGTTCTTATTTTTGTGGTGCGTCAGAGCCCTCCTGATCCAGTTTCTCTGGTCCCAGAACCAACCCCGTTTGCCTCCCAGCGTGTTACCCCCACCCTGCTGCCAACCCAGATCTTCACCACGTCTCGCCACCTCCGCTTCCTCGCCTTGCTTCAGCTCCTCACACTTCCCCTCTGCTTCAGATTCCCCCAACACCTCTGCCTCCTGCTGTGCTCCAGCTTGTCCTTGTTCTTTGGCATTTTTAATTCCATCTCCCCAAACCCTTCTTCTGTAATTTCTGACCTTTTTACACACTGGTGGGCTCAAATGAGCAAAGACTCGTTCAGTCTCGTAGTGCTTCAGAGCCCCAGGTGCTGACTTGTGCTGTGGGTGCTGCAATGTTGAAGAGTGTCCGGCCTCTCTGTAAAATGCCCCTGTCTGCCATAAATCCCCTTGGAAACATCTTCATTTGCTCACTACCAGTTTATACCAGTGTATTGTTTGTGAAGTATCTTTGATTTTTGAGCAGCAAAGATAACTGAAATGCATTCCTCTGTGCAACTGGCATGTCCTCTGGGCAGCAGTGAGACATGAAGCAGAAGGTGGCATCACCTTCCCTTCATTTTTCCACAAAATGTTCATGTGACAAGAAGGCTTTAATATAATGTAATACAAAGAAGTAGTGCAGCTTTCACCTAAAAAGGCAAGAATAGGTAAGTAGTGAATCCAAGAAACCAAACAGTACCTTCACGGAGTTGAGCTTTTGTTAGGAAAAAAATGGAACAGCTCAGGAAAATCTACACCTGAAGCATCTGCATTGACTATGTGAAACCATGGTCTCATTGAACATCTTCGTGAGACATGAAATTGTAGTCTCTGTTCTGCTACAATGATGATGGATACTCATCAGTTTATATTTCATCTTTGCATGCATGTGTATTTGTTCTATACATATTAGTATGCTAAAGGCAAACAGAATTGTGAATCATGCATCTATTTTCTAAGTTACCTTAAACACAAAGATTATACAAGGGTCAGTAAGGCTTCCTCTTCTTCACATGAAAAAGGTAGGGGTGTTCATTCAGAAAAATGTTCAGGGCTTCCTTGGAATATCAACTTGAAACACTTCACTGGAGAAGTTCAAATAAAGCCATAGTAATGGACTCCACATACCCATAATTTTCACAGCTGACTTGAAACAAATTCCTTAACCTTCCTCTTTTTCTGTGAGAAGACTCTTAAGACTCCATTGTTAATAACTCAGTATTTGGAAAATATGTTTGTTCTTGCAATATTATGCTATCAGGAATTTGAAATATAGTGTAAAAGCCTAGGTTGCAGCTTTCTGCCCTCTAAAGAAATATGTTTCTTGATCCCTGTCTGGGAGAAGGATGTATCTTTTAGTAATACCTTTCTCTAAATAAGTTATATTGAGACATTTATTCATATAATTCAAATAATTAAGAATAGATACTACTCTTTTGTTGCCCTGCTCTTAACAGCTAATACAATTATTTTCATTTATATAGTTCAAGTTACCATATTTCTTGGGTCCATACTGCTCTGAATCTGTGAATCCGTAAAAATGTGAGAAAAACTTGGTTTGTCCAGTTCAGACTCCAAGTTAAACAAGGAGGAGGTTTCATGACTTTCAAAATGATGAAAACTGTGTCTATGTATCTGTAGAAATGTTTACATGTATACTTTCAAAATGTGTTTATGAACATTACTTACACCTCTTGTGAAACTCTTCAGGGAAATCGGAAACATGCTATAATAGACAGCTTTGAGAACTGTAAGAGAAAAATAGTTTTAAAAATAGAATTTGCCTGATGTTAACAAATAGAAAATAGGACTTCTACTTAAATTTATTGGCTTTGGTGTCTAAATATGAGAAATCTGTTTGGTGTATAGATATATGAAATCATATGGATACTGATCATACTTTTGCAAGAAATGAAGTACAGTAAGTAAAGGTATTCTATAGTCCCCAAATCCTTAAGGTTACTGGAAGAATGAATTACTTCATCTACTACTCTTAATTGTAGAGCTTATGGTTATTTTGTTTGTCTTCGTGAATGCAGGGCAGCACAACTATCTGTGCGCTGGGAGAAACGATTGCATTATTGACAAAATTCGGAGGAAAAACTGTCCAGCATGCCGCTACCGGAAATGTCTTCAAGCTGGCATGAACCTCGAAGGTAACTTAAAATGTTCAAATCCCTTTTTCAATTTTGAGTCCTAGACAATAAAGGTTCATGCTTATGAAGCTAAAACAGTTATTTGAGCATCACTTTAATATGTTAAAAGTAAGTACTGCATTTTAGGGTGTGTATGCGCATTTTAATGAAAATCAAGATTTTTCTCTTACACTTCCCTAACCGTACTCAATTGCGCTTTCTCTCAGTATGTTCAGTAGAAGTGAGTCATACACACAGAACACGGCTATTTTTTTATTTTATTCCTGTCAGCACATACATCTTGTTGCTTTTTACCTGAATCTGAGACAGCAGAACTCTAGAACTCCTGTAGGGAAGTGTGATACCTGTCCATCCTTACTCAGGGGAGTGACCTGACACTGAAACTGCAGATGAGAGGGAAAGCCCAGAGACACAGATCTAAAGTTGGAGTGGAGCTTATATCTTCAAGCTGAACAAAAGGAAATTATTTTTGTTCATGCTGTGGGTTCTTCTTAAACATCTGTCAGAATCTCTCTAGAAAAGACAGGTTAAATAAATAAATATAAATGTACCAGTACATATTTGTTCTCTGCTGACTCTTGTATGGCTTATGAGAAACTGAAAACCATATCAACTAGAGATTTAGCAGCAGTTGTAAAATGGCATAAAACATTTTTATTAGTGTCAGCTACATTTTATGCTTGATATTTTTTCCTTGAGCTGTAGAGATTAATACAGTATTTACTAGCATAGTTATCATGGTGATACTTGTATAATCAAAATTGTCAGATAAAATAAAAATGTCAAAAATGTATTTGTCAGATACAAATATGAACAGTTTCATTTCAGTCAGTGATAGTATCCTTTGGTAAAATGTAAGTGGTGAATTATGTTAAAGGGATAGATGATACACATAGTGGAGTCCCTGTTAGCTCATTGTTTCTTCCTCTTCTGCTTCCAACCTCTATCAGGAGGACGAATCACTAGTTTTTCTGCCCTGCAGGTGGCTCGACATGCCCCTTCCTTCAGAGCAAAGGGAAAAAAACCAACAGTCTGAAATGCTTCCCCTCCCATGACACGCTTGCAAGTACATCCCATGCTTCATGGTAGAGATTTGCAGGGAATAGAGGAGGTTGCTGGTCAGTTTGTTGAGGTGTTACTGTGATCTGTGTGCAGGGTGTGAGGTTACATCCCTTAATAGCCAAAATCTACAATAGTGGGTTCTAAAATAAATCCTTAAAGTACATGAGGTTGTCAGAGAGTGTCTCCCTGGAGCTAGATTTAGCTTTTAGACACTCCCAGTGGGCTGAACCTCGCAACTTCAGAGATAACAGCAGGGTAGTCCACTTGCCTGCTCTTGGTGTCTGATGGTGGAAAGATGCAATGCCTTGCTGGGGCTGGTGTGGCCAGTACCAAGTAGAAGTAACAGCAAAGCCTGAAGAAAATTTAGAATAATGCACAACCCCACAATTTTCACTGTCGGGTAGGGAAAAATACGTTTTGTTTTAAGACTTTTTTCTACTTTTTTTTCTCTCCGTAGTTGTGTTCAAAATACGTATATTCATGTATCTAACTATATGAATAAAGCACCTTACTATGTATATTACTCTATAATAGTAAGCCTTTCTGCATCAATTTATGTGAACTCTTTTTAAAGTAGACACCAATGTAGCTATCTCAGGCTCTAGGACATGTTATTTGAGTTGCCTTTCTGCACCAAAGAAAATTAAAATCGAATGACGTCTGATACTTGCCGCTTGTCCGCATGTAGTTTGGAGCCCTTCCAATTATAGTTTGTTTGCCTGAATTTTGGCACAGAGAATCCTAGAGAATAGTGACTTTCTGGAGGATGGATATTGTTATATAAGTTGTTGGAAAAAGGAAGGGGGGCAGGCTTTTATGACTGAGAGGGAAAAGAGATCTAGAAACTCAGCAATGCAAAAATGGAAGAACCTAAGGGAGTGTGAAGCAGGGAAAAACAACCATGAAAATGGCGATTTATTGGACAGATCTGACCAGATGGTGAATTGGTCATACAGAAGAACTCATAGAAAAGAAAACTGGAAGGCAGCATAAGGTGCAGAAGAGACTAAAAAAGAGTTCCTTTTATCTTGGCTATTTTAGGGTCACAGTTCAGGAATTACTGTTGTTTAAAAGATAATTAAATTTGCATACTTTTTAGACAGTAATTTCTTTTTGAAAAGTCATCAGGTGTATCCTCAGTGCGTAAATAATGGTTATGAGCAAACCAGTTAATGAATAGCAAGAGATCAAAATAACCTAGCATGTCAGTCTGAAGGGCCCTTTCACTTAGCCTTACTTGCCAGTAGATTTCTTCCATGAATCTGTCCAGTCATGTTTTGAATATCTCTAGGTTCTACTACCAGCAGTGAATTTCACTGTTAAGTATTGGGTAGAAGACTAACTTATTTATGAATAAGTAAATAAATAGAATTTACCATGCAGTATTTTAATTCTTACCGGCTTTTCTGGTTAGAAAAAAGTGGCTTCTTGTACAGTAGAAACATGTTACTTGATAATCTTCTATTATAGTCTGGTTTATCATCAGTCATACCTTTGTCCCTACTTACCACCCTTTTCTGGAACTTTCTTGTTTCTATTACATGGGGTTTTTGCATGTAGGGGACTGGAGAAACATAAAACTGTCAAGCTGCAGGTACCAGAGATTTATACAGTAGAATAATGATATTTTGTACTGTAGCCTTTATTTCTTTGAATTTTCATTTCCGCTTTCATCGTTAATTGACCCAAGGCATTACTTGGCACCCTTTCTGATGTGTTTGAAAAAAAGATCTATTGTTGGGTTTTATGCTTGTAAAAAGTAATCTCATAATTTTTTTGGCCTTTCCCGACTGCATTTTATAGTTGACCATTTATGGGGTTTTTCTGTCATCTTCATTTTGAATTTATTTCGATTTTTTGAAGGATCTCTTCCACTTTCTAATAATATTCATTGCCCTGGTCTGTAAGTGCAGTGGTTTTTGTCATTGTAAATCCCATCTTAGAAGTGAAGTGCATGGTCTCCATGTCTATCTGGCAGTGCTTGGTCTTCAGCATGGTGGTGGGAACATTTCATCACCTCCCAGGATGGTGAACTGCCTGCGTGGTTCAGGTGCACAGGCCATCTGCCCAACAGGCAGGAAATGTGTGCAATAAAATAGGAAGCCTGTACAACCTTGTTGGATGCCAGACTGCAGGGGGTTGGGGTTTCTGGGAGTTGTTTGTTTTTAACAGAAAATCTTGGATGCTTTTATTTCCATGCCGAGTTTATCTGCATGGTTTATCTTCTGTAATTTGCGCTAAGGAGCTGGTTTTAAATTTGTGGTATTTTTATATTTGAAAATAAATTGTAAAGAAATACATTATCTCAGCATTCTTTTTTTGTGAGTTACAACTATATATCGAAGTCAGGTCTGGTAGCATAGCCTAATAAAAATTCTTGCATAATACTTTGTCTTATCAGATATATTTCCTTTGATTATAATTTTACCAGACTTTCTGGGCTGGAAATACTCCATACCAGGTGTCTGCATTAAGCTGACGGCATGTGTATGTAAATTTAAGTCAAAGCAGTTTGTTTGCTTTTGAGAACAAGGATAATGGGGCAAAAAATGCCAGAATGTTGAACGGATTTGGAGCAGCCATTTCAAAATTTAGATGAGAATAGCAAGAAGCTTTTTGCTCCAAGGAAGTAACTGTTGCTATTCCCCCATGAGAGTCTTGGCAAATGTGGCCAGTGTAAAAGCCTCTGGGAAACTGCAATTTATACAAGGTCCATAGAGAATTTCTTATCTTTAGCAGTTAGTTTCTGAAGTCTCTGTCCTAGCCAGTGGGAGAAAAGGGGTCAGGAGGGGGGTTTTATATGTTGTTAAACTACAGAGTTGGTGCATGTCTGATGATGAGAGATTCTGAATAGGTCAGTAGAAACTTTGACTGTGAAACCACATTACATGATGGTTTTATGTGCTACGGATTTATCTCGGAAGTTCCAGAACAGAAATCAATTAATTAATTGAGACACAGGAAAAGAACTGGGTTTCATTTTGGTCTCCATTAAATAGTGTGTTGAGTGTAGCAGACTGCATCCAGGAGAGCTTGAAAGCCAAGTAGGAGACTCCATTACTGACAATATGCTAATAAAATTGTTGCTCCAACTTTTTGAGTTAACATCTCTGTGTGATGTTTTATTTGTTTGGCAAATGAGTTTTATGGTTTAATTACGCAGCAATGATTTATATGCAAGAGAGTTGGCAAGAGAAAAATCTCCTTCGGCCCAGCATTTTCAAAAAAATGTTTTCCCTGGCTTGAGAGATTGAGTAACTTCTTACCCATTAAATGTATTTTTTTTTCCTTTATTCTGCATGTTTTCCCTACTTGATATTTTAAGGAACTTAATAAGTGCGCAGTCCTGCAAATATTTCCAGGCAGGTGTCATGCTGCCACATGAAGTTTCACTGAAATTTTTCATGTAATAGAAATCGTAGGATCACACCTTGTATTGTAGGATCAGCCTTGTAATGTACCTGCAGACTTTATTTAACATTTTGAAACATTAACATAAATGTGACTTTCATTAAAACAGAAAATTGAGTTTATTTTCATGGGGAGTTTAATTAGAATTAATGTAAAATTACTGATAGTTCTATGAAAAAATGCTTTAAAAGTTTCAATTGCCCGATCTACAACTGCAGGAAAACGAAAGCAGCATTTCCTCTGTTAGGTTTTTATTGCTGTGTGGTCAATTTCCATTATCTAACCTGTGCCTTACCAAAACTTTCCTAGCTCGAAAAACAAAGAAGAAGATAAAAGGAATTCAGCAAACTAACGTAACAGGAACGCGGGAAGTTTCTGAAACGCCTGGAAACAAGAGCATCGTTCCTGCGTCCCTGCCGCAGCTGACCCCGACCCTGGTTTCTCTGCTGGAAGTGATTGAGCCAGAGGTGCTGTACTCGGGCTACGACAGCACGCTGCCGGACTCCAGCTGGCGCATACTGTCAACTCTCAACATGCTGGGAGGACGGCAAGTAGTAGCTGCAGTGAAGTGGGCAAAGGCAATACCAGGTAATATGCAAATACATTCGTTACAAAGTGCAGTCTTTTTATTGTACTTAAAGTCTGTCTTCGTATTTGGTGTCCTTTGAAGCCTTCACAGATGAAGTTTTAGTAGTATCTGAGCTAATTCATGTCTCAAATACTTCTGGAGTGGAGAAGCAGAAAAAAATGCAGATGCAAAAATTTATTTACTGTAGTTACAAATTAGGTCATTTTACTTGAATCCTTTGACCATTGAGTGTTAAAATTTATATTCAAATGGAGATGTGTTTTTAAGAGTAATATAGAGAACTATTTTTATTATCTCTAGGTGCACCTCTTGGGTAATTATTTCTTGAATATTTTTGGCAATGAAGTTCTCTCGACTTTAATAGACTGGTGCTGCTGTACTGGCTTGTCTGGGTCTGCATTCATGGATGGTTCTTTTTTTAGTACCCCTCACCATATCTGTAGTTTCTTCTTGACTGGCCATATGCATTTCAGTGTCCAGTCCCATAGTGGAAGTCAAGATGTTCATTTTCTCTCAAGCACTGTAGCTGCGCAATTAAACTGCCTGTCACCTGGGGAATGTGGAAGGTTTTTTGCTATTTTGGCTCCCACCTGAAGACGCAGCTAGCAGTTGCCTTATAGGAGAAGTGGTGTCAAATCAGCCTTGGACATAATGCATCCTGTAGTATGCCATTGGGAAAGGCCAGGGCCGAAAGTAAAGCTGACGATCTTTTTATTCCTGACAGAACAAAGGCTAGTGTTTTTCTCCCTTTCACTTCTACTCAATACCATTAACTACCTGATTTCAAAAACCCTAGCAAAAACACCTCCATAATGCGTATGATGCCCAAGAATAACATCACATAACGGGGCTGCAAAAAAGAAAAAAAAAAAAGTCTGATAATGAAATTTATGAGTCATAATGGTGTCTCTTGAGACAGGGGAAATAAATTAATAGTAGGAAAGAAAGGCTAGTAAACTCAAGTATATATGTTAAGCAGAGATGTGAATAGATTTGTATGTCTGTCAGGGTTTTTCTGCAATGGGGAATTACGCTGAATTAGCTACAGTCTATATTAGGAAAACTTCACGTGCATGTGCTTTCTTCTGGGATAAGTCTTCAGGAGACCAGATGGTATTTGCAAATACAAATTTAGATACCATTTTTATAAAGCAGTTCTGTGTTCATAATCTCTTCTGAACAGTTTCCCTAATTAGACAAATCCTGCAGGTTAGAACGTAGCTCTTAATGAAAATGCCAATCTTCTCTTTAATAATTCTATTAATAGGAACTATTCTTATCATTTTTTAACTTCTTTTTTTTGGTTGCTAACGTGGTTCTTCATGAGTATTTAATTTGTATATACTTCTGCTAGTTGTACACCATCAGACATACTAACAGTAAGCCAGCATTGGTTGCCAAACCCTTTAGTTGGGATTTCAAAACAACCTTTTCCTGAGGAGGGTTTGAGCAAAGATTTCAAGATTGGATCCAGTAAGTTTGAAATAACTTTGAAACACTTTGCTTGTATTTTAGGGGTAGTAAATAGTAGTTACTGCTGTCTCCAAAGCCAGAAGCTTTTTTTGAAGCCATTAGACATATCAAGTTTTATTATATATCAATCTACTGAATGCTATCTATTTACACATCGTCAGGAAGCAGCACTGTTTTGAGCTCTTTAGATGTCAGATACTTAATGAAATTAAATAAAATCAACTTGAATTCAGACTTTAGTAATGATTCAATATGGTACAGTATTTTCTTGTTAAATGTAGGCAGGACCTAATAGGAGCTAGTGTTGCAAATTAAAAGCTGCCTACATTTTAAGACTGTTTAAGAGACCAATTTTCAGATTTTACACATTTCCTCATTGTTTAATTGGCTCTGTCCATGCTACATGTTCTTGTGAGATTAGAAGCAGTTAATGATGGTAACTAATGCAATCATATTTTGTAAGTTCAGGGTACAATTGTTGTTGAGTAAGAACAAAATTTGACGTTAAACCATTTATTGTCTAGTGGACTGCTCTCACAAACAGTAAAATATACTGTTATTTTTGGAAGATAGCCTGCAAAATTATAGTTTATGTTAAATACAATTGTTGTCTTTTGTAATCTATCTAACTGACCATCAGTTCCAGATAAGCAGATGCGTATACTCTGATTTTTTTTTATGTTTTTTTTTTTAAATTTTGCATCCCCTTTTACTACATGTAGTACCTACCATGAATTATCCATCTGGTACTCTGTCCATCCAGAACATAACTAACATCATGTCTGTCAGGGTCCAGAGCTTTCAGTGTGCATGCAGTTTTGTAGATGGGGTGCTGAGAATTTATTTTTGAATGTATATAAGTTAAGTGTGAATATAATGTATAATGCAAAGTTCAAGAGTTACTCTTTCTGTTGCTCTCTTTTGACTATTTTTCTGTGTATGGTTGACATTTACACATTCAAACCAGCTCAGGGTTGAGTTATACTGGAGCTTTCTATTCAAACCTTTCAAGTCTCATATATAGTCATATTGTCCAGAAGACATAACTGGAGTCCTATGGTTACGAACACTTCATTTCTACCTATGCAAAATTTTGAACAGGCAAAGGATTCCTTAGTGGTATGCTAAGTATTTGAATGTAACTTTAGTAGCTGGAAAATGTCACTGAAATTTTGCACCCCTTTTAAAGTGCATTTTTGTCGTCCAACAAGAACATTCTCATAAGAAACCTCTTACTGTTCTAATTTCTCTTTTTCTTCCTCCAAAAATCTAATCTAAAATACTTGACTGAATCAATCAGATGATTGTAATATGGCAAGGAATTCTGTTGTTATTTCAGGTACAGTGATCGCAGTTACAGAAATTTTTATGAAATACACTTTTAAAAGTGGTAATCTACATTGGTAATACAGAAGTTGTACTGGTGATAACCATGGTCTTTTTCCAAGTTATGGGAGGTTTTTTTCTTATTTTTTGCAACTGGTACTGTCACACCTCTATTTTTCCAGGTTTCCGAAATTTACATCTGGATGACCAAATGACCCTTCTGCAGTACTCATGGATGTTCCTAATGGCTTTTGCTTTAGGATGGAGATCATATAAACAATCAAATGGAAATCTCTTGTGCTTTGCACCAGATCTGATTATTAACGAGTAAGTAAGACATGAGTCATTTTCCAGGTTTCTTGGGGTGATACAAGACTCCGCACAGTATTTCTGGGTTTTGCACTTGAGAGGTGAATCACTGGGTAGCAAATTCTTGCAGAGATCACAAGTCAGTCTGTCATTTGCAAATTGTTTTTCTTTTAGCAGATTGCTTAGCGTTTTTAAGTCAAATGAAAGAAAGGTATTTTAGATATTAACTGTGTTTATATCAAGAAGTTTTTGTGGGAGATGTTTGTACTGAAATGTTCCATATTGTGACTGTTCCTGCACCATTCATTATAATCATTCCTTTTATCAGAGCCAGCACAGTTGAAGCAAAAAATATATCTGTGATGGAGAGAAAAGTTTGGCAAATTGCATAATGTTCTGTATGTTTATTGTATAAAAGTGATAGTATGGTCCTACCAGTTTCACAGAGTTCTTGAGAGTTAAACATTTATATCTGAGCCTGATTAAAATCTGGCTAAAAAGACAAGGTTACAAATGGAAAAACTAGCCTGATTTCTATTTTCTTGTTGAATTTTGTTGTCAATTTTTGAGAAAAGTTGAATTTGCTAGAATATTTGGACATCTTTTTTCTTGCACTGTGCATGATTTTCCTTGTATTTTTCAAATTCATGTTGTGCAGTAATCCTGTGTCGCAGAGGAGTGAAAGAGGGAATTCAGGATTGTTGAGGTGATGGGTGGAAGGCTTAATTGGAGTTGCAGTGGGGATAAACATTTTGCACAGAAATATGCATAGTTATATTACTTTCTATACACTATTTCAAAGGTATAGTAGCAGATCAGTTTAGGTTATGACTTTCTGCCTCCAGTCTGGAAAGCAAACGTTTCATCTAAACCCTCTCCTGTAGGGTTGTATTTGGGCATCAGTCCCAATGGACTGTCACACTCTCCCGCCTTTTACTTTGAAGCCGTTTAGCAACTGTG